>NC_050487.2:0-311406 GCF_012460135.2 Molothrus ater
AGCAGAATGGCTCCTCTCACATCCCTGCTGCAGGGCAGATACCAAAGGGCTTTCCTGACAAACAAAGCACGGCCGCCTGCAGCCCTGGAGCGCTTCTGGCTTTCCTGAAGAAGGGGATGCTCCCTCCTTGTCGCACTGCCCAGGCTATTTTTAGACCTGCATAGCAACCAGAGGATGGGGAGACACGGTGTCCCCCTGCCACCCTCTCACCTGCTGGCTGCTGGCCTTTGGCAGGGGCTGGGGATGAGTGTGGGGTGCTGGCTGGGCTGGAGGAGAGGGGTTCCAGCTGATCGCCCCCCCCACACCACCCCAAAAAGTCTCCCAGGAGGCACAGAGCTGCTCCAAGACCCACTTGCTTTCCCCACTCCAAAGGTGCTGCCAAGGAAATCTGGAGACCAGCAAGGTCAGGCCGCAGCACCTGCTTTCCTCTTTCTCCCTTTAGAAAAAAATAACAACCCACCCTAAATCCAGAGCAAACAATTAAAATGTTCCAGTTGCTGGCTCAGAGCAGCGATCCCAGATAAAACCCCAAGGATCCGCCAGCTAAAAATAGCCTGAGCCCCATAAATTAAACAAAAGCTTTTTGCTGGGCTCTTGGAAAGCCAGTTCCAGTGCAGTTTTCTCTATGTAAGGTATAACTCTAATGGTATTTGTTATTATTAGCCCTACCTCCCCCGTGTCACCGACCTTCCCAGCACCATTGTTTAGGAACGGGAATTTTACAGAGCCAGACTTCTTCCTCCTGGCAGCTCCTCTGCTGGAGTGGGATCCCACCTCAGCCACTTTCCTGCCTTTTTATATTAGTTTAAACCTTTTTTTTTTCCCTTGCGGGCAACTGATTATTTGATACTAAGACATTCTATGTTTTGTAGGGCCACCCTCATTTAAGGCCTGTCTCAAACATCTGCTTAATTTCTATCCCTATCAGCTGTCCTGGGAGCTGTGGACCCTTAAATAAATTCCTGCTTGGAAGGCAAATGTATTGGGCAGCCTTTGGTGGACACTGTGCAAGCCAGCATGCATGCAGGGGCTTGTCTCACCTCCTTTCTGTCATCAAGCCCATTAACAATATTTCCTCATATTATATTTTATATATATGTGATGTTAGACAGCCAATGACTTACAGCTTTCTGGGAGATTTCTCCTCCAACCCTTTAAAGAGCTTCCAGCATCCCACTGCCTCAAGCACACGTGGCCAGCTCATGAGGATGAGTTCTCTCCAGTCCTTCTCCAATGCTTTTTCCCAGCACTCCATGTTGGCTGTGAGGAGCACATCCAACACCTGCTTTCCCAGCCCAGATATTTAGGCTTTGTTGCTTTTTCTATTGGCTTTTACAAAAGTATTTCACTTACTGCACTGGGAGCAGCTGCATCCCAAAGCCCAGCTGAGATCCCTTGCTCCATCCTCGTGCTGGACTTCAATTGTTTTGCTTCATTTGCCAGTAGTTCTGTGGCTCGGGCCGGACAGCACCCGCCACATCCTGCGGCACCAAGGCCGCCCCTGCTGCCCCCGGCCGGGACACCTCGCGGCCTCGCGCCGCGGGCGAGGCGGAGCCGCACCACAGCCGCGCCCCCCGGGACGAGGAGAGGCGGCCCGCTCCTCGTTCCCTCCCCGCCTTCCAGCCGCTCCCCTCCCGCCGGCTCCTCCCTTCCAGCCGCTCCTCTCCCCGCCTCACCGGAGGCTTCTCCTCCGACATGGCGGGGGGGGGGTCGCAAGGGGGTCGCGCTGGGGGCGTGGCCAACGGCCAAGGGGCGTGGGGGGGCCGCGTGCAGGCGCGTCCTCGCTGAACGTCACGGGGGCGCTGTGCTCCGGAGGGGGAGCGGCGTGAGGGGAGAGCCCGGGACACCCCGAAACAGCCCCTGGACACTCCGAAACAGCCCCTGGATACCCCAGGGATACCCCGAAGCAGCCCTTGGATAGCCCAAAACAGCCCCTGGACACCCCCGGGACCGCACCTTCCCGGTGACACGGCAGCTCCTGGGTGAGGGAAAACGGGAGGAGAAGCCTTCCATCAAAACACCCAGTGTCTCCAGTCCAGCCCAGACCGGTGCTGGGGTGTTCAGATCCCCCTTAAGGGGAGGAGAGGCAAGTTTGCCTCGATCCACAATTGAGGAAAGAATTAGATTCTAAACATACCCGAAAGCGAGATTTAAAACACAAACGAGGTTAAATATTGGGATCCAAAGCGATATTTCAACCTTTATTTTTTTTCATAAAAGGGAAAAGAAAGAAGGTAGAAAAGTGGGGATAGCCAAGAATAATTACGTGAAGCAGAGGGAAGGTGTTACCACCACCGTGGGTCCAGCGCCGCCTCACAGAGTGCGGTGGGTGTTTCACAGCAGTTATTGCTGTTTGTTTGCCTTATTAATGTTTGTTTGCCTTGTTATGCATTCATGGCAGTCACTCTAATCGTTGTGTGTGTTTGTATTAACTGTTACAGTTGTTGCAGCACTTTGGGCTGGAAAATGAAGGATTGGGACTTGCCTAAAAGAGACAGTCTTAAGAAAAGGGGGGACTTGATAAACAACACAGAGACTAGAAATTTTCAGTTCCCCTGAAGATGCTGAATAGAGCTTTAGGGCTAACTAGCAAAAAAGATTAAAGGTACGCATGAAGGAGGATAAATGTAGCTGGAACCAGTGGAGAAAAAGATAGAGGACTACAGAGGGGTTTTTGCAAGTTACGTAACAAAAAACAATAGTGCATACCAAAGAAAAAGTTCAAAGAAAGGTCACCAGTAATACTGAAGCATTCAGTGAATATGACCACGAGACCCCCCCCCCCCGCTAGATGACCTCCAGGACCAAAAAAGGACTTCCAGTTACAGGTGAACGCATGCAAATTAGTTCTAGGGAAGTGGTGTTAGCATATTAGCTAGGAGACACATTGTAATGAATATGTATGATCAGGATGGAATAAAGACCCTCTTGTGAATTTTCACCACACACATCAGATTAAAGGAGATAGATACGCTTCTGTGTGTCCAGCGCTGATAAAGAATGACTGCTTTCTAACGCTTTAAATTGAAAAAACGTTTATTTCATAACGAACATCCTAACAAACATCCTAACAAACATCCTTAACATCCTAACAAACATCCTAACATCCTAATATCCTAATCTTCTAATAGCAACATCGAACTCTATCCCCAAGTTTCTACAACTACATGCTTTCCCTCCCACAGTTCCCACTCTCCTAGTCTTGAAGTAAACGGGAAGAAGAGATCAGACGAGGCCCTTCTCAGCATGCTGGTTTTCAGTTCAGACGGGCCGTGGAGGATCCACATCAAATCAGATCACACGGGGGCGGTGCTGGTTGTCTCCTGCGGCCATGGCTTCATTTCCCCTCGGTGGCCGCTGTCCCAGCCCGTTTCTTCGCAGGTCATCCAGCTCTCTCCGGGGACGCTGGCGGGGCACAGGGCTTGGGGCCCTGTCCCCATCAGCCAGTCTGCGGCGCCGGCCACCTCCAGGAGCCGCATCCTCCTGCGCCTCCTGCTGCTGCCGCTGGCGCCAGCGCACCACGAAGGGATGGAGGCGGCGGCGGGGGCGGCGCGGGACCAGCCCGGCGCGGCTCTCCTGATCCTGCAGCACGCGGATGCTCCCGATGGGCCCATGGCAGGTCGGGCAGGTGGCGGCGGCATCAGGGGCAGCCTGGGGCTGGATGCAGGCGTGGCAGAACACGTGTCCGCAGGGCTCCACGGCAGCAGCGGGGCTGTGCAGGAAATCCACGCAGATGCGGCACACCCGGACGGCTCGGGGCGCTGGTGGCTCCTCCCTGGCCTCCGACATTGCTGCTCCCGGAATTGACTGCTCTCAGCCGCTGGCAGGACTCGAAGGCTTGGCTTCCACTCGGGGCACTCGGAGGTTCCTCAACCTCTCGTGGGACTCAGAGATTCCTCAGTCTCTGGCAGGACTCAGAGGTTCCTCAGTCGCTGGAAGGACTTGAAGGTTCCTCTTCACTCACTGGCAGGACTCAGATGGTCGTCTTCACTCACTGGAGTAATTCAGAAGCTCCTCGGTCACTGGCAGGACTCGAAGGCTCCTCGGTCACTGGAGTAACTCGAAGGCTCCTCGGTCACTGGCAGGACTCAGAGGCTCCTCGGTCGCTGGCAGCACTTGGAGGTTCCTCCTCAGTCACGGGCAGACTTGGAGGTTCCTCACTCACCGGCAGGACTTGGAGGCTCCTCGGTCACTGGCAGCAGTCAGGTTCCTCAGTCACTGGCAGCACACAGAAGACGCTCGCTCGCTGGTAGCACAGAGGCTCCTCAGATGCTGGCAGCGCTTGGAAGCTCCTCAGCTGCTGTGGATCACAAGCTGAGTGTGCTGGCACTACCCAACGCTGGCGGTTATAGTTACGCAGGTGGCGTCATAATGACCATGAGTGACACGGCCTGACATCACAGGGCTCTGAGGGCCACAGCCAGGAGCTCCCCATCCACAGACAGATCCTGTGGCACAAGGCCCACCTGGCAGTGGGCTGCACACCTCAGTGTTTGCCCAGATCCCTTCCAGGCGGTCCCTCCTGGTTTCCATGCCATGTGTTGGGGTCTGGGGCTGCACCTCCCCAGCGGGAGGACTCTGTTCAGCCCTTGGTTGAACTTCAGGAGGTTCCGTCAGCCCATTGCTCCAGCCTGTTGAGGTCCTTGTGGGTGCAGAGTCACCTTCTGGTGTCTCAGCAGCTCCTCCCACTGTAGGAAATGCAGCAAACTTGCTGAGGGTGCCCTGGACCCCTTTATTCAGGCCACTATCAAGAAGGAAGAGGACTGGTCCCAGTGCTGATGCCTGGGCTACACTGCTGATGATCAGCCTCTATCTCAGCTTCATGCTGCTGATCAACATCCTCGACTTAAAATCCAGTGTCAACAGTTAAAATCACTTCCTCACAGGGCAGAGCTTATTTGCAAAGTTCTGCTTCCGCCAAGCCTCCTGCTTTCTCCAAACTCGTGAGAAATGTCTGGCTGATCCTTTGTCAGCCCCAGTGAGCATTTTCCCCTTCAAATACAGCAGCTCTGGAATACAGCAAAGGATCTGTTGAATCATTTGCCTCTTCCACCACTTTTCCTGAAATATACCTGAAACATACCTGGTATTTTCCTGAAAATACCATTGTCGCACTACACACCGACACCAGCTCTTGGAATCTTTTTGTGCCCTTTGCAAAGAGACTGAGGTTGTTTGGCAGAGACTCTCCAGGACCAGGCAATACAACAAGGCACCTCTAGGGCCCTGCTGCTGCTGCCACCATAGCCCTGCTGTGGATGGAATGGAAGAGGCTGTGATGGCAGCAGGCCACCCCAGCACAGTTATCCACGTGTAGCTGGGCAGCCTGTGCTCACAGCTCAGTCTGTCCCTGGGATTTCACCCCTCAGAGTGCTGGCTGTTTGTCCCACCTTTCCTATCACAAGGCTGGAATTGGCCTAGTGCCAGCTTTTTGTGGCCTTTATGTGCAGGGCTGTAGAACTCCCCTTGGGCTCAAAGCCAAGCTCCCTGTTACATCTCATTAACCCCTTCTTTCCAAGTTCCCTTGTGCGTCCTCCTAGTACCCAGTGCAGGTGGTGGGGCACTGTCCCACTCCTCAGCTGTGATGTCCCCATCACTATCTGCTTACCCATCCCACTCAGGACAGATTTCCATTGTGGCAGCCTTGCAAGGGACCAGTTAATCCTCATGAAATGTCTTTTTAGCTGCCAGGCTCCACTCTCAGTTACACTGCAGGCACTTCTTCCCAGACCTGAGTGGCACCTTGGCCACCCAAGGACACAGCTTCACCTCCCCACCATGGCCCAGCCAAGCCAAAGGGTTCACCAGCTTTGCAGTGCCTCAGCCACATGATCCCTGCACACAGAAACATTCACAGGAGGAATTAGAAACATCAGTAGCTCCATGCCAGGCTATGGGAAGCAGCCCCTGGGATGAGGATGCTGGAGCCCAGGACAAAGCTCAGGATAAGAGCAGAGGACACAGCGCCTCTGTCCAGGGACACTGGGTGCTGCCCTGGCAGCATGGCCTGGCCTCTGCTTGTCCCCAGGGCATGGCCACATTCCATCCACCATCCATCCTGGCTCCCAGCAGGTCTCTCTGCTGCCCTGGCGCGGCAGAGGAGGACAGAGCCAGTCACAAGTGGGGTTTCAGGAAGAGGAACTCGCTTGCAGGGGTCTCCCATCCCTGATAGGTTTGGAGACATCACCCCTTAGTGCCAGTGGGAGCACTCAGGGAACCCAAAATGAATTTACTGGTCCCAGTCCCAGGGCAGGAAGGGGACTGGACCCTCGTGCAGGGGAAAGGCAGTTCAAAAGGATTTAGCACCAGCTGTCCCTGGATGTTGCTGGCCCTCAAAGTCCTCATAGCTTTCCCTGTACCTTTGGTGGGCAGAGACACCATGGGTCCTTTGGGCCAGCAAATGCAGGACCCCTATCAGCACTTTCCCTTCTCTTTACTGGGCTCCACGGTTCATCCTCCATGCCCAAGGGGACTCCAGCCAGACGGGGATCTCTTTGGATCATCACCTCCGTGCCGAGCACACCCGGACACGCCGCTCCCGGCACCGCCCCCGGCTCCTGCCGGGCAGCACCGAGCGCAGCCCCTGCCCGGACACAGCGAGGGAGAGCAACGCCCAGAGAGCCTGGCAGGGCCAGTCCCTTTGTTCCTCCCACCCCAGCCTCTTCTGGCATAGCCTGGGACGATCTGGATCAAAAGTCACCTGCGAGTCCTGCCCTTGGGGCGTGCTGGCAGCAGCCAGGGCTCCCGGCCCTTCAGCTCCCCAGCTCAGCCTGGAGCAGCCGTGCTGAGCTCCACAAACGTGCATAGGGAGAGTTTTATCCCAGCCAGGGCTCTTTCAGCTCTCCAGCTCAGCAGGAGCAGGCAAGGAAAGTCAGGGGAGACCAGAACACCACTCTGATCCCAGTGGCCTTTCCTTTCCCTCTCCTTATTTGTCTCTGAAGGGGATTTTCAAACCCTTCAAGATGGCCTCAAGTGGTTTCCAAGGCGACGGTGCTAGAGTCATCACTGCCACGGAAACCCTCTCTTTGGCATCATATAAATATTTCCCTTGAAGGAGGCTGGATGAGTGGGCAATGCACTATTTTCTAGCACTCCCTGGCTGCAACAGGACAACCGCCAGGAGATGGGAGGGAGCTTGGGAGGTTAAAATTAGCTTGCCATGCTGGCCAGCAATGGAAAGAGGTGATTGCTGATGTTTCAGCCCAAAACCTGGGGTTATTTGTGTCAGCAGGATCCAAATGAAATAGATTTACTCTGTAGGGAGACAAAAACGAGAAAAAAAAAGGCAGGGAGGAAGTAAGGTTGAAAACTTGTGCTTTTTTTGCTGTTCTTCAGAAAAACTTCTTAAAGTTTTCCCTTTAATGCCAATCCCACATTCTCTTGGGTCAGAGGGGACTGAAAACACCGTCTCCTCCACGCTGGGAGCTCCTGGGGCAGCTCAGAAATCCCTGCTGGCTGCTGAGAGCTGGCATGGGGGGTGACAGCCACGTGCTGGGCTGGTGTCCATGCAGGGCACTGGCAATGCTGCTGGCAGCCCCTCCAGAGCTGTGCCCTGGGGCTGGGCACAGCCAGAGCTGGGCTGGTGTCCATGCAGGGCACTGGCAATGCTGCTGGCAGCCCCTCCAGAGCTGTGCCCTGGGGCTCAGCATCCTGGCTGGGCAGAGCTGGAGGGGATGCTGGGCTGCAGCCCTTGGCAGAACCAGTGGCCCTTAGGGGACAGCACAGCTCCAGAGAGTGTTTTGGGGTTCCTGTCCCACTGCCTACGCTCAGGGTGCAGGCAGATGGGGGTCCTGGAGTACTTCACCCTCTCCTGGCAGCATATTCAAGGCTGAGGTGTTTTGCTTTGCTTTTAATTGCCTCCCTTCTGTCTCCTCAACTCACCAGCACCTTTACAGGAGCACAGGGAGAGGTGTCTGCCTGCACCGGGGCCAAGCTCCGAGCAGGGACAGGCTCTGCAGAGGGCGTCTGCACCCGGGCTGCTGCTGTAAACACCTCCTGTCCCCGAGCAGATGGCTCCTCTCACATCCCTGCTGCAGGCAGATACCAAAGGGCTTTCCTGACAAACAAAGCACGGCCGCCTGCAGCCCTGGAGCGCTTCTGGCTTTCCTGGAAGAAGGGGATGCTCCCTCCTTGTCGCACTGCCCAGGCTATTTTTAGACCTGCATAGCAACCAGAGGATGGGGAGACACGGTGTCCCCCTGCCACCCTCTCACCTGCTGGCTGCTGGCCTTTGGCAGGGGCTGGGGATGAGTGTGGGGTGCTGGCTGGGCTGGAGGAGAGGGGTTCCAGCTGATCGCCCCCCAGCACCACCCCAAAAAGTCTCCCAGGAGGCACAGAGCTGCTCCAAGACCCACTTGCTTTCCCCACTCCAGAAGGTGCTGCCAAGGAAATCTGGAGACCAGCAAGGTCAGGCCCCAGCACCTGCTTTCCTCTTTCTCCCTTTAGAAAAAAATAACAACCCACCCTAAATCCAGAGCAAACAATTAAAATGTTCCAGTTGCTGGCTCAGAGCAGCGATCCCAGATAAAACCCCGAGGATCCGCCAGCTAAAAATAGCCTGAGCCCCATAAATTAAACAAAAGCTTTTTGCTGGGCTCTTGGAAAGCCAGTTCCAGTGCAGTTTTCTCTATGTAAGGTATAACTCTAATGGTATTTGTTATTATTAGCCCTACCTCCCCCGTGTCACCGACCTTCCCAGCACCATTGTTTAGGAACGGGAATTTTACAGAGCCAGACTTCTTCCTCCTGGCAGCTCCTCTGCTGGAGTGGGATCCCACCTCAGCCACTTTCCTGCCTTTTTATATTAGTTTAAACCTTTTTTTTTTCCCTTGCGGGCAACTGATTATTTGATACTAAGACATTCTATGTTTTGTAGGGCCACCCTCATTTAAGGCCTGTCTCAAACATCTGCTTAATTTCTATCCCTATCAGCTGTCCTGGGAGCTGTGGACCCTTAAATAAATTCCTGCTTGGAAGGCAAATGTATTGGGCAGCCTTTGGTGGACACTGTGCAAGCCAGCATGCATGCAGGGGCTTGTCTCACCTCCTTTCTGTCATCAAGCCCATTAACAATATTTCCTCATATTATATTTTATATATATGTGATGTTAGACAGCCAATGACTTACAGCTTTCTGGGAGATTTCTCCTCCAACCCTTTAAAGAGCTTCCAGCATCCCACTGCCTCAAGCACACGTGGCCAGCTCATGAGGATGAGTTCTCTCCAGTCCTTCTCCAATGCTTTTTCCCAGCACTCCATGTTGGCTGTGAGGAGCACATCCAACACCTGCTTTCCCAGCCCAGATATTTAGGCTTTGTTGCTTTTTCTATTGGCTTTTACAAAAGTATTTCACTTACTGCACTGGGAGCAGCTGCATCCCAAAGCCCAGCTGAGATCCCTTGCTCCATCCTCGTGCTGGACTTCAATTGTTTTGCTTCATTTGCCAGTAGTTCTGTGGCTCGGGCCGGACAGCACCCGCCACATCCTGCGGCACCAAGGCCGCCCCTGCTGCCCCCGGCCGGGACACCTCGCGGCCTCGCGCCGCGGGCGAGGCGGAGCCGCACCACAGCCGCGCCCCCGGGACGAGGAGAGGCGGCCGCTCCTCGTTCCCTCCCCGCCTTCCAGCCGCTCCCCTCCCGCCGGCTCCTCCCTTCCAGCCGCTCCTCTCCCCGCCTCACCGGAGGCTTCTCCTCCGACATGGCGGGGGGGGGTCGCAAGGGGGTCGCGCTGGGGGCGTGGCCAACGGCCAAGGGGCGTGGGGGGGGCCGCGTGCAGGCGCGTCCTCGCTGAACGTCACGGGGGCGCTGTGCTCCGGAGGGGGAGCGGCGTGAGGGGAGAGCCCGGGACACCCCGAAACAGCCCCTGGACACTCCGAAACAGCCCCTGGATACCCCAGGGATACCCCGAAGCAGCCCTTGGATAGCCCAAAACAGCCCCTGGACACCCCCGGGACCGCACCTTCCCGGTGACACGGCAGCTCCTGGGTGAGGGAAAACGGGAGGAGAAGCCTTCCATCAAAACACCCAGTGTCTCCAGTCCAGCCCAGACCGGTGCTGGGGTGTTCAGATCCCCCTTAAGGGGAGGAGAGGCAAGTTTGCCTCGATCCACAATTGAGGAAAGAATTAGATTCTAAACATACCCGAAAGCGAGATTTAAAACACAAACGAGGTTAAATATTGGGATCCAAAGCGATATTTCAACCTTTATTTTTTTTCATAAAAGGGAAAAGAAAGAAGGTAGAAAAGTGGGGATAGCCAAGAATAATTACGTGAAGCAGAGGGAAGGTGTTACCACCACCGTGGGTCCAGCGCCGCCTCACAGAGTGTGGTGGGTGTTTCACAGCAGTTATTGCTGTTTGTTTGCCTTATTAATGTTTGTTTGCCTTGTTATGCATTCATGGCAGTCACTCTAATCGTTGTGTGTGTTTGTATTAACTGTTACAGTTGTTGCAGCACTTTGGGCTGGAAAATGAAGGATTGGGACTTGCCTAAAAGAGACAGTCTTAAGAAAAGGGGGGACTTGATAAACAACACAGAGACTAGAAATTTTCAGTTCCCCTGAAGATGCTGAATAGAGCTTTAGGGCTAACTAGCAAAAAAGATTAAAGGTACGCATGAAGGAGGATAAATGTAGCTGGAACCAGTGGAGAAAAAGATAGAGGACTACAGAGGGGTTTTTGCAAGTTACGTAACAAAAAACAATAGTGCATACCAAAGAAAAAGTTCAAAGAAAGGTCACCAGTAATACTGAAGCATTCAGTGAATATGACCACGAGACCCCCCCCCCCCGCTAGATGACCTCCAGGACCAAAAAAGGACTTCCAGTTACAGGTGAACGCATGCAAATTAGTTCTAGGGAAGTGGTGTTAGCATATTAGCTAGGAGACACATTGTAATGAATATGTATGATCAGGATGGAATAAATACCCTCTTGTGAATTTTCACCACACACATCAGATTAAAGGAGATAGATACGCTTCTGTGTGTCCAGCGCTGATAAAGAATGACTGCTTTCTAACGCTTTAAATTGAAAAAACGTTTATTTCATAACGAACATCCTAACAAACATCCTAACAAACATCCTTAACATCCTAACAAACATCCTAACATCCTAATATCCTAATCTTCTAATAGCAACATCGAACTCTATCCCCAAGTTTCTACAACTACATGCTTTCCCTCCCACAGTTCCCACTCTCCTAGTCTTGAAGTAAACGGGAAGAAGAGATCAAACGAGGCCCTTCTCAGCATGCTGGTTTTCAGTTCAGACGGGCCGTGGAGGATCCACATCAAGTCAGATCACACGGGGGCGGTGCTGGTTGTCTCCTGCGGCCATGGCTTGGACAACTACCTTTCATTCTTGCCAAACGCTTTGCAGACCCCCGTGCAAGCTTTAGAACAAGATTTTGGATGTTTTCTTTCCTGGCAGAGTTTCTCCTTGCAAGATATGGTGGAAAAGCTTTTTGCTGAGTGTAGAGTGGCAAGACACGCAGAAGACGCAGATACGCAGCTCTCCGAAGCTAAGTGCCGGTCCCGGGCTTCTTTCGGCACAAACCGCTCTCAGGAGCTCCCTGCGCTCGCCACAATGCTCTGTGTGCGAAGAAGCCGCTTCTTCGCCTCCGGGAGAATCGGCGAGCGGCAGCTTCCCAAAGGCGAAGATGCAAGCTGCAGCACACAGGCACAGTGTGGGCAGCCTTCAGACTTAGAGAAAACAGTACTTTACCACTCTCCTGCCTTTTCCATGGTTATTCTATTGGAAAAGAACGAGTTTTGGACAACTACCTTTCATTCTTGCCAAACTCTTTGCAGACCCCCGTGCAGGCTTTAGAACAAGATTTTGGATGTTTTCTTTCCTGGCAGAGTTTCTCCTTGCAAGATATGGTGGAAAAGCTTTTTGCTGAGTGTAGAGCGGCAAGACACGCAGAAGACGCAGATACGCAGCTCTCCGAAGCTAAGTGCCGGTCCCGGGCTTCTTTCGGCACAAACCGCTCTCAGGAGCTCCCTGCGCTCGCCACAATGCTCTGTGTGCGAAGAAGCCGCTTCTTCGCCTCCGGGAGAATCGGCGAGCGGCAGCTTCCCAAAGGCGAAGATGCAAGCTGCAGCACACAGGCACAGTGTGGGCAGCCTTCAGACTTAGAGAAAACAGTACTTTACCACTCTCCTGCCTTTTCCATGGTTATTCTATTGGAAAAGAACGAGTTTTGGACAACTACCTTTCATTCTTGCCAAACTCTTTGCAGACCCCCGTGCAAGCTTTAGAACAAGATTTTGGATGTTTTCTTTCCTGGCAGAGTTTCTCCTTGCAAGATATGCTGGAAAAGCTTTTTGCTGAGTGTAGAGCGGCAAGACACGCAGAAGACGCAGATACGCAGCTCTCCGAAGCGAAGTGCCGGTCCCGGGCTTCTTTCGGCACAAACCGCTCTCAGGAGCTCCCTGCGCTCGCCACAATGCTCTGTGTGCGAAGAAGCCGCTTCTTCGCCTCCGGGAGAATCGGCGAGCGGCAGCTTCCCAAAGGCGAAGATGCAAGCTGCAGCACACAGGCACAGTGTGGGCAGCCTTCAGACTTAGAGAAAACAGTACTTTACCACTCTCCTGCCTTTTCCATGGTTATTCTATTGGAAAAGAACGAGTTTTGGACAACTACCTTTCATTCTTGCCAAACTCTTTGCAGACCCCCGTGCACGCTTTAGAACAAGATTTTGGATGTTTTCTTTCCTGGCAGAGTTTCTCCTTGCAAGATATGGTGGAAAAGCTTTTTGCTGAGTGTAGAGCGGCAAGACACGCAGAAGACGCAGATAGGCAGCTCTCCGAAGCTAAGTGCCGGTCCCGGGCTTCTTTCGGCACAAACCGCTCTCAGGAGCTCCCTGCGCTCGCCACAATGCTCTGTGTGCGAAGAAGCCGCTTCTTCGCCTCCGGGAGAATCGGCGAGCGGCAGCTTCCCAAAGGCGAAGATGCAAGCTGCAGCACACAGGCACAGTGTGGGCAGCCTTCAGACTTAGAGAAAACAGTACTTTACCACTCTCCTGCCTTTTCCATGGTTATTCTATTGGAAAAGAACGAGTTTTGGACAACTACCTTTCATTCTTGCCAAACTCTTTGCAGACCCCCGTGCAAGCTTTAGAACAAGATTTTGGATGTTTTCTTTCCTGGCAGAGTTTCTCCTTGCAAGATATGGTGGAAAAGCTTTTGGCTGAGTGTAGAGCGGCAAGACACGCAGAAGACGCAGATAGGCAGCTCTCCGAAGCTAAGTGCCGGTCCCGGGCTTCTTTCGGCACAAACCGCTCTCAGGAGCTCCCTGCGCTCGCCACAATGCTCTGTGTGCGAAGAAGCCGCTTCTTCACCTCCGGGAGAATCGGCGAGCGGCAGCTTCCCAAAGGCGAAGATGCAAGCTGCAGCACACAGGCACAGTGTGGGCAGCCTTCAGACTTAGAGAAAACAGTACTTTACCACTCTCCTGCCTTTTCCATGGTTATTCTATTGGAAAAGAACGAGTTTTGGACAACTACCTTTCATTCTTGCCAAACTCTTTGCAGACCCCCGTGCAAGCTTTAGAACAAGATTTTGGATGTTTTCTTTCCTGGCAGAGTTTCTCCTTGCAAGATATGCTGGAAAAGCTTTTGGCTGAGTGTAGAGCGGCAAGACACGCAGAAGACGCAGATACGCAGCTCTCCGAAGCGAAGTGCCGGTCCCGGGCTTCTTTCGGCACAAACCGCTCTCAGGAGCTCCCTGCGCTCGCCACAATGCTCTGTGTGCGAAGAAGCCGCTTCTTCGCCTCCGGGAGAATCGGCGAGCGGCAGCTTCCCAAAGGCGAAGATGCAAGCTGCAGCACACAGGCACAGTGTGGGCAGCCTTCAGACTTAGAGAAAACAGTACTTTACCACTCTCCTGCCTTTTCCATGGTTATTCTATTGGAAAAGAACGAGTTTTGGACAACTACCTTTCATTCTTGCCAAACTCTTTGCAGACCCCCGTGCAGGCTTTAGAACAAGATTTTGGATGTTTTCTTTCCTGGCAGAGTTTCTCCTTGCAAGATATGGTGGAAAAGCTTTTTGCTGAGTGTAGAGCGGCAAGACACGCAGAAGACGCAGATACGCAGCTCTCTGAAGCTAAGTGCCGGTCCCGGGCTTCTTTCGGCACAAACCGCTCTCAGGAGCTCCCTGCGCTCGCCACAATGCTCTGTGTGCGAAGAAGCCGCTTCTTCGCCTCCGGGAGAATCGGCGAGCGGCAGCTTCCCAAAGGCGAAGATGCAAGCTGCAGCACACAGGCACAGTGTGGGCAGCCTTCAGACTTAGAGAAAACAGTACTTTACCACTCTCCTGCCTTTTCCATGGTTATTCTATTGGAAAAGAACGAGTTTTGGACAACTACCTTTCATTCTTGCCAAACTCTTTGCAGACCCCCGTGCAAGCTTTAGAACAAGATTTTGGATGTTTTCTTTCCTGGCAGAGTTTCTCCTTGCAAGATATGCTGGAAAAGCTTTTTGCTGAGTGTAGAGCGGCAAGACACGCAGAAGACGCAGATACGCAGCTCTCCGAAGCTAAGTGCCGGTCCCGGGCTTCTTTCGGCACAAACCGCTCTCAGGAGCTCCCTGCGCTCGCCACAATGCTCTGTGTGCGAAGAAGCCGCTTCTTCGCCTCCGGGAGAATCGGCGAGCGGCAGCTTCCCAAAGGCGAAGATGCAAGCTGCAGCACACAGGCACAGTGTGGGCAGCCTTCAGACTTAGAGAAAACAGTACTTTACCACTCTCCTGCCTTTTCCATGGTTATTCTATTGGAAAAGAACGAGTTTTGGACAACTACCTTTCATTCTTGCCAAACTCTTTGCAGACCCCCGTGCAAGCTTTAGAACAAGATTTTGGATGTTTTCTTTCCTGGCAGAGTTTCTCCTTGCAAGATATGGTGGAAAAGCTTTTTGCTGAGTGTAGAGCGGCAAGACACGCAGAAGACGCAGATACGCAGCTCTCCGAAGCTAAGTGCCGGTCCCGGGCTTCTTTCGGCACAAACCGCTCTCAGGAGCTCCCTGCGCTCGCCACAATGCTCTGTGTGCGAAGAAGCCGCTTCTTCGCCTCCGGGAGAATCGGCGAGCGGCAGCTTCCCAAAGGCGAAGATGCAAGCTGCAGCACACAGGCACAGTGTGGGCAGCCTTCAGACTTAGAGAAAACAGTACTTTACCACTCTCCTGCCTTTTCCATGGTTATTCTATTGGAAAAGAACGAGTTTTGGACAACTACCTTTCATTCTTGCCAAACTCTTTGCAGACCCCCGTGCAAGCTTTAGAACAAGATTTTGGATGTTTTCTTTCCTGGCAGAGTTTCTCCTTGCAAGATATGGTGGAAAAGCTTTTGGCTGAGTGTAGAGCGGCAAGACACGCAGAAGACGCAGATAGGCAGCTCTCCGAAGCTAAGTGCCGGTCCCGGGCTTCTTTCGGCACAAACCGCTCTCAGGAGCTCCCTGCGCTCGCCACAATGCTCTGTGTGCGAAGAAGCCGCTTCTTCGCCTCCGGGAGAATCGGCGAGCGGCAGCTTCCCAAAGGCGAAGATGCAAGCTGCAGCACACAGGCACAGTGTGGGCAGCCTTCAGACTTAGAGAAAACAGTACTTTACCACTCTCCTGCCTTTTCCATGGTTATTCTATTGGAAAAGAACGAGTTTTGGACAACTACCTTTCATTCTTGCCAAACTCTTTGCAGACCCCCGTGCAAGCTTTAGAACAAGATTTTGGATGTTTTCTTTCCTGGCAGAGTTTCTCCTTGCAAGATATGCTGGAAAAGCTTTTGGCTGAGTGTAGAGCGGCAAGACACGCAGAAGACGCAGATACGCAGCTCTCCGAAGCTAAGTGCCGGTCCCGGGCTTCTTTCGGCACAAACCGCTCTCAGGAGCTCCCTGCGCTCGCCACAATGCTCTGTGTGCGAAGAAGCCGCTTCTTCGCCTCCGGGAGAATCGGCGAGCGGCAGCTTCCCAAAGGCGAAGATGCAAGCTGCAGCACACAGGCACAGTGTGGGCAGCCTTCAGACTTAGAGAAAACAGTACTTTACCACTCTCCTGCCTTTTCCATGGTTATTCTATTGGAAAAGAACGAGTTTTGGACAACTACCTTTCATTCTTGCCAAACTCTTTGCAGACCCCCGTGCAAGCTTTAGAACAAGATTTTGGATGTTTTCTTTCCTGGCAGAGTTTCTCCTTGCAAGATATGGTGGAAAAGCTTTTTGCTGAGTGTAGAGCGGCAAGACACGCAGAAGACGCAGATACGCAGCTCTCCGAAGCTAAGTGCCGGTCCCGGGCTTCTTTCGGCACAAACCGCTCTCAGGAGCTCCCTGCGCTCGCCACAATGCTCTGTGTGCGAAGAAGCCGCTTCTTCGCCTCCGGGAGAATCGGCGAGCGGCAGCTTCCCAAAGGCGAAGATGCAAGCTGCAGCACACAGGCACAGTGTGGGCAGCCTTCAGACTTAGAGAAAACAGTACTTTACCACTCTCCTGCCTTTTCCATGGTTATTCTATTGGAAAAGAACGAGTTTTGGACAACTACCTTTCATTCTTGCCAAACTCTTTGCAGACCCCCGTGCAAGCTTTAGAACAAGATTTTGGATGTTTTCTTTCCTGGCAGAGTTTCTCCTTGCAAGATATGCTGGAAAAGCTTTTTGCTGAGTGTAGAGCGGCAAGACACGCAGAAGACGCAGATACGCAGCTCTCCGAAGCTAAGTGCCGGTCCCGGGCTTCTTTCGGCACAAACCGCTCTCAGGAGCTCCCTGCGCTCGCCACAATGCTCTGTGTGCGAAGAAGCCGCTTCTTCGCCTCCGGGAGAATCGGCGAGCGGCAGCTTCCCAAAGGCGAAGATGCAAGCTGCAGCACACAGGCACAGTGTGGGCAGCCTTCAGACTTAGAGAAAACAGTACTTTACCACTCTCCTGCCTTTTCCATGGTTATTCTATTGGAAAAGAACGAGTTTTGGACAACTACCTTTCATTCTTGCCAAACTCTTTGCAGACCCCCGTGCAAGCTTTAGAACAAGATTTTGGATGTTTTCTTTCCTGGCAGAGTTTCTCCTTGCAAGATATGGTGGAAAAGCTTTTTGCTGAGTGTAGAGCGGCAAGACACGCAGAAGACGCAGATACGCAGCTCTCCGAAGCTAAGTGCCGGTCCCGGGCTTCTTTCGGCACAAACCGCTCTCAGGAGCTCCCTGCGCTCGCCACAATGCTCTGTGTGCGAAGAAGCCGCTTCTTCGCCTCCGGGAGAATCGGCGAGCGGCAGCTTCCCAAAGGCGAAGATGCAAGCTGCAGCACACAGGCACAGTGTGGGCAGCCTTCAGACTTAGAGAAAACAGTACTTTACCACTCTCCTGCCTTTTCCATGGTTATTCTATTGGAAAAGAACGAGTTTTGGACAACTACCTTTCATTCTTGCCAAACTCTTTGCAGACCCCCGTGCAAGCTTTAGAACAAGATTTTGGATGTTTTCTTTCCTGGCAGAGTTTCTCCTTGCAAGATATGGTGGAAAAGCTTTTTGCTGAGTGTAGAGCGGCAAGACACGCAGAAGACGCAGATACGCAGCTCTCCGAAGCTAAGTGCCGGTCCCGGGCTTCTTTCGGCACAAACCGCTCTCAGGAGCTCCCTGCGCTCGCCACAATGCTCTGTGTGCGAAGAAGCCGCTTCTTCGCCTCCGGGAGAATCGGCGAGCGGCAGCTTCCCAAAGGCGAAGATGCAAGCTGCAGCACACAGGCACAGTGTGGGCAGCCTTCAGACTTAGAGAAAACAGTACTTTACCACTCTCCTGCCTTTTCCATGGTTATTCTATTGGAAAAGAACGAGTTTTGGACAACTACCTTTCATTCTTGCCAAACTCTTTGCAGACCCCCGTGCAAGCTTTAGAACAAGATTTTGGATGTTTTCTTTCCTGGCAGAGTTTCTCCTTGCAAGATATGGTGGAAAAGCTTTTTGCTGAGTGTAGAGCGGCAAGACACGCAGAAGACGCAGATACGCAGCTCTCCGAAGCTAAGTGCCGGTCCCGGGCTTCTTTCGGCACAAACCGCTCTCAGGAGCTCCCTGCGCTCGCCACAATGCTCTGTGTGCGAAGAAGCCGCTTCTTCGCCTCCGGGAGAATCGGCGAGCGGCAGCTTCCCAAAGGCGAAGATGCAAGCTGCAGCACACAGGCACAGTGTGGGCAGCCTTCAGACTTAGAGAAAACAGTACTTTACCACTCTCCTGCCTTTTCCATGGTTATTCTATTGGAAAAGAACGAGTTTTGGACAACTACCTTTCATTCTTGCCAAACTCTTTGCAGACCCCCGTGCAAGCTTTAGAACAAGATTTTGGATGTTTTCTTTCCTGGCAGAGTTTCTCCTTGCAAGATATGGTGGAAAAGCTTTTTGCTGAGTGTAGAGCGGCAAGACACGCAGAAGACGCAGATACGCAGCTCTCCGAAGCTAAGTGCCGGTCCCGGGCTTCTTTCGGCACAAACCGCTCTCAGGAGCTCCCTGCGCTCGCCACAATGCTCTGTGTGCGAAGAAGCCGCTTCTTCGCCTCCGGGAGAATCGGCGAGCGGCAGCTTCCCAAAGGCGAAGATGCAAGCTGCAGCACACAGGCACAGTGTGGGCAGCCTTCAGACTTAGAGAAAACAGTACTTTACCACTCTCCTGCCTTTTCCATGGTTATTCTATTGGAAAAGAACGAGTTTTGGACAACTACCTTTCATTCTTGCCAAACTCTTTGCAGACCCCCGTGCAAGCTTTAGAACAAGATTTTGGATGTTTTCTTTCCTGGCAGAGTTTCTCCTTGCAAGATATGCTGGAAAAGCTTTTTGCTGAGTGTAGAGCGGCAAGACACGCAGAAGACGCAGATACGCAGCTCTCCGAAGCTAAGTGCCGGTCCCGGGCTTCTTTCGGCACAAACCGCTCTCAGGAGCTCCCTGCGCTCGCCACAATGCTCTGTGTGCGAAGAAGCCGCTTCTTCGCCTCCGGGAGAATCGGCGAGCGGCAGCTTCCCAAAGGCGAAGATGCAAGCTGCAGCACACAGGCACAGTGTGGGCAGCCTTCAGACTTAGAGAAAACAGTACTTTACCACTCTCCTGCCTTTTCCATGGTTATTCTATTGGAAAAGAACGAGTTTTGGACAACTACCTTTCATTCTTGCCAAACTCTTTGCAGACCCCCGTGCAAGCTTTAGAACAAGATTTTGGATGTTTTCTTTCCTGGCAGAGTTTCTCCTTGCAAGATATGGTGGAAAAGCTTTTTGCTGAGTGTAGAGCGGCAAGACACGCAGAAGACGCAGATACGCAGCTCTCCGAAGCTAAGTGCCGGTCCCGGGCTTCTTTCGGCACAAACCGCTCTCAGGAGCTCCCTGCGCTCGCCACAATGCTCTGTGTGCGAAGAAGCCGCTTCTTCGCCTCCGGGAGAATCGGCGAGCGGCAGCTTCCCAAAGGCGAAGATGCAAGCTGCAGCACACAGGCACAGTGTGGGCAGCCTTCAGACTTAGAGAAAACAGTACTTTACCACTCTCCTGCCTTTTCCATGGTTATTCTATTGGAAAAGAACGAGTTTTGGACAACTACCTTTCATTCTTGCCAAACTCTTTGCAGACCCCCGTGCAAGCTTTAGAACAAGATTTTGGATGTTTTCTTTCCTGGCAGAGTTTCTCCTTGCAAGATATGGTGGAAAAGCTTTTTGCTGAGTGTAGAGCGGCAAGACACGCAGAAGACGCAGATACGCAGCTCTCCGAAGCTAAGTGCCGGTCCCGGGCTTCTTTCGGCACAAACCGCTCTCAGGAGCTCCCTGCGCTCGCCACAATGCTCTGTGTGCGAAGAAGCCGCTTCTTCGCCTCCGGGAGAATCGGCGAGCGGCAGCTTCCCAAAGGCGAAGATGCAAGCTGCAGCACACAGGCACAGTGTGGGCAGCCTTCAGACTTAGAGAAAACAGTACTTTACCACTCTCCTGCCTTTTCCATGGTTATTCTATTGGAAAAGAACGAGTTTTGGACAACTACCTTTCATTCTTGCCAAACTCTTTGCAGACCCCCGTGCAAGCTTTAGAACAAGATTTTGGATGTTTTCTTTCCTGGCAGAGTTTCTCCTTGCAAGATATGGTGGAAAAGCTTTTTGCTGAGTGTAGAGCGGCAAGACACGCAGAAGACGCAGATACGCAGCTCTCCGAAGCTAAGTGCCGGTCCCGGGCTTCTTTCGGCACAAACCGCTCTCAGGAGCTCCCTGCGCTCGCCACAATGCTCTGTGTGCGAAGAAGCCGCTTCTTCGCCTCCGGGAGAATCGGCGAGCGGCAGCTTCCCAAAGGCGAAGATGCAAGCTGCAGCACACAGGCACAGTGTGGGCAGCCTTCAGACTTAGAGAAAACAGTACTTTACCACTCTCCTGCCTTTTCCATGGTTATTCTATTGGAAAAGAACGAGTTTTGGACAACTACCTTTCATTCTTGCCAAACGCTTTGCAGACCCCCGTGCAAGCTTTAGAACAAGATTTTGGATGTTTTCTTTCCTGGCAGAGTTTCTCCTTGCAAGATATATGGTGGAAAAGCTTTTTGCTGAGTGTAGAGCGGCAAGACACGCAGAAGACGCAGATACGCAGCTCTCCGAAGCTAAGTGCCGGTCCCGGGCTTCTTTCGGCACAAACCGCTCTCAGGAGCTCCCTGCGCTCGCCACAATGCTCTGTGTGCGAAGAAGCCGCTTCTTCGCCTCCGGGAGAATCGGCGAGCGGCAGCTTCCCAAAGGCGAAGATGCAAGCTGCAGCACACAGGCACAGTGTGGGCAGCCTTCAGACTTAGAGAAAACAGTACTTTACCACTCTCCTGCCTTTTCCATGGTTATTCTATTGGAAAAGAACGAGTTTTGGACAACTACCTTTCATTCTTGCCAAACGCTTTGCAGACCCCCGTGCAAGCTTTAGAACAAGATTTTGGATGTTTTCTTTCCTGGCAGAGTTTCTCCTTGCAAGATATGGTGGAAAAGCTTTTTGCTGAGTGTAGAGCGGCAAGACACGCAGAAGACGCAGATACGCAGCTCTCCGAAGCTAAGTGCCGGTCCCGGGCTTCTTTCGGCACAAACCGCTCTCAGGAGCTCCCTGCGCTCGCCACAATGCTCTGTGTGCGAAGAAGCCGCTTCTTCGCCTCCGGGAGAATCGGCGAGCGGCAGCTTCCCAAAGGCGAAGATGCAAGCTGCAGCACACAGGCACAGTGTGGGCAGCCTTCAGACTTAGAGAAAACAGTACTTTACCACTCTCCTGCCTTTTCCATGGTTATTCTATTGGAAAAGAACGAGTTTTGGACAACTACCTTTCATTCTTGCCAAACGCTTTGCAGACCCCCGTGCAAGCTTTAGAACAAGATTTTGGATGTTTTCTTTCCTGGCAGAGTTTCTCCTTGCAAGATATGGTGGAAAAGCTTTTTGCTGAGTGTAGAGCGGCAAGACACGCAGAAGACGCAGATACGCAGCTCTCCGAAGCTAAGTGCCGGTCCCGGGCTTCTTTCGGCACAAACCGCTCTCAGGAGCTCCCTGCGCTCGCCACAAATGCTCTGTGTGCGAAGAAGCCGCTTCTTCGCCTCCGGGAGAATCGGCGAGCGGCAGCTTCCCAAAGGCGAAGATGCAAGCTGCAGCACACAGGCACAGTGTGGGCAGCCTTCAGACTTAGAGAAAACAGTACTTTACCACTCTCCTGCCTTTTCCATGGTTATTCTATTGGAAAAGAACGAGTTTTGGACAACTACCTTTCATTCTTGCCAAACGCTTTGCAGACCCCCGTGCAAGCTTTAGAACAAGATTTTGGATGTTTTCTTTCCTGGCAGAGTTTCTCCTTGCAAGATATGGTGGAAAAGCTTTTTGCTGAGTGTAGAGCGGCAAGACACGCAGAAGACGCAGATACGCAGCTCTCCGAAGCTAAGTGCCGGTCCCGGGCTTCTTTCGGCACAAACCGCTCTCAGGAGCTCCCTGCGCTCGCCACAATGCTCTGTGTGCGAAGAAGCCGCTTCTTCGCCTCCGGGAGAATCGGCGAGCGGCAGCTTCCCAAAGGCGAAGATGCAAGCTGCAGCACACAGGCACAGTGTGGGCAGCCTTCAGACTTAGAGAAAACAGTACTTTACCACTCTCCTGCCTTTTCCATGGTTATTCTATTGGAAAAGAACGAGTTTTGGACAACTACCTTTCATTCTTGCCAAACGCTTTGCAGACCCCCGTGCAAGCTTTAGAACAAGATTTTGGATGTTTTCTTTCCTGGCAGAGTTTCTCCTTGCAAGATATGGTGGAAAAGCTTTTTGCTGAGTGTAGAGCGGCAAGACACGCAGAAGACGCAGATACGCAGCTCTCCGAAGCTAAGTGCCGGTCCCGGGCTTCTTTCGGCACAAACCGCTCTCAGGAGCTCCCTGCGCTCGCCACAATGCTCTGTGTGCGAAGAAGCCGCTTCTTCGCCTCCGGGAGAATCGGCGAGCGGCAGCTTCCCAAAGGCGAAGATGCAAGCTGCAGCACACAGGCACAGTGTGGGCAGCCTTCAGACTTAGAGAAAACAGTACTTTACACTCTCCTGCCTTTTCCATGGTTATTCTATTGGAAAAGAACGAGTTTTGGACAACTACCTTTCATTCTTGCCAAACGCTTTGCAGACCCCCGTGCAAGCTTTAGAACAAGATTTTGGATGTTTTCTTTCCTGGCAGAGTTTCTCCTTGCAAGATATGGTGGAAAAGCTTTTTGCTGAGTGTAGAGCGGCAAGACACGCAGAAGACGCAGATACGCAGCTCTCCGAAGCTAAGTGCCGGTCCCGGGCTTCTTTCGGCACAAACCGCTCTCAGGAGCTCCCTGCGCTCGCCACAATGCTCTGTGTGCGAAGAAGCCGCTTCTTCGCCTCCGGGAGAATCGGCGAGCGGCAGCTTCCCAAAGGCGAAGATGCAAGCTGCAGCACACAGGCACAGTGTGGGCAGCCTTCAGACTTAGAGAAAACAGTACTTTACCACTCTCCTGCCTTTTCCATGGTTATTCTATTGGAAAAGAACGAGTTTTGGACAACTACCTTTCATTCTTGCCAAACGCTTTGCAGACCCCCGTGCAAGCTTTAGAACAAGATTTTGGATGTTTTCTTTCCTGGCAGAGTTTCTCCTTGCAAGATATGGTGGAAAAGCTTTTTGCTGAGTGTAGAGCGGCAAGACACGCAGAAGACGCAGATACGCAGCTCTCCGAAGCTAAGTGCCGGTCCCGGGCTTCTTTCGGCACAAACCGCTCTCAGGAGCTCCCTGCGCTCGCCACAATGCTCTGTGTGCGAAGAAGCCGCTTCTTCGCCTCCGGGAGAATCGGCGAGCGGCAGCTTCCCAAAGGCGAAGATGCAAGCTGCAGCACACAGGCACAGTGTGGGCAGCCTTCAGACTTAGAGAAAACAGTACTTTACCACTCTCCTGCCTTTTCCATGGTTATTCTATTGGAAAAGAACGAGTTTTGGACAACTACCTTTCATTCTTGCCAAACGCTTTGCAGACCCCCGTGCAAGCTTTAGAACAAGATTTTGGATGTTTTCTTTCCTGGCAGATTCTCCTTGCAAGATATGGTGGAAAAGCTTTTTGCTGAGTGTAGAGCGGCAAGACACGCAGAAGACGCAGATACGCAGCTCTCCGAAGCTAAGTGCCGGTCCCGGGCTTCTTTCGGCACAAACCGCTCTCAGGAGCTCCCTGCGCTCGCCACAATGCTCTGTGTGCGAAGAAGCCGCTTCTTCGCCTCCGGGAGAATCGGCGAGCGGCAGCTTCCCAAAGGCGAAGATGCAAGCTGCAGCACACAGGCACAGTGTGGGCAGCCTTCAGACTTAGAGAAAACAGTACTTTACCACTCTCCTGCCTTTTCCATGGTTATTCTATTGGAAAAGAACGAGTTTTGGACAACTACCTTTCATTCTTGCCAAACGCTTTGCAGACCCCCGTGCAAGCTTTAGAACAAGATTTTGGATGTTTTCTTTCCTGGCAGAGTTTCTCCTTGCAAGATATGGTGGAAAAGCTTTTTGCTGAGTGTAGAGCGGCAAGACACGCAGAAGACGCAGCAGATACGCAGCTCTCCGAAGCTAAGTGCCGGTCCCGGGCTTCTTTCGGCACAAACCGCTCTCAGGAGCTCCCTGCGCTCGCCACAATGCTCTGTGTGCGAAGAAGCCGCTTCTTCGCCTCCGGGAGAATCGGCGAGCGGCAGCTTCCCAAAGGCGAAGATGCAAGCTGCAGCACACAGGCACAGTGTGGGCAGCCTTCAGACTTAGAGAAAACAGTACTTTACCACTCTCCTGCCTTTTCCATGGTTATTCTATTGGAAAAGAACGAGTTTTGGACAACTACCTTTCATTCTTGCCAAACGCTTTGCAGACCCCCGTGCAAGCTTTAGAACAAGATTTTGGATGTTTTCTTTCCTGGCAGAGTTTCTCCTTGCAAGATATGGTGGAAAAGCTTTTTGCTGAGTGTAGAGCGGCAAGACACGCAGAAGACGCAGATACGCAGCTCTCCGAAGCTAAGTGCCGGTCCCGGGCTTCTTTCGGCACAAACCGCTCTCAGGAGCTCCCTGCGCTCGCCACAATGCTCTGTGTGCGAAGAAGCCGCTTCTTCGCCTCCGGGAGAATCGGCGAGCGGCAGCTTCCCAAAGGCGAAGATGCAAGCTGCAGCACACAGGCACAGTGTGGGCAGCCTTCAGACTTAGAGAAAACAGTACTTTACCACTCTCCTGCCTTTTCCATGGTTATTCTATTGGAAAAGAACGAGTTTTGGACAACTACCTTTCATTCTTGCCAAACGCTTTGCAGACCCCCGTGCAAGCTTTAGAACAAGATTTTGGATGTTTTCTTTCCTGGCAGAGTTTCTCCTTGCAAGATATGGTGGAAAAGCTTTTTGCTGAGTGTAGAGCGGCAAGACACGCAGAAGACGCAGATACGCAGCTCTCCGAAGCTAAGTGCCGGTCCCGGGCTTCTTTCGGCACAAACCGCTCTCAGGAGCTCCCTGCGCTCGCCACAATGCTCTGTGTGCGAAGAAGCCGCTTCTTCGCCTCCGGGAGAATCGGCGAGGGCAGCTTCCCAAAGGCGAAGATGCAAGCTGCAGCACACAGGCACAGTGTGGGCAGCCTTCAGACTTAGAGAAAACAGTACTTTACCACTCTCCTGCCTTTTCCATGGTTATTCTATTGGAAAAGAACGAGTTTTGGACAACTACCTTTCATTCTTGCCAAACGCTTTGCAGACCCCCGTGCAAGCTTTAGAACAAGATTTTGGATGTTTTCTTTCCTGGCAGAGTTTCTCCTTGCAAGATATGGTGGAAAAGCTTTTTGCTGAGTGTAGAGCGGCAAGACACGCAGAAGACGCAGATACGCAGCTCTCCGAAGCTAAGTGCCGGTCCCGGGCTTCTTTCGGCACAAACCGCTCTCAGGAGCTCCCTGCGCTCGCCACAATGCTCTGTGTGCGAAGAAGCCGCTTCTTCGCCTCCGGGAGAATCGGCGAGCGGCAGCTTCCCAAAGGCGAAGATGCAAGCTGCAGCACACAGGCACAGTGTGGGCAGCCTTCAGACTTAGAGAAAACAGTACTTTACCACTCTCCTGCCTTTTCCATGGTTATTCTATTGGAAAAGAACGAGTTTTGGACAACTACCTTTCATTCTTGCCAAACGCTTTGCAGACCCCCGTGCAAGCTTTAGAACAAGATTTTGGATGTTTTCTTTCCTGGCAGAGTTTCTCCTTGCAAGATATGGTGGAAAAGCTTTTTGCTGAGTGTAGAGCGGCAAGACACGCAGAAGACGCAGATACGCAGCTCTCCGAAGCTAAGTGCCGGTCCCGGGCTTCTTTCGGCACAAACCGCTCTCAGGAGCTCCCTGCGCTCGCCACAATGCTCTGTGTGCGAAGAAGCCGCTTCTTCGCCTCCGGGAGAATCGGCGAGCGGCAGCTTCCCAAAGGCGAAGATGCAAGCTGCAGCACACAGGCACAGTGTGGGCAGCCTTCAGACTTAGAGAAAACAGTACTTTACCACTCTCCTGCCTTTTCCATGGTTATTCTATTGGAAAAGAACGAGTTTTGGACAACTACCTTTCATTCTTGCCAAACGCTTTGCAGACCCCCGTGCAAGCTTTAGAACAAGATTTTGGATGTTTTCTTTCCTGGCAGAGTTTCTCCTTGCAAGATATGGTGGAAAAGCTTTTTGCTGAGTGTAGAGCGGCAAGACACGCAGAAGACGCAGATACGCAGCTCTCCGAAGCTAAGTGCCGGTCCCGGGCTTCTTTCGGCACAAACCGCTCTCAGGAGCTCCCTGCGCTCGCCACAATGCTCTGTGTGCGAAGAAGCCGCTTCTTCGCCTCCGGGAGAATCGGCGAGCGGCAGCTTCCCAAAGGCGAAGATGCAAGCTGCAGCACACAGGCACAGTGTGGGCAGCCTTCAGACTTAGAGAAAACAGTACTTTACCACTCTCCTGCCTTTTCCATGGTTATTCTATTGGAAAAGAACGAGTTTTGGACAACTACCTTTCATTCTTGCCAAACGCTTTGCAGACCCCCGTGCAAGCTTTAGAACAAGATTTTGGATGTTTTCTTTCCTGGCAGAGTTTCTCCTTGCAAGATATGGTGGAAAAGCTTTTTGCTGAGTGTAGAGCGGCAAGACACGCAGAAGACGCAGATACGCAGCTCTCCGAAGCTAAGTGCCGGTCCCGGGCTTCTTTCGGCACAAACCGCTCTCAGGAGCTCCCTGCGCTCGCCACAATGCTCTGTGTGCGAAGAAGCCGCTTCTTCGCCTCCGGGAGAATCGGCGAGCGGCAGCTTCCCAAAGGCGAAGATGCAAGCTGCAGCACACAGGCACAGTGTGGGCAGCCTTCAGACTTAGAGAAAACAGTACTTTACCACTCTCCTGCCTTTTCCATGGTTATTCTATTGGAAAAGAACGAGTTTTGGACAACTACCTTTCATTCTTGCCAAACGCTTTGCAGACCCCCGTGCAAGCTTTAGAACAAGATTTTGGATGTTTTCTTTCCTGGCAGAGTTTCTCCTTGCAAGATATGGTGGAAAAGCTTTTTGCTGAGTGTAGAGCGGCAAGACACGCAGAAGACGCAGATACGCAGCTCTCCGAAGCTAAGTGCCGGTCCCGGGCTTCTTTCGGCACAAACCGCTCTCAGGAGCTCCCTGCGCTCGCCACAATGCTCTGTGTGCGAAGAAGCCGCTTCTTCGCCTCCGGGAGAATCGGCGAGCGGCAGCTTCCCAAAGGCGAAGATGCAAGCTGCAGCACACAGGCACAGTGTGGGCAGCCTTCAGACTTAGAGAAAACAGTACTTTACCACTCTCCTGCCTTTTCCATGGTTATTCTATTGGAAAAGAACGAGTTTTGGACAACTACCTTTCATTCTTGCCAAACGCTTTGCAGACCCCCGTGCAAGCTTTAGAACAAGATTTTGGATGTTTTCTTTCCTGGCAGAGTTTCTCCTTGCAAGATATGGTGGAAAAGCTTTTTGCTGAGTGTAGAGCGGCAAGACACGCAGAAGACGCAGATACGCAGCTCTCCGAAGCTAAGTGCCGGTCCCGGGCTTCTTTCGGCACAAACCGCTCTCAGGAGCTCCCTGCGCTCGCCACAATGCTCTGTGTGCGAAGAAGCCGCTTCTTCGCCTCCGGGAGAATCGGCGAGCGGCAGCTTCCCAAAGGCGAAGATGCAAGCTGCAGCACACAGGCACAGTGTGGGCAGCCTTCAGACTTAGAGAAAACAGTACTTTACCACTCTCCTGCCTTTTCCATGGTTATTCTATTGGAAAAGAACGAGTTTTGGACAACTACCTTTCATTCTTGCCAAACGCTTTGCAGACCCCCGTGCAAGCTTTAGAACAAGATTTTGGATGTTTTCTTTCCTGGCAGAGTTTCTCCTTGCAAGATATGGTGGAAAAGCTTTTTGCTGAGTGTAGAGCGGCAAGACACGCAGAAGACGCAGATACGCAGCTCTCCGAAGCTAAGTGCCGGTCCCGGGCTTCTTTCGGCACAAACCGCTCTCAGGAGCTCCCTGCGCTCGCCACAATGCTCTGTGTGCGAAGAAGCCGCTTCTTCGCCTCCGGGAGAATCGGCGAGCGGCAGCTTCCCAAAGGCGAAGATGCAAGCTGCAGCACACAGGCACAGTGTGGGCAGCCTTCAGACTTAGAGAAAACAGTACTTTACCACTCTCCTGCCTTTTCCATGGTTATTCTATTGGAAAAGAACGAGTTTTGGACAACTACCTTTCATTCTTGCCAAACGCTTTGCAGACCCCCGTGCAAGCTTTAGAACAAGATTTTGGATGTTTTCTTTCCTGGCAGAGTTTCTCCTTGCAAGATATGGTGGAAAAGCTTTTTGCTGAGTGTAGAGCGGCAAGACACGCAGAAGACGCAGATACGCAGCTCTCCGAAGCTAAGTGCCGGTCCCGGGCTTCTTTCGGCACAAACCGCTCTCAGGAGCTCCCTGCGCTCGCCACAATGCTCTGTGTGCGAAGAAGCCGCTTCTTCGCCTCCGGGAGAATCGGCGAGCGGCAGCTTCCCAAAGGCGAAGATGCAAGCTGCAGCACACAGGCACAGTGTGGGCAGCCTTCAGACTTAGAGAAAACAGTACTTTACCACTCTCCTGCCTTTTCCATGGTTATTCTATTGGAAAAGAACGAGTTTTGGACAACTACCTTTCATTCTTGCCAAACGCTTTGCAGACCCCCGTGCAAGCTTTAGAACAAGATTTTGGATGTTTTCTTTCCTGGCAGAGTTTCTCCTTGCAAGATATGGTGGAAAAGCTTTTTGCTGAGTGTAGAGCGGCAAGACACGCAGAAGACGCAGATACGCAGCTCTCCGAAGCTAAGTGCCGGTCCCGGGCTTCTTTCGGCACAAACCGCTCTCAGGAGCTCCCTGCGCTCGCCACAATGCTCTGTGTGCGAAGAAGCCGCTTCTTCGCCTCCGGGAGAATCGGCGAGCGGCAGCTTCCCAAAGGCGAAGATGCAAGCTGCAGCACACAGGCACAGTGTGGGCAGCCTTCAGACTTAGAGAAAACAGTACTTTACCACTCTCCTGCCTTTTCCATGGTTATTCTATTGGAAAAGAACGAGTTTTGGACAACTACCTTTCATTCTTGCCAAACGCTTTGCAGACCCCCGTGCAAGCTTTAGAACAAGATTTTGGATGTTTTCTTTCCTGGCAGAGTTTCTCCTTGCAAGATATGGTGGAAAAGCTTTTTGCTGAGTGTAGAGCGGCAAGACACGCAGAAGACGCAGATACGCAGCTCTCCGAAGCTAAGTGCCGGTCCCGGGCTTCTTTCGGCACAAACCGCTCTCAGGAGCTCCCTGCGCTCGCCACAATGCTCTGTGTGCGAAGAAGCCGCTTCTTCGCCTCCGGGAGAATCGGCGAGCGGCAGCTTCCCAAAGGCGAAGATGCAAGCTGCAGCACACAGGCACAGTGTGGGCAGCCTTCAGACTTAGAGAAAACAGTACTTTACCACTCTCCTGCCTTTTCCATGGTTATTCTATTGGAAAAGAACGAGTTTTGGACAACTACCTTTCCTTCTTGGAAAACTCTTTGCAAACCTCCGTGCAAGCTCAAGACATAATCAGTGATGTTTTCTTCACTGGTACAGTTTCCCCTTGCAAGATATGGTGGAAAGCTTTTGGCTGAGTGTTGAATGACAAGAGCCGAAGAAGACGCAGATACGCAGCTCTCCGAAGCTAAGTGCCGGTCCCGGGCTTCTTTCCGCAGAAGCCACTCTCAGGAGCTCACCGCGACCGGCACAATGCTCTGTGTTTGAAGAAGCCGCTTCTTCACCTCCGGGCGACTCAGTGAGCGGCATCTTCTCAAACGCGAAAAACAAATATTAACAACACCAGCATTGTGTCTCAGGCGTCTTTCGCCACAAGCGCTGCACCGGAGCGTACCACCACCAGCACAATGCTCTGTGTGCGAAGAACTCGCTTTTTCGCCTCCCAGTAACTGAAAGAAGAAGCACAAGCTCAAGATACGAGTGCCTCAATTGTGTAGAAGGTTGGGCTCTCCTCTCAATTAATTGCGCCACTCCTGACAGCAGGTGTCGCTGTTGGTCAAGCTTTGAGTTTGCTTAATAAGTTGCGATGCTGGGTGGTCAAACAACTCAAGGTAAGATCAGCGATTTTAAATCAGGTTCTCACTGGTGTAGATACCATTAGTCATTGCACACTGCAAAATAATGCTGCTCTAGCGTTCTTGTTAGCACATGGGCAAGAGTGTGAGGATTTGGAAGGAATGTGTTTTTTGAACCTCTCTAACCATTCTGCAGTCATTCACTGGAAACTCAAACAAGGACAAGATAACATGAAGAAATTGATTGGGAATGAGAGGGTTACGCCTGAACTGGTTTGAGAGATGGGAAACAACTCGATGGTTGAAAGATCTTGTAAAGGGAACTTTGTTGTTACTAGTAGTCATTATTATATTGCTTCTTGTTATTCCATGCATCATGAAAGTGGTGAGCGTCTTGGAAGAAAATAGGGTGGGAAAGGGTTTAGCTGGTGCAAGACGAAGAAGGGGGAAATTGTAGCAATGTATCTGAACCTCTTAGACTAAAGGGTGCACCAGCCATCCAGCTGGAATATGTTCTTATCAGAATTTTCTCAGAGCCCTCTGGAATTCATCAAGGTTACTAAGACATAAGCCGTGCTAAAATAAGAAAGAGAAGCTGAGAAACCAAATTCCAAGACTACAAGAACTCGATAACGGGGGGCAGCAAAGCGCCTGGACTGTAACCAAACGTATCTTCTGAGAGGTGCGCACAGAATGCGTGGACATAACAAAGGCACCAAGATAAAAATGCGGGCCTAGCGTGTGCAGAGATTTAGAATGTGTAAGTGCATCATGTCAACAATCAACGGCTTCTGCTTAATCCTCTTGCTCCGTTGTCCTGGAGTCCTGAATTTCCCACAAGGAAAGCCCTACTAAAAGGGCTCTGATTTTAATGATAGTTGCTGTCTAGACGATGAATAATGGGAAGAGTTCTTTCAAATCCTTCCCTCGCTGACATCTGTAAGTTTCATCTTTTCCTGATTGTACTGGTGGCTATACATTAGTTATGACTAGAAAGGAATGAGTTTTAGGGATATGTTGCAAGGAAATTGGTAGCTCTGCTTCCATTTCCATTGTCTAAGAAGAATTCTGATTAGTTTTGGACTTTTCATAGACCTCTGACTAGATTGCATTTGTCTTTGATTGAGCCCGTAAATTTTAGGCTACTAGGCTTGACCAATGGATAGAAAAGGGAAAGTCACACAGCTTAGGTGGTTCCCTTGTCAACAACTTCTCAATAGTAGGGCGATTTCTGTCCTCAAGTTTGTTACTTCAGCTAGCAGATTATGCTCACTCCAAAAGAAGGTGAGAAGTTTGCTACCCTAAATGGTCCGATAATTCTTCCTGCTTCTTTGTGACTCTTTTGTATGACTGGATTCTGTATTATTGGAGTTTGTTATAAAAAGTTGGATTAAATTGCGTGCGTCCGCTCTTGGGGGAAACAGTATTTAGCCAATAACATCTAGGCTTTTATCGACCTGAGATTGTCTGAACGGACGGGACGCTTTAAACACAGTAATTCCTGCTAGTTCCAATTCCATTTTTAGACTCGACAAACCGAATGGTAAACCTGCACCAGTAGGGAGGGACATTGGACTTTCTCCTTTTTAGAGAGAAACTAATGAAAAAGTTTCAGCAGAATCATAGCAGGCTGTAAAATAAGAAAAGCATCATGAAAAGAGGCCAATCCTATCCTCTTAGTATTGCTAGTTGTGATTGGACTGTGAATGAAACATGTCAACTCTGTGTTCCTGGGTATCACATCAGTAACAGCTACTTCAGCTGCTGTAGTTGTCTCCTAAAGCTAAGAACAGAATCCAAAGAATTGTGATTCCATGGTCACAATTCACCCTGTGATGGTGACAGGTGAAAAAGGAGTGGAAGGTGCGCGGGTAAATTAACTTGAATGGCCTATCTAAATCAGCAGCCACTGATTTCCTGAAAACTTCAACAGGTCAGTTGACTTGTTGGGATTCTTTTAATCCTTGGTCATGTTTTTCTTGGGATTCTTGTAACCTTTCCCCATTCGTTCAGCCTTTGCCCTCAAGCCTTTGCTGACATTTCAAGTATCTCGACAAGCTGGAAATGTGTTGTCTTTCTTTATCATGTCATAATTCCCTTCAAAGGCTTGTTTGCCTCAAGTCTTATTTTTGCTGGTTTTCTGCTAGTTCATTGTCAGAGGGCAGCAGGTGCTTTGTAAGAGCAAGTACACAATCCTATAGCTTGCTTTTCTTTTGATTTGGCCTGTCTAGAATACTGAATGACTGACATTTCTGACAGGATTTTCTCTCCCCATTATGTTTCCCCCGAAGGGCAGATGCAAATCATCTACTTAAACTCTTGGCACGGAAAAAAGTAGTGGTTTGCTGCTGCATATAGGTAGAAGCTTACAAAAGGAAGGCCTTGGGCTGAGGCCCGATACTTTGGCTAAGCAGAAAAGGACTATGGGAAGGTGAGGCCGCTGAATCAGAGGTAGATCAACAAGTTCTAGAATCGTCACGTGTTCACAGCGTGGTGTAGGATGGTTGGTTGAATGAATTTTGTTATGGCTTAAAGCTATGGAACTGATAAAGGCCTGAGTGCTTCAAAAGCCTGGTTTTTGCAAAAAAGCAGCTCTCCTCTGCACCTGCCTGGGGACTCTGCATCACTAGGGAGCCCTCACTCCCAGTTTGCCAAGGAGATGATCAGTAGGAATGTTGCAGAGCTGCTGTGTCCATATGAACGGAATGGCAAAGAGTGAAGCGGTGGGTAGTTTTGGGCTTTAATACAATGCTGCTGCATTGGTGCCAGTTTAGTCGGTTTTCCATCAGTGGCCTTTCTGTCTAGAAGTACACTGCCCAGAGTCTTTCTAGCATGTGATGCCATTTCCTTCCTGTTGTTTTAATACCTTCCTTCAGTTGAAAGGATGATACAATCTTTACATTTTGAAGATCCCTGTTAGGAAACACTATGCCAGAGGAGTCATTGCTCCCTTTTCTTCTGCCTCCTTTGTAATTTTCAGAGCCTCATTTCAAATTTCTGCTAATGTCGAGAAGAATACTGAGACTACTCAGCAGGGTTGACGCTCTCAGCTGCTTTCCTCTTTCATACTGCTTCATACTGTATGTGACTTAATGGCCTGGTTTTGTCATCCGCATTTTGCTGTGATCTGTGAACACAAGAAGAAGTCTTTGTTTTTTGCAAGAACTACCCCTAGGAGGATTTGCATTCCTTTTGATTTCTACGGTGTTAGCCCTGTTGCAGAAAAAAAGGAGATTGTACTCTCTTCTTGTGCTCTCATTCCCTCCTCTCTGCTTTGCATGTCCTAGTTAATCTACTGCCGTGACTCATTTGGCATCATCTCATAGTGCAAATTCTGCACAGTTTCATGGACTTACAAATGCCAGTTGCCACGGAGCTTATATAACCATTCAAAGATTAAGAATTGTAGGGCTGGGCAAGTCAGCTGCTGAAACTGGAAGTGGTTAAGTCATGCCATATTAAAGAGACAGAGCAAATCAGTTCATCTAGGACTTTCAACTGGACACCTCTGAGAATAACAGCTTGACAGCAATGACACAGCCATCTTCCTAGCTGTATTCCAGAAAGAGAAAAGGGACACCTTCAATGGTTAAGATGTTTGGCATGAGAAAACAGCAAGAAATGTAGCACAAAATACTTGAGCCAGATAAAGTGCGTTTTTCTCGTGAGAATTTTGCAGTTGTTCTTTCTTGTCTGTGCCTTTACTTTTCACAGAAGACAGGGGGGGCGTTTAATTATTATTGTTCTTTTGTTTTCTTTTCTTGGCCTCCCTCTTTCCACCTGCCATTAACAATTTTGCCTTGCTTTACTGGCTTCTCTTTCTTTACTTATAGAAGGTTACATGAGGTCCTCCAACCTTGTCATAAACATTCGCATACAGTGGAAAGGAGTAGAAGGTACATCTAAATGCACAAAACAAACCCACAAAAATAGAGTTTTTTTACAGTCTTCTGTGAGAACAAGATATCTTTGAACTGAGTAATGCTTTAACTTTTAGTCCACTCTTTACTATTATTACAAGTGTTTGGCCTTTAGTACATAGCCTTTGAAATCATCCAGCCCAGTATTTTTGGCTAATTTTGTTTTATTTCTCTCGGGGACTTTGTTTCTTAAGGAATAGTCCAGAGCGAGAGCGTCCACGGTAGAGTTATGCTGCCATAATAAAAGCGTCGTAAATTCTGGTACAGTTTGTGCTGGTAATACGTCTAGGAAAGAAAGGTTTTACATCTTTTTTGACTTTCAAATGTAACCATTATTTGAAAAAGTTAAGAGTTGGGCTTTCCCCCCGTCCAAAATACTTCTCTCTGGAATGTTACTCAGGGATTACACATAAAAGCTCACCCTGTAAAATATGTTTCGGATAATCTGCAGTAAGCACAGCTTAGCTCCTAGAGTTGATTATGTGGGTTAAATGACATTCCTTCTGCGGTGATGGAAACTCTGACCGGAACCCAAGAGAGCCTCCCAGGGGAGAGCCCTGCTTTTAACCCCGTGTTCTCAGAGGCAGATCCAATGTCCCAAAGGCCACCTTAGGTGCCAATATTAAAATCTGAACATCTGTTGGCCTAACCACAGCATCCCAGAAACACATTTCCTGTCAAACCACCACACTGTGGGATATGCTCTTGTCCTGAATACTGAACTGCAGTATTGTCTGATGATTTTTTGAATCCTTTGAAGGCATGTTCTTATTCAGCCTTAAATTAGACTAAATAGCTTTGATTTGTGGGTATTGAGCAACAGAAATCACTGCCCTGGCTTGCCTTTTTTACAGCTCCTTTCTCTTTTCCGTGGGAGACTCGCTGCAAACGTCACAGCTGGTGAGACAGTGAGCACACCATCATTCTGAAAGAGCTTTGCACAGTAAACATAGAGGAGGATTAAATATTGAAATGCAGATGACAGGAGCTGCCCAATGGACTCTGCTGGTGGAAATCAAATACTAGTCTAGTATTTTGAATGCAAATAATTCCTCCCAATGAGGCCAGACAGGCTTGTTTGCCTTTGAATCTGAGCATGTGGACAGTAGTGGATGGTCTACAGGTTGAAAACAGTGTAGATACTTCTCCTTTTTTTCAATAGTGGCTCAGAAACTGAAAAGGCAGCTACAAAATGGTAAATACATCCCTACAGATTCAAAAATGGTTGTTCTTAATTTGCATCTCCACCATAACAACAAATTGTTAGAACTAAAATACAGATGGGAATTTTATAGCTTCTCAAAAATGAAGCAGGAATTGGCCAATGGGCCTTAGCAGTAGCTACAAGTTTTTCAGCATGAGGCAACTCCAAAGTATTTTAACTGTACAGAACTTTTCTGTACTTTTGGTCTTTTATCTCAAGGATGCATCAAAAAAAAAAAAAAAAGGAAAAAACCCAAAGAAAAATAAAAAAGAACAAACCCTACCAAATATATATATATATATATATATCTATCTATATCTATATATATATATATTACATGACTAAGATAATAAGCACAATCAGTAACATATATAGAAACAGAACCCATGGTTTTTAACTTTCAACCTTGTCTTCTCAACACACTCTCGAAAATGGAATTGTTTCCCTATCTGCCTTGAAACATTTTGGAGCAAAAATCACTCTAAGGTCCTGATAGGTGTTTTGGTCAAACATCCCTTCTTCTGGTTTTCTGTCCATAAGCAGAGAAATGGAGGGGAAAGCTGGTAGCTGGCCAAAGGAGGTAGGAAGAGTAATCATCATCCACAACACTGGGGCTAAAGAAATTTCCACAGAAAATTACCTGCCTTATTACTTCTTCATGTGTTGGGTTGAAAGCTCAGAATCTGTTTCCATGTTTCCCATCCCTCGAATGTTCTATTTCACAGAATTCGAGCCCCTCAAACTTCAGTCCTGCCAGAACAGCCCGCCACGTGCTGTCATAGGGGATCTGCTGATGCCCACTGACTCTTACCAGTCTAGTGCTTGTCACTGTTGCAGATCAAGAACTACTGAATAGTTCTGATTAATGCTCTTAGAGTGGTTGAAAACAAGGAAAGAATGACTAGACATTTGTATGATCAAATCCCCTGATGGAATAAAAACATACCAGGACAACAAGCTTAATAAATGTATTCATTGTCATAAGAAGGGAGATGAAGGGTCCAAAAGATTACTTGCATACTTACTGTTCTAAATCCCTTGTTATCTGGTAAATTGCAAAGGATGCCCGGCTTTCACCAAAATGCAAATCAGATTAAAATGTGAAGCCTTACACTTTACTGGATAGAAAACTTCATCGTCCATTTTTAAATCTTAGAGATTGCGATGTTGTCCTGGTTTAGGGCAAATTTGGAGGAGAATTTCCAAATTAGGGCCCCTCCCCCCAACTGGTTCGGGAAGGATTCCTCAGAGAGAAGTGGAACTAACCTGTTCATTTAATAGGCACAGCACCCCCCAGCACGCAAAAGGAACAATTCTGGATGACAGCACTCTGAAAAAGATGACAAATTCAGAAAGTCTCTCTTGGGGGGGTGGTCACTCTGTTCTCAGTCCCTCCGGCGCTGGGCCAGCTGCTGCAGGCCACAAAGTGCAAACTCTCGGTGTTTCCCAGGTCCCAGTCCAGAGCAGGTTCGAAATGGTCAGAAAAAGGAAAGGAGAAACGGTCCAGGAAGAAATTTGGACAGTTTAGCTAAACTAGCTAATGAGCAAAAGCAAGCAGAAGCGAAGCAAGCAAGAGTGAGAGAGAGCAAAGCCAAAAGCAAAAGCAGAAAAAGCAAAAGCTGCAGTCTCTGTGTCCCGCCAGGCTGATAAGAAAACCAAAAGAAAACATTCCCTTTTCAGAGCCAGTCTTAAAAGTACAGAACATAATATCTAACATTAACAGAACACATGAATGGGGATACAAGCATCATAACGTCACCCTAGGACAGATGTATTTCCTATTAATACCTTAATATTAATAAGGTTTAGAGCTGGAATTCAGAGGGAAAAGAAAGCTATTTTGAATTCATTCTATTCAATCATCTCGTCTGGACTGTGTCCTCCTGCTTTTCACTTCTGAAACTCTGTATGAAAGGCATAGAGTTCTGGATTAATTCTTTTCAACAGTTTCCCCTGTTATTCTTCTTTAAAGGCAAACCTGGAAAAATCCACACTTTCTTTCCCAACCACTTCTAAAATTCCATTGAGAAGCTGGAATTCAGAGGGAAAAGAAAGCTATTTTGAATTCATTCTATTCAATCATCTTGTCTGGACTGTGTCCTCCTGCTTTTCACTTCTGAAACTCTGTATGAAAGGCATAGAGTTCTGGATTAATTCTTTTCAACAGTTTCCCCTGTTATTCTTCTTTAAAGGCAAACCTGGAAAAATCCACACTTTCTTTCCCAACCACTTCTAAAATTCCATTGAGAAGCAAAAAAAACCCCATCAAACAACTAAATCTCTGCTCCATTTTGTAGGAAAAAACTCCATGCCATTAACTGCTTTCTTAACATATTCTTTCTCTTGTATTAATATGGCAACCTTTTCTTGCTTTTATAGATTAGAACCAAATTCTTAAAGCTATAAGGAAACACAGGTTTACTGTAGCTGATTCTCAGATACAGTAGTCCAGCAAGGAGTTCAGACCTCAAAAGAAGAGTCTGTACAACAAGATTCAGCACAACGTTGAGACATATTAGCTATTTTTCAAGAAAAGCCGCCAAAATGAAACTGCTTAGACTTCTATACTATCATGGGTGCCTGCTTCCAGAACCTGACCTAAGTTGCTGGAAACTAGCTGCAATATTACTGCAAACAATGCTGTGAATGTAGGACATTGTAATTCTTCTCTTCCATTGAAAACCACAAGTGGAGTTGCGTCATTTTCTTAAAAATTCTCTATTTCCTTCCAAACTGGTAAAATAATGATAAATCAAGTGTTCTGTTCATACACTTTAAATCTAATAATGTTCAAAATGAAAAAAAAAAAAAATTCATTCAGATATGGTCTGCAATAATACAGCCGAGACAAGATGAACCAGTCTGGCCTACAAAATAAAGTGAAGCAGAATTTGGGAATTTAGAACATCTTACAATGTAATATTTAAAGAAAAAAAAGAAATAAAATGTAACCTACCCAAACTCAATCAGTGATGCACCGACAGAGAAAAAGAACTAATTACCACTAATATTTCTTTCATTCTCAGACAAGAAGTTAAATTATCCTCTTGAATGCACGGAAGAGTCAGATATTTAAGAAGGAAATCAAAACTGCAGCCAGTTAACTTTTAAGTTTGCTAATTTTTTGGTTGGCACCTCTTCTGGTTTGAAAGCAAAAGCAGCAAGAGATGCTGTCGCTGTTGCAGTGTGTGGTTTTGATTGTAATGCAGTTTGAGTAGTCAGTTTTATAATACTTCCTGTTTTGTGCTGTTGTAGCATATTTTATTATTAATGGATTGTTCCTTTACCCCCGTGGTGTTAGTTTTTGCCCTAGTTGTCCATCTCACCACAGACCTGCCCTTTTGTTCCCTTTTCCTCCTCCCACTGAATGTCAATCCCTCCCCAAGCCTGCCCCTTTCTCTAGAAACTTCCCTATCAATTTTATATTCTTTAAAACTCCATTGGTTTGTTTAAATTATTCTCCTCCCCTGTAGTCCCCTATTGGTTTAAACATTGTATTCCCCGCCTTGTGGTCCACCCCCAGTTGCTCCCAGTGTGTTAAAGATTGTATCCTCCTCTGGGACCTCTCCCCATTTCTAAGTTGATGTATGCGTTTGAGTCAGTGTCTTTCTGTCCCTGACCCTCCAGGGAAGAAACTCCTTTGGAAAACATACAGAAGACCTCTCCCTGTTCCTTGTCCCTGCCCTCGGCGCAGTCCTATCCCCAATGCAGTCCACCTGTGCCATAGAGCAGCTGTGCCCTACAGCTGCACCCTGGATTCGACAGCTTTCTGGGGGCAGCCCACTCTGGCTGTTGGTGTCAGGAGCTAGTCGGTCTGAAGAAATCCAGCATGGCCGCAAGACTCCAAGTCAGAAATGCAATTTATTAGGAAAAGGGGAAAAACCAAATACATGCAATAATACAAAAGAAAAACCACAGACAGAATACAACCTGTCACCCTGCTAGTTAGGGTGGTGGCAGCAGTCCGGATGAAATGGTCTTGTTGAAGTGGTGATCCTGTACCATCCTGTAACCATCTGGTAGCTCTTGTCCTCTGAAGACCAGTGGGTGAGGGTGGCCATTCCTCTAGGAAGCCAGTGGAAAGACTGCTTGTGGTGTCCCAAAACTCAGATTCTATCCAGCTGGGGATGCTTAGCTCCTGCCCCCTGGGCAGAGCATCTTGCAATGGGCTCAAATTGTTCTGAGTCATGCGGTGGTTCCTTGATTACCCTTTAAACAGAAATGGCTCCTGGAGGGAGTCATCTCTGAATCATGTGGCAAGACATGGATGGCCCCGTTAAGAGATAAGGAGATAAGGAAAAAACGATGCCCCTCCCGGTTTCAGCAGCTCTTGAGGTTGGGAGCAGAATACATTTTTATATTGCAGCCTAGGACAATACAGGATGAATGCTTTTGCATTTGCAGGAGGTTTGTGTGGATTTGAAAAGCATCCTTATAGCAGAGGCACAAAAGTATTCTCATACCCTTTTAAATCATCTTCAAACCAAGCAATTCTCACAATAACGTAGCGCATGAATGACTTGCAAGTGAGTTGAAGAAACACGGCAAAGATAAGTAGTGTTCAACTGCAGAGAATTGTTTAGGGACACCATACCTTTATATACCTTTATATTTTAAATCAGGAAGCATGGGTGGACCGTTTTTTTCCCCTTAGTTGACTACAGAACCCTCCCTTGCGGGAGGGTGTTTGGATTCAAGATGACACTGGCAGCTAAGAGCATGGCTACACAGAAGATGCTACTTTTAGACCAGAACATTCAACTACTTAAAGGCAGATAGGAGAATAGCTGACTAGTGACAGCTCTGAGCAGAAGAGTCTGTGGCTTATCCTATGGGAACAATAGTAAGACATTTCAATTGAAAAACCCCATTCATTTCCAAGGACCAAACATCAGTAAAAATAAAAGGTCAAGTAAAGACACCCTAGTGCTCTTCTTATCAGAAGCATGTTCCTCCATATGAGAGCATTTAGGAAAGGACAGTCCATTCATAAAGAAAGGTGTGCCAGTTAGAAAACCTGTAGAACAATACAAGACAATCTCACACAATATACATCCTCAAATGCAAAATGAAGAAATAATCATTTCAAGCTTCCATGGAATAAATTGCATTTTATTTGTTCTTTTCATTTCAGCTGCTATCAAGTTATTTTTTAAGACTGAATTTTATGAATTCAGCAAAGCTCTCTTTTTGAATGTCTGCATACCCCTATAAAACACTGAGGTGACAAAAAGAACGGCAGTGGAAGGAAACCTGGTCCACCTCCCCCTCCTTGAAGCTTTAGGCCAGTGAGTGATTAGAATTTAGTCACTTCATTTGCTTTACCAAGAGAGAATGTTTTCCAGCCTTTATCTTTCCTTTTGGAGCTGATCCACTTTGTAGTCATAAATTCTTGACTCAGTTGGTGAGAAACAATGGCATTACAGCCGTGGATGTTAAAGTGCACTGATGGGAAATGAAGTTTTCATCTTCAGGTCCTTGCTTCAGTAAATCTTCCAAATTCATTAGAAAGAAAGTTCCCAGACCAGTAATCCCCACTCAAATGACCTAATTCAAATAGTCTGTAGGCATAAGAGGCATCAAGCAGGTGCTGTCACCTGTTAGGGGAATACCCAGCCAGTACATGATTGTCTAGTTAGGCGGCAACAATTTTGGAAATAATTTAGTTTTTTTGTATTGCAAGTGAATGGTCAATACATTTTATTAGTGGATACGGGTAAAAGAATGTCTTCTGCATCCTTTCAGAGGGGAAGCTTCCCTAGATCTAAAGCTGCTCAGCTCCACGATAGGATGCTTTGTCTGAAAAGGGAACTCAAGTCTTTGTCCTTTTGGATTGCTTCCATAGTTTTTCACTCACTCTTCAGGTACCTGTTAATACGTTCTCTTATCCCTTGCAAACTTTTATGGGCATAGTCACTGAATTGGTACGTATTCCATGAAGTCCACAGGCCCTGTTGAGATGCAGCCACAGGTCTCAAGGGTGTTAGCAGATGTTATTCTGAGGCCACTCCTAATGATGTTTGATGGATCATAGTGACTGAGGAAAGTGCCCAAAGACTGGATGAAAGCAAATGTCACCCATCTTGGAAAAAGGCAACTAGGAGGACTTGGAAAAGTACAAGCCAGCCAGCCAGCGTCATTTTTATCCCCAGGAAGTTGATGGAGCAGCTATTGCTGGAAAGCATTGCCAAGCACATGAAGGAGGACAAAATAACATAGTCAGCATGGATTTACCAGGGGAACTTGATGCTGAACAACTTTTAAACTCCTCTGATGAATCAACTTGCCCGGTAGATGAAGGGAATATTGTCTGCCTGGGCTTCAGGAAGGTTTTTGACATTTCTCTAGGTGGCAGCACACATACATCCCAGAAGGAATAGTGCAAAGAGGAGGGAACCAGTGTCTTTTCAAGGATGCTCAGTGAAAAGACAAGAGGCAGTAGGCACACACTGAAATACAGGAGATTGCCTCTGCACATCAGCAAATGATTTTTTACTGTGAGGGCGACTGAACCACGGCACAGACTGCCCAGAAAGATTGTGGAGCCTGGATCTTTGAAGACATGAAAAGTACACCCAGATATAATCCTGGGCAAGAGGCTCTAGGTAGCCTGGTTTAAGCAGGGGGGTTGGACCTGGTGAGCCCCACTGACGCCTTCCACTCTCGTTCATTCTGTGCTAGTGAATTCTCTTAGAGATGCATTTCAAGCACTGGCATGACAAAGTTCTGTGCAGAGAGAGATCCAAATGGACATGGGATCCAAGTTCCTTAAGTAGTGTTCAAGAAGAATGCAAAACTCTGGGATAAGTGTCTCTTCCATAACTGAATCCCTTTCATGGGAAAATTCCCCAGCTATAGAAAGATCTTCTGATAGGCATGCTTAAGACTGACACTGGCTGAGCAAATTTCTCCCCATGTGTGTTTAAGACCAGTTAGGATCTTCACCAATAGTGTTGTCAACATAGTCACAGAATGTATATTGTTAAGAAGGGACAACTTACATCAGAATGGCAAATATTGGTCCACAAAATGTATTAATGTATGGGAATTATCTACTTGGGTTGAAAATAAAAATAAAGAGTCTTTATTTATCAATTTCATCGCAATATTGATAAGGTAAGAAAAAGACCTAAGTCCTTAACTTTCTTAAACAAAGATTTTTAAAAATTCCTTGTAAAAAATGTATCCTAATTATCAGACTATGAAACAATTTTAGTTGGGAAAAAAGTTCCAAAATTGTGTAGATAGTGGTAAAGAAGCCAAGAAAATAGGTAAGAAACAAAAAGAGAGCAAAAGAGTCAGCTTCAGTCTGCAAGCTCGTTCTAGAAGTAATCTGCTAGAAAAAGGAACCCCCAGTTGAATTTCCAATGTATTCATGCACTTGATTCAGTAACTAGTCAATGTAAAAACCAATCCTTTTGTACGACTTCTCCCAGCAACAAAAACTCCAGCAGCTTGACACCACCATCATGCCTGTCCCAGATGTACTTTAAAAGAAATGATCCTTTCTTGAAACTCTGTTTGCATAAAAGTTGCAAGACATTGGAGGGATTCTCCACATTCTCATTTCTCCGTGTGGCTTGAAAGTATATTTGATAAAATATGCAACAAAGCATATGATTTATAAGGTAGGGTAAAATGGATGATTTGGGAATTGATCTCTTGTTGATATTAAACTTCACTCTCTGTGAAGTTTCTAAAACAAGTGATGGAGCTGAGGCATGAATCTGCCACAACAAGTGTTAAGCAAACATACACACTCCCCTTCACATGCCCCCCTTCTACACACACCTAGGCACACACAGAGGTCAGCATAGCAGATGATGAACACCTTTGAAAAGACTGAAATGCTAAATACCTCTCTTTGTGGGCAAAATAGCTGGTGCAACAATTCAAATATCTGGTGTAAAAATTCTGTTTAATATCTACCTCCTAGTTAAAACACAGCTTTTCGTTTAATTATATGTAGGGAATATTTTCATATCATTTGTTTCTTTAAAATTACTTTGTTCTCATGTGTTGTATGTCTAGGAATATTTTCTTCTAAAAATAGAAAAAAATAGATACTATCTTTTCAGAAGAAAACATTGGTTTATACAATTTTAAACCATCATGATATGGAAGAATTCTTTTGTCCCTCACTAAGGTGGAAGAACTATTTGGATCACAGATCATTTACAATGAAATACTTTACCTTTTTAAGATGCTTTCAGTCAATTTTATATCCTCATTGCTTATTCATTGTAAACAGTAATTTTTCAGTGAAGGGAAAGTGTGTGGTATATCTGCATTATGTTCAAACCCAGTTCCTACTAAAGGCCAGGCTGAACTCCAGTAAATAATGTCCTGAATGATATTTTGCCGCCTTCTTTGGCACTTCATGAAATCCTAACATGAAGAAATGTTGAAATACAGAGATTCTGTCCCATGTAGAAACCCATCCCATGTATTTTATGCTGTAATTCTTATCTCTTTTAAAGTTTGCTATCTTCTACATAGTTTTCATTAACCTGTTACAGTAGTGAAAATCACAGATCAAGGTAATTTTGTAACACTTTGATTTTACCCCAAGAGCTGAGGGAAAACTTGCTCCTATACTTCAATCTGAGTTTCTTCTAGATTCAAACTTTGTTTCTCTACCATCAAGAGTCTCCTTTGTTGCTGCTTAAAGCCCCATCCAACCTGACCTTGAATACTTTCAGAGATGGGACACCCACAACTTCTCTGGGCAACCTGTTCCAGTGTTCCATCACCCCCACAGTAAAAAATGTCTTCCTTTCATCTAATACGTGTCAGAAATATTACATCTAGGCAAATAAACTTTGAGGAAAGGTTTGAAATTCTTTTGATTTGAATCACATTTTATATGTATACTGACTTAACAGATGACTAAAATATGTTAATGGGCATTTGAGCTGACACTTTTTGAAAAGGTGCATGGAATTTAAAATTAAAACCAGTACCATTAAAAACTTCGTGCCGTTTTCTTTTTCCTCTGGTTTTCAAAATTGCATATATCAAATATCTGTGCTTCATACAAAGCTCTTAGACACTCTCAGACAAAAGCTTTTCTTTCAGACTAAGTTGCAGTTTACGTAGAACACTAGTACTAGCGAAGGTTTTTCTGGGCATAGGGGGAACACCTTCTCATTGGATTTGTGTGCAGAACGCATTTTATCCAAACTGGAAAATTGCTCCCAGCTGTGTTCTAGTCATCATTCTTACTGCATCAGGCCTGAAGATTCTGTGAAAAGTAGCCTGTGGACCTTGAACATAGCTCATGTGAAACAGATGAGAGGTGATGGAGAAGTTGAGGGAGAGAATAAAGAGCATATGGCCCAGTACAGACTAACAATTGTTTGGCACCCTTTAAAGGCTGTGTTTGACAAGCAGGGCTGAAGCAGGTCTGCAAAATATCCGGGAGATCAAAATCCATTGAAGCAAATTGCCCTGGCCAGTCACCTTGCTGCCGATAATTCCCTCTCCATACCAGCTGATCAGGCCTAACAATGCTGCTGCAGAAGTATTGTGAAAAAGGTAGGCATATTTTCACAGATGCAGGGGAAAATCCCCTTGGATGATGGTTCCAAGGGATTACTTGATGGAGCAAGTTATGTACCCTTATCTACCGTGCAATATCTAAGTTGGTGAGTTCACTATCTGTCAGCATCACTTTAGAAAATAAATGTTTGATCCACAAAAAAATATTTCATATCTCCTGTCTACCTGCTTCATTTCAACCAATGCATAGGCTACGTTCCATCAGCAAAGGGTTTATGATCCTCTGTTTCTTTAAACGGTGATAATTCTTTATTTTTTTCTAAATCAGACACTGTCTATTCATAAGATTCAGATGTCCATGGCAGGGGTGTAATTAAATTCACATGTTAAAAATAACCTTCTTCTTGTTATCTTTTTATTAAATTACTGACATGTAACATCAGTCTGAGAGCTGAAGAAAACCCCTTCATTTGCTGTTTGCCAAGTATCATCTATGTGATACAAATTCTACTTGAGAAATCACACCCGTACATTGCCATGTAACACTACTAGTAATGCTTTCACAACCTTTTCTTCATCATTAGGTCTTTTGGTGAAGTGAATGATTAGAACATAAGCAAGGGCATTTGTTCAAGATGCTCCAGAAAGAGCTGTGGTCCGTTCTCTTCTTTGCTGCCTATGTTAGCACTGAGCTGCAAAAAATAAAAGATTACTAGGAAAAGTGTTACTTTCAGTCTAAATTTGTAAATGATGTTTGGAATACCCTGTTAAATGACAAGGTGCTCTTTTAAAATATGGCATCTTAAGGGAAAATGTCAGCTTTAAAAAGGTTTTGAGACAGTTGCTTCTGGAAAAAATAAAAGAATCTAAGGTCTTTAGGCATACTATTTTGAAGATTGATTCAAACCACAGTTTCTTCATATAGGAAGAACAGAGGACCATAGATGCAACCCATTTGAAAATGGATTTCTATTATGTTTCTGGTTGGGATTACCAGACATCATTTCTTGTGAAGTCGAGGGACTGCAGTTAGCTCTCCAATAATTTCCTTCCCTGAAATTCAACTGCATTTGCTCCTTTTTCCAGAGTCATCATTTATTAGTGAAGGAATGCTCTATCTATGCATTAGAATATTCCATTAGAGTGTGTGACTCATACTTGCTAGTTAAAATTAGCTGGAACGGAATGGATAGTTACAGTTGCTTGTATACAGTAGTCTTATTTTGGCAAGTTTTCTTTAGACAATGTTGAAGCAGCATTAGCAAATAGGAAGTACAGCTTGCAGCAGGGAAGGACACTCTTCTGCTTTCTCAAGTTTCCTGTAGTTAAACAGACGCCAAAAGGCTTTTTTAGTACTACTACTGTCTTGTAGGAATACTTGATCTAATCCTATCTTTCATCAAATTACTAATGGGTTACTTTTCTACAAGGCAGAACATTTTTCTTTTAATAATATGTATTTTGTAAGTTGGAAACATGAACTTGTGCACCAGTCACGTGGAATGTACTCCTTATTAAGGTTCACAACCTTCTTTAGAAAATATTGACTGTGTGTAACTTCAAAAGAAGAATTCTGGGCATCTTCATTCTATTGATGTAATTGTTTTTCTGCCATGCTGGTATTGTTTTCTATCATTTTTACCAACAGAAATCTTTTTCCCTGACACCTATGGAAAAGACCTATGTTTACTCAACAGTGCAGCATCAGTACATTGTTTAGAATGATTTCAACATGGTCCCAAACATATCGGACAGCTAGACAGCAGAGGTTAGCAACAGGGAATGGGAATAACTTCTGAACCGTTTCAGTAGATTTCCCAGGAAGGGCTTGCTTTCTGCCACTGCAAATTTTCCCAGAGATTTTGTCTGGTTAAGAGTTGCATCAAAAGAGTATTTTTGCACAAACCTTGGGACAAGCTCTGTCTCCGATTTACTAGTGAATGCAAAGAGGGTGAAAGTGCTGCTTCAAAGCCCTCTGTGCGCTTTCTGTACCAAGAGGGGGGGTGACCCCAGAAATAAGTTTTGATCTCTCTTCAGAACACAAGGCATGTCATCACCTCATTCATCTTCTTCTGGGACTCATAGCATCTTAAGACTAAGAAGCTCTCTTGCTTGCTGAAGTGCATTCAGCAAAAAAACCTTGTCTCATCAGCCAATTTAAAACACAACTACAGTCAAGTCAATTCCAATGCTGGCAGGGCAATTCTCTACCCCACTAGTAACATGCCACTATTAGAAGACTGTGTAAAACTATTTTTGTTCAAAGTAATCGGAGGGAAAAATAGAATTGGGAAGAACTGCACATTGTTCTGGAAAAAAGTCTCCTGCCACAGTCTTACAGACATCATTTGCTGGTATCATTTTTAATAGTTGGGGTTTTTTAAATTTTGTATAAGAAAAAATATTACTGCACCTTTATGTTTCCTTAATAGAAGTACAGCCATTTCAGAATAGAATAGAAGTAAGCCATTTGAATATGTACAAATGGTCTTTTCAAATACATATGCTATAGCCCACTGTGAAAGTAATTAGCTATGAATAGAAATATAAAGGTTTAAAAAGATTTTGGAAGAAAGTAAGTCTAAGGTAATAGAAGAAGAAGAAAACAGCAGTTTTCTTCTGGTGAAAAAAAACCAAAACGGAGGACCTTGTACAGTGGAGATGTATTATTTGACTTCCTGAAAAACTGAGTAGGTTTGCTATTGCCAATGGTTTTCATTAGGAAGGAAGAGATTCCTTTGGCAAAAAAACCCCTTCAAATTGACTTGACAAAAATGTGATGACACTTAACTTCACCAATCCTGAAGAAAAATTCTCATCACTTGATCTGGAAATCATGATGGTAATGGAGACAAGGATGTCTAAGCCATGCCATCAGGAACATAAAAAAGCATTAGAATGCAGGTAAGACTGAGCTCCTGAACTAGTGAGAAGAGAATGCAAGAAAGACATTTTCCTTTAAGAGTCTTCAGGATGGAAGGCAGAGCAAATTTTTTCATGTGAAGTATTTCTGAATAGAATGAATCTTCAAAATAACATTGTTTTCCAAAACCTGTTTACAGGATCTCTTACCATGATACACAGTTCCTATGAATAGAAAAAGCAAAGCACTTTTTTCCAAACTGTTGTGCACTCTTAAGCAATCTACAATAAAAATAGTATTTTTTCATGCTGGGAATGATGTTAATTACAAAAAAGCCTTGTAGCACACTTGGCACTGTAGTCTCTTGATTAGCATAGCTTTTTATTCATCAAACGCGTTTCACATTGACTATTTTTCTCTTTTAAATAACGGCGTCTTTGTACTTATGCAGCATCCATGAAGAATTTCTTGGGTGTTATTTTGTACCTGATCCTAAATGGCAGGTTCTGCATTCTGCCATCTGTCTAGCTTTGCCATTTGTTGCAGCTTCTGAGAGGTATTTTCAGAATTGAGGACTACTTGCAAGAATGATGCTAAATCCATGCATTTTACTCCTTGGTTAATGCAAAACTATTTTTCCTTTACAGTTCAATGAGAACAGGAAAATAATGATGGTGAGTTCAATCCTTAGAGTAATACAAAGAGGACTATTATCATCATTAGAAACCAAGCAAGGTGTATTTATTGCACATGCAGTATACTCACTAATGCAAATTACCCTGTAAATTCAAAAGGAATCTGTATCATAGGAGTGGATGGAATGTTTCTATTGATATTTTGCTTAAAGCAGAAAATTAATTCTTTTGACAGCCAACTCATGATTGCAAGCTCACTTTCAACTACAGCTTTCAAACAGATGAAACGTGTCTGTTTATAAAACGATACAGTACAGTACACAATAGCAAGTCAGGTCATAGACTTTCAAAAGAAAAAACAGATCAAAGGACACATTCATTCCCATCTACAAGCCCTCAAGAGTGTACAGGTCAAATGTCCCCAGAAAACTAGGCTGGTGGCGCAAATTCTCTATGTTGGCACCAGCAGAAGCAGCTGCTATCTTTATAGGATGCAATCTTGCTTACATCACCCTTCAGAGCAATCTTCTGTACCCCTGCCCAATACACCTTCTGCTCTATTCCTTGGACTTCACATTTGCATTTCTACAGAGTCCTGTCCTGCAAACTGACTCAAAGTTCAGGTAATAGATTTCCAAGATTTAGAAATGTTGTGTGAGGTTTATTTATTCCATATTTCATTCCGTCTAAGCAAATGTAACTTTCTGAAATGAAATATGTTGAGTATGTCACGTGTATTTTAATGTTAGCTCTGCTTCACATTCAAACTTCTCACAGACCCCTGTGATGCCTTGCTGCAAAAATATATAGCTGCAAAGAGTGGTTGTGGGAAGTTAGAATTGCCAGAAAACCATACAAACAATCTAACAATAGAGCCTTGGATTTCTGAATATAATTGCACCATGTAAAGTCAAAATATAATATTTAAACGATTTTATATAATGATGAGTGTGGGCTAGAGAGAATCCAGATAGAATTTTATTTTTTTAAACAGTTCCGGGAAAAACATTGGCCTTGACCTGGAAGTATAGCACGAAATATTTTTATACAGCATGAGTTCTCATTACCTAATCATATGATTTGTATACTTGAATTGGAAACCAGGAAATAAACAAAGAAAAATATTCAAGCTATAAAAGGTGGGAGTTTAAAATTTTCTTTGTATTTCTGATTAAAGCTATTAGGTAGCTAAATGGTCACCCATTATTTTAAAAAGCATCTGGACATTAAAAATAGGTAAATTTCTGCGGGACTTGGATGTCAGCTATTCCTGAAAAGCTTTATTTCACTGCTTTCCAACCCTGAATCAATCCACTTAAACGCAGCTGTATTTCAGATGCTCAGTGGAACTGTCCATGTAATGCATATAGTTGACAAATAGTCTGCAGAAAAAGCTAGATCCATTTGAAGATCTTTTTCTGTAAATGGCATTCACATTATTTGTACAAACACACAGATGGGATTTCTGCCGTCTTCTTCAGGCCACTTCCTCCAGAGAGCTCTCCATCAAATCTCTCTAGTTCTACTCTTCTGGTGATCCAAAGTCAGCACTGGGATGGTCCAACTGCATGAATTACTGTCTGCTAGAGGTGCACCCTGAGGGCTTCTGTGTGCAGCATCACGTGAGCCCTACTAATGTCACCCTGTTGGTATAAACTGAGTTAGCTGGACCTTAAGGGACAAGATTGTGCACTGATACTGTAATAGAAATTAGGTACTAAGAAGGAGGCTGGAGGATTTAAATATTTCTGCCTCCAGCTTAAGCAACACTAAATCTTGGTCTTTATCTGAAAAACTAGGTGAATTAACCCATTCGGCATTCCTATGCCAAAAATGTCAGTAATACAACAAGAACCGTCAAAAGAGTAACAATTCCAATCATTACTTTGTAAAAATAATTCATTGGAAGAAGTCGGGAAGAAGGATGAAACATGCCAATATCCTACCCTGAGAATCATTCTGTTGATTTGCACAGGTTTCTTATTATATACCCATCTAATGCATTGGACATGCATGCTTGTGATGACACAAATACTTGCAAAGCTTAACAGATAAACCATGTTCTCTTCAGACAGCAAAACATTTCTTGATGGTTGTGTTTGTTAATTACATTTAGACTCAATGTTCTTAAAGGTCTTTTCCAACCAAAGTGATTCCATCATTCTCTAAATCGCAGATCCTGCTTGTCTTGGTTTAGGGCAAATTTGGCAGCAATCCTCAAGAAGGGGTGATTTATTAAAAATATTGATCTAGTACTGATATCCAACTGTGACGGACCAAGGCTCTCTAACAGTTCAAAATTAGAAAGTGTATGTTTATTGCAACGCTGGGCAGCGTGCGGGATAGCTCCCAAATACACACTGTGATTTAGAGGTGATAACAGAGTCTTTTTATCTATACAAGTATTGAATACCCAAAAGACAAATACATATTCATAATTTAGGTACATCCCATCATTCCTCACTTCGTATGGTAATTAGTTCAAAAGCTATTTAGCACGCGTAGTTTGTTCCTCAAAATGAATCGGTGGTCCCTTTCATGGGGAGGGGTTCCAAAATGAGGAAATAAATGAAGTCTTCCTGGTTCTGAACTTTCTACATTTTCAATGCAAATATGACAAATGAACCCATTGGTAGAACTCCCATTCCCCATCTTCAATTGGTTTCAGAACAGAGGTGGCCTACAATTGTCTTATGTTCCTAAAAGCTATTTATGAGTTTCTATATTCTTCATGATGAACCCAGCTAAGCAAACATGATGTTGACAAGCAATCAATTATTAGTTAACTACTAACTCTTAACGTCATCAAGGCCTACCTATTTATTTTGATAAACTCTAATAAGGCTTATCTCTAACTAAAACCTCAGCTCCTCTAAAAACCCTAAATTTCTTTAAAGTTTATGTCTCAGGCCCCCCCCCCCTCCCAGAAAGCCCACCTACATGGCCCCTCCCCTCAACTGGTCTGGGAAACATTTCCTCTGAGAGAAGTGGAAAAAATCTGTTTATTTACCAGGGAAAGCACCCCCCAGCACAAAAAATGAACAATACCAGATGACAAAACTCAATCGCCTCTCTGAAGAGACAACAAATTCAGAAAGTCTCTCCTGTGGATGCTTGCTTGCTCTGTTATCAATCCCTCCGGCACTGGGAAAGGCTGCTGCCCAGAGTAGGCCCCCATAGGCCACAAAGTGCAAGCTCTCAGTGCTCTCCAGGTCCCAGTCTGGAGCAGGTTTGAACAGTTCCAAGAAAAGGGAAAGAAAAAAGACAGTCCAGGGAAAACTCTGCCTCAGCCAGCTAAACCAACTGAAAAGCAAAGAACACTCTGTTCTGCTCCATCAGTGCCCAGACAACACAGTGCAGCACAGAATGTGGAGCAGTGTTGCTTTTAGAAGAGTGAGTGCAGCCTGTGATAACAAACTCCGTACTTCTTCTTCTCCCCACCTTTGCTCTCAGAAGCAGTCTTGAAGGCAGAGAATATAATATCCAGCATTAACAGAACAGATGGCTGGGGATACAACATCATAAAGTCACCCTAGGACACTGCTCTACTGAGATATGTCATCAGACTATGCTAAGACAAAGTTTTGGAACTGCTAATTAAAATTCTACTATCACAGTGAAGCTGAGGAGGAAACACAGCTCACTCCAGTTACCTTGTGGCATGCCAATATTTCCTTTCAATCACAATGGTTTTTGTTTTTAAGTCTGTGACATCACAGGCATAATTCAACATCTTTTGGGCAGGAAGGAAGATATTCTTCTTCTCATTATACTGATGGGTAAGCTGAAATGCAAAGCAGTTAATTCAAAGTGAAACAGCGATAAAGTCAATAGTAAAACTCACCACAGTTTTGTTAACTACCCTAAGTCCTTACCATCCCAAAATACAAGAACAGCTGTAAAAGCCTTGTGGCTACCTAATTTTTTCCTATACCTACATGGGAGGGTAAGGGATAAATGATGCCAAACAATGGTAATCCACAACAAAGCATTCTTGACATTATATTCAGCTTTTACGTAGCAAGCTCTTCACCTGATCACTTTTGTGTTCCCCTTGGGATGCCTTTTGCAGCTGCAGTGTGCCTGGAACTTTGTGGTTTCAAAACCCTAACCCTAGCTGGAACCCTATGTGTAACCCTAACCCTAGGCCGTAAACAGTGCCTTAGGGTAAGGCTGGATCCAAGATAAAAACTGTGGTGGAAGCCATGTTGTGGTAGTTTTGTGTAACCCTTGAGATGCCTTTTGCAGCTGCAGTGTGTCTGGAGCTCTGGGCTTTATGGTTTCAAAACCTGTTCCAGATTGCAATGCAAGATGTTTTCTATTACCATCTGTATGGCTGTCTCTTCTTCCACTGGATCTTCAGAGGAAGAATCCATTCTTCTCTACAGTACCCCCTTGCTCCAACAGAACCACACCTGACACTTCAGGAGGACTGCAGCCACATTTCCATTTGGACTGCTACCAGCACCCTGACACACAGGGTGTCAGGCTGGGCTCTGATTCTGTCAGTGTTGTTCTAGTGTACTGCCTTGTTTGTTTTATCCTTTTATTTTTTTTTTCTCTTCCCTGTTAAAGAACTGTTATTTCCTGCTCCCATTTTTTTGCCTTACAGCCCCTTAATTTAAAATTTATAGCAATTTGGAAGAGTGGGGAGGGTTTACATTCTCCATCACATAGGAGGCTCCTGCCTTCCTTAGCAGACTCCTGTCTTTCCAAACCAAGACATATTTTGGCGCCCAATGTGGGGCTCGAGGGCACAGAAACAAAAAGGGAATAACAGTTCTTGAGTAATCTAATTTTTTGTGTGCGGCTATAGAAACCTCATTAAGCAACACCATGTGGTCCAGCTTGCCCTGGTTTGGGTGGCACATGATCGTGGCTGTATTTCTCCCATTTATAGGCCCTTATCTAACATGGGTCCAAGGCTACTGTGTCTATTATCTGGTTTGTTTTATGGGTGAATAAGGTGAGGAATTCACAGATTTTTAACTTCCTCTGGAAAGCAGGCACATGGATTCACAGCTATCACACACTCACTGTATGTTTTTGGGGTTACTTTAATAATGGCATCTTCTGTAAGGAAATGACACTGGGCGAAATCTTCTCCCAACCCTTTAACCATCGCTTTGGGTCTGCCCCACCAGTTTTTGAAGGGTTCAGATCCACTCTAAATATTAATGATATCATACAGTGGCTGATGTTGCTGATAGGCCTGTTCTATTTAGCATTTAGAGAGAAGAGGAGACTAACCTGGATAACCACCCTGACACCTACCCCAGAACCTAATACGCCACCAGAGCCTAGTGATGCTGCTGCCCCAGAGCCTGACCCTGCCCCACAGCCCACCCCAGATGTGAACTACCCAGACTGGATGGGGGGGGGTCTGGTGAAGGAGATTCGTGAGATGGGCCAGATGCTGAAGGAATACACTTCCCCAGCAGGTGAGAAGCCCTCCCCCCGCCTTGAAGAGGGAGAGTCTAATAGTGCAGCAGCAGAACCCACAGATGTTACAACTGTCCAGGTTCCAGATGAACTGCAAAGGCAATCCCAGCCAGCAGCAGTTGCCCCTGTAGAAACAAAGAGATCTAAGATGAAATCAGAGCACCCAGATAGGGGAGGGCCCTCACAACCCACAGGGGAGCCAGAGGTTGAGATCATCACCGAGTCCCTGACATACAAAAGTCTCTGTAATCTGCACAAAGACATTGTACGACGGGGACGTGAGGTTTATACAACCTGGCTATTTCAGGTCTGGGATCTTATGGGTACAGGCGTCCAGCTGGATGGTGGTGAGGCAAGGAATTTGGGACTCTTGACCCAGGATTCAGGTATCAATCAGATTTTTGTAAGGGAGCCAGGGTCCCTTTCCCTCTGGGAACAGCTTTTAATAAGTGTCAGAGAGAGGTTTGTCCACAGGGAAAGAATGCAGGACCAGCACCATAGAATGCGCTGTAAGACTCTTGAGAAAGGGATCCAACAGCTGAGAGAAGTTGCAGTATTGGGGGTACTCTTTGGGAGGGATGGACAGCATGATAATGACCCTGACAAGGTCAGGTGCACAGGACAAATATTGTGGAGCCTGGCAAACCTGGGGCCATCTCAATACACCACCATTATTGCAATGATTAATGCCAACACCAACCAAGAGACAGTGGGTTCTGTTGCCTGGGAGTGAATTGGAAAGATGGACAGCATCAGATTCCCACTGAGGTCATCAACAAAATCACCGCTATGTCTCCACCGACTAGCAAGAAGGAAACACAAGTTTTCCTGGGTGCCATAGGTTTTTGGAGGATGCACATTACTGATTACAGACAAATCGTGAGCCCCCTTTACCTGGTCACCCGCAAGAAGAACAATTTCCACTGGGGCCCTGAGCAGTGACAAGCTTTTGCCCAGATCAAGCAGGAGATCGCTCATGCGGTTGCCCTTGGCCCAGTCAGGATGGGACCAGAGGTAAAGAACGTGCTCTACTCTGCAGCCAGGAACAATGGCTTGTCTTGGAGCCTTTGGCAGAAGGTGCCTGGAGAGACTCGGGATCGACCACTGGGATTTTGGAGTCGAATCTACAGAGGGTCCAAAGCCAACTACACCCCCACAGAGAAGGAAATCTTGGCTGCCTATGAAGGAGTCCAGGCTACCTCAGAGGTGATTGGCACAGAAGCACAACTCCTCTTGGCACCCCGACTACCGGTGCTGGGGCGGATGTTTAAAGGAAAGGTTCCCACCACGCCACTGATGATACATGGAGTAAATGGATTGCTGTTATCACACAGTGCGCCCGTATTGGAAACCTGAATTGCCCTGGGATTTTGGAGATAATTACAAACTGGCTGGAAGGTGAGAACTTTGCTCTCACTCATGAAGAGGAACAAGAACCAGTGGAACATGCTGAAGAAGCTCCTCCATTTAAGTGCCACCAGAGGAAACACGCTACACTCTTTTCACTGATTGTTCCTGTCGCATCATAGGGATGAACCAGAAGTGGAAAGCAGCCATATGGAGCCCCACACGACAGGTTGCACAAGCTACCAAAGGAGAAGGTGGATCAAGTCAACTTGCAGAACTCAAAGCTGTTCAGCTGGCCCTGGACATTGCTGAGAGAGAGAAATGGCCAAAGCTCTACCTTTACATTAATTCATGGATGGTAGCCAATGCTCTTTGGGGCTGGCTGGAAAGGTGGAAAAAGGCCAACTGGCAGCGTAGGGGAAAACCAATCTGGGCTGCTGATGAATGGAGACATTGCCACTCGGTTGGAGAAGCTACCTGTGAAAGTCTGCCATGTAGATGCCCATGTTCCCAAGAATCGGGCTAATAAGGAGCACCGAAAAAATGAGCAGGTAGACCAGGCAGCAAAAATAAAGGTGTCGAAGACAGACTTAGATTGGCAACATAAGGGGGAGCTGTTCCTAGCTCGATGGGCCCATGTTGCCTCAGGTCATCAGGGTAGAGATGCCACCTATAAGTGGGCATGAGACCAAGAGGTGGATTTAACCATGGGCAGTATTTCTCAGGTCATCCATGACTGTGAGACGTGTGCTGCCATCAAGCAGGCCAAGCGAGTGAAGCCCCTATGGTATGGTGGGTGGTGGTCCAAGTACAAGTATGGAGAGGCCTGGCAGATTGACTACATCCCACTGCCCCCGACACGCCAAGGCAAGTGCTACGTGCTGACCATGGTGGAAGCCACCACTGGATGGTTGGAGACCTACCCTGTGCCTCGCACCACTGCCCGGAACACCATCCTGGGCCTTGAAAAGCAAATCCTGTGGAGACATGGCACCCCTGAGAGAATTGAGTCAGACAACAGGACTCATTTTAAGAACAGCCTTATCAACACCTGGGCCAGGAACATGGTATTGAATAGATATATCATATCCCCTATCATGCACCACCTGCTGGGAAAGTTGAACAGTTCAATGGACTACTTAAAACTACCTTTAAGGAACTGGTGGGGGGAGACTTTTAGAAATTGGGAAATGAACTTAGCAAAAGCCACCTGGATGGTCAACACCAGAGGGTCCATCAATCGAGCTGGTCCTGCCCAGTCTGAACCCCTGCACACAGTGGATGAAGATAAAGTCCCTGTTGCACACATGAAAGGTATTTTAGGAAAGACTATTTGGATTACTCCCACCTCAAGCAAAGACAAACCCATCCGTGGAATTGTTTTTGCTCAAGGACCTGGTTACACTTGGTGGGTAATGCAGAAAGATGGATAAAGCCGTTGTGTACCACAGGGAAACCTAGTCTTAAGTGAGAGCTGCGTGTAAGGTTTCTTTGTGATGCAGATGGAAATAGAATAAGGGGTGGATAATGTTCCATATTGCAATGCAAGATGTTTTCTATTACGATCTCTATGGCAGATTATCATTTGTCAAGTGGGCAGTTTGCTTTATCTCTCTCTTTGAGTGACAACAATCACTCCTCCCTCGGGAGGGGACATCTGTTGATAACAGGCTATTGAATGTCACTGCATGACTGATAAGAACTACACCATCCCATTGTGAGATGCTGTAGCATTGTGTGTTCTATACAGGTTTTATTATGAAGCTGGTTATTTTTTATAAGTTAAGATTACGGTTTGACCCTCAGTTCCCCCCATGGTCTCCCTCATAATGGATTGTTCCTGAGTTGTTTGTCCCTTGTTTTCCCACCAGTGACCTGTCCATCATTGTAACCACCCCCCTTTATTTTGAGAATTTTCTATGTCAGTCATCCCTTACTTATGATATGATTTGTATCCTGAGCCCTTTCCCTCCCCTGGGCCACTCCTATTGGTTCAGTTGTGTCCCTCGCTCCTCCCCTGGGCTTCGTTCATTGGTTCCCTCATGTCTCCTCCCATCACGCCCATCCCCTTTATAAGTGCCTCCCTAACAGTTTTTCTCTGACACCGTTACTGGCCCCGCCTGGGTCAATAAAACGCCTTGGCAACTACATGTGTGTCCCTTCCTTCCTTCCTTCCTTCACCTCAGTGCTTCGCAGTCCTACTCTTGCCTGCGTCATCACGCCGCAGATGGAGCCACTACTCAGGGTTCTTGCCGAGAACCTGGGAGTGGTGGGATTCGTGGTCTCCACTGGTCACTCCAGGAGCAGCTAGCCGGCACCTGTCAGCTCCAGTGGCGGTGGGACGAGACTGCCCAGAGGGAGGAGCCAAGCATTGTAAGCCAGATATAATCCAGAGGTTTTGAGACACCAGCACAGCTTTCTCCACTGGATTCCCCAGAGGAACAGCAGCTGTCTCTTTTTCCACTGGATATTCAGAGGAAGAATACATCCTACTCTACAGGACCCCTTTGCTCCAACAGAACCACACCTGAAACTTCAGGAGGACTGCAGCCACATTTCCTATTGGACTGCTACCAACACCCTGACACACAGGTTGTCAGGTTGGGTTCTGACTCTGTCAGTGTTATTCTAGTGTTCTGCCATGTTTGTTTTATCCTTTTATTCTTTTTTTTCTTCCCTATTAAAGAACTGTTATTTCCTGCTCCCATTTTTTTTGCCTTACAGCCCCTTAATTTAAAATTTATAGCAATTTGGAGAAGTGGGGAGGGTTTACATTCTCCATCTCAGGGGACACTCCTGCCTTCCTTAGCAGACTCCTGTCTTCCAAAACCAAGACAAAACCCTAACCCTAGCTGGAACCCTAACCCTAGCACTAAACACAGCCTAAAGCTAAGGCTGGTTCAAAGGAAAAAGCTGTAGTGGAAGCCATGTTGTGGCAGTTTTGTGTTGCCCTTGGGATGCCTTTTGCAGCTGCTTTGTGCCTGAAGCTCTGGGCTTTGTGGTTTCAAAACCCTTACCCTAGCTGGAACCCTAACTCTAGGCAGTAAACAGTACGTTAGGCTATGGCTGGATCCAAGGAAAATGAGTAGTGGAAGCCATGTTGTGGCAGCTGTGTGCTCCCCTTGGGATGCCTTTTGCAGCTGCAGTGTGCCTGGAGCTCTGGGGTTTGTGGTTTCAAAACCCTAACCCTAGCTGGAACCCTTACTCTGGGCACTAAACCCAGCCTTGGGCTAAGGCTGCATCCAAGGAAAAAGGTGTGGTGGAAGGCAAGCTGTGGCAGTATTGTGTACATCTAGGGATGCCTTTTGCAGCTGCAGTGTTTCTGGAGCTCTAGGCTTTGTGGTTTCAAAACCCCAACCCTAGGCAGTAAACAGTGCATAACACTATGGCTGGTTCCTAGGAAAAAGCTGTAGTGGAAGCCATGTTGTGGCATGTTTTTGCTCTTCTTGAGATGTCTTTTGCAGCTGCAGAGTACCTGGAGCTGTGGGCTTTGTGGTTTCAAAACCCTAAGCTTAGCTGGAACCCTAAACCTAACCCTAGGCTTTAAAAGCAGCCATGGGTTAAGGCTGGCTCCAAGGAAAAAGTTGTAGTTGGAAGCCATCTTGTGGCAGTTTTATGAGCTACTTGGGATGTCTTTTGCAGTTGCAGTGTGCTTGGAGCTCTGGGCTTTTTGCTTTCAGATCCTAACCCTAGCTGGAACCCTAGGTTTAACCCTAACTCTAGGGAGTAAAGACTGCCTTATGCTAATGCAAAGCCAAAAATATCCCAAGAAACCTTCAAGAATCCCATGTATATTCTTAGAAATTGTGGAAAAGTCCTGTAAAATCCTGCAAAGCCAAAAATATCCCAAGAAACCTTCAAGAATCCCATGTATATTCTTAGAAATTGTGGAAAAGTCCTGTAAAATCCTGCTCAGCCTCCCAGCCCCAGCTGTTTCTCTCTAACCCTCAGATGTCTTCCCTACCTTTTTGCCATGGATTTTTCCTCTGACAGTTCTCTCGTTGTCCTGGTGTGAGGTTTGCTGTCTTGTCTCATTGAGTGGGTTGTGGTCTGGTCTTGCTGTTAGAGTTGCTGTGTTGTGCTGCTGTGTGGGAAAAAGGCTTTTTTTAGGGGGGCTGGTTAGGTGAGGTTAGGGCTGGGGGGGTGGTACCTGTACCCTAACTTGCCTCCTTAGCTGCACCCTGCAGCCCTGATCTCCACTGCACTGTCCAGCCCTTAAAGCCCTCTCTGTTTACCCCTCAAGCCCTCCCTCTGCCCCCCTCTCAGCTGCCCCCCCTCAGCTCCTGTGTGTCACCCTTAATCCCTCTCCTTTGCCCCTCAGCGTCACTCTCCAGCTGCCCCTGCCACCCTCAGCATCTCTGTATGTCACCCACTCTGCCCTCTCCCTGCTCCTCCCTCATCTCCCAGCCTCTGCCACCCTCAAGCCCCCACAGTGCCCCTCAAGCTGCCCCTCAGCCTCTGTCATGCCCTGAAAGGACCCTAACAAAACCCAATCAATTCCCTAAAAAAGCCCTAGTTTTCAAAGTGCCCTAAACACTCCACAAAAACATAAAAATAGCCTCAGAATACACTAAAAATACCCTACTTTTAAAAAGCCCCTAAAACACCCCTTAAAATCCCCAAAGAACCTTTAAAAATCTCTAAATAGTCCTAAAAGAGCTCTGAGAATACCCCCAAGATCTTTAAAATACCCTGATAAGACCCTAAAATGCCTAAAAAAATCCCTCAAAAACCCTAGAAATACCCTACTCCTAAAAAAGTTCTCCATATACCCTCAAAACTCCTCAAAAAGCCCTAAAACTTTTGAGTAGTCCTAAAAAAAGCCCCAAGAATACCCAAAACCACCCCTAACAATTCCAATTAGTAGTAAGACAGCCTTTAAAACACCCCAAATAATTCTGTTGAAAGCCCTGAAAAAGCCCTAAAGGTATCCTAAACATTCCTAGAGAATTCCTAAAAAACTCCTGCAAAAAAATCCCTAATATATCCTTTAAAATCCCTGAAAAAAAAACCAAACAACTAAAAAAAAAACCCTAAAAAGCTCTTCAATCCCTACCTATAACTCTGTGGCTTCCAAACATCATCTCTACCTATTAATTGGGGCAACTGCCTGCACCTGTTGGGAGGGTTCTGGGGCTGTCCCACCATTAGGGTTGCACCTGTACCCTAACCCTACCTGCTACCCTGTGTCCTTTGCACCCCTAACCCTCAGTGCCAGCTCCCCACCTGTCAAGCCCCCCCTGTCTTTGCCCCTCAGCCCACAATGTCTGTGTGTCATCCCAAAGCTCCTGTTTGGGCTCCCAGATGCTGCTGCTGGGAGTCACCGGTGGGCAGTGGGGGAAGTGAGGGATGGGGCAGGGGCGACCTGGATTTCAGAACACCAGCAGATGGCCAGCCACTTAGCACCACAGGCAACTGACCACCAGCGCCAGCCCTGGGTACGGGTGGCATCCTGCGCAATGCGGAATTTCGGGAGCCAGCTGGCCACTCCCGGCCACAGGCCCCCAAACAGCAACGCCGGCCCTTTTCCCTGGCAAACAAAACTCACCAGCCCCGGTTCCTGATTGCAGGAGCCACTTGGCACTGTCAAACCAGCCCGAGTTGGCACTGGTGTCACCTTGGGTTGGGGAGGCATCCTGTGCCGTGCAGAACCTCTCTGTTGGAAACTGGCTACTCTGAGTCACACTGGTGGGATCACTGAGGGAGATTTTAGCAGTGTGGTTTTATCTTTAATTAAGATTCTAAAGAAAATGATTCTGAGGGTACTGCACAGTGATCTCAGGAGATGCTCTGAGCTGTAGATGGAGCACTTGCACTACTTTGAAAAGCCACAAGTGCCTGTTGACCCCTTCCTGAAATTTCGAAAGTGGGAATTTTTTCCCATGTGGTCTTCTGTGGCCCTTCATGAAAAAAAAAAAAAAATTAAAGTGTCACAAATATGCCCCACTGCTGCACTGACATTAACACAAGCAATGAGCAGCAGCTCTGTGGAGTGCTGACCACTCACTACAGTTGCTGCTATGAGTATTTTCAAATAAATTTAAATATAGTTACCTTGAAAAGGTCTCAGTGCTTCCAGGAAAAGGAGTAGCCAAACAGATCAAATTCCTGACCTATTTTGGCTGGGTTTTTCTTTGTTTTGCTGCTTTGGTGATTGGTTGAGGGGTTTTTTTTACTGTTTATTAATAATAAAATAAAGTTAAACTGGTATTTTACCAACGTTCTAGGGGAATCATGAGCCAACACAGAGACCTTTGCACTGTGTTGAGATTTATGTGGTCCACTGTCTTGTAACACAACTATCACAAGCTCTTCAAAAAATGTTGTAGAAGGTAATTCAGAAACACCTGCATAGCTCAAGAATCATCTTCCTGCCTCCTCCTCTTCTGGCAGAAAGGACTCAGAGTGACCTTCTTACAGGAAAATCCTTTTTCCAAGAGAAGCTCTTTTCTCACATCCCACTCAGAGAAACACTTCTGCCTGCATAACATTCACACCTAAGAACTAACATAAGGTTTAAAATCAAATGGGTACTTTTCAGACTTTTATTCTCCACTGATACAACCAATAAATTTGATTTCTTTAAAGGGTGAGCACTGGATATACAGAGAGTGTTGTGAATGTGTGTCCCCCCTTTCTGTGTTGGCAGAGCAGCTGAGAGCACACAGTGATTGAGCCACAAAATTACCTGTTACCATGAGAGAGCTGAAGATATGCTCTGTCTACACTTTGAAGCACTGAATTTCCACACTTTTGCCTGAGTTTCCAAGCCTTTCTGCTTACTTCTTTTGGACAAACCCACTGGGGAGCAAGATGCAATCCTCTTCCTCATTGTCACAGTTCCTGCCCTGCCTGTTTTCCCTCCACCAGAGCTGATGCATGAAAAATCTCTTGCCATCTCATATCTGTGGAATAATAAATGTACCTGATCACTCTGTGTTGCTGATCAAAGCAAGAACTGAATTCTAAAAGCAGAAATGTGATCTGACAACAGTCAGCCCCATCAAGCATAAACGGAATATTTTAACATCTGGAAGTTGATTTTAAAAGCTATTCAGCAAAGGCCAGGAATTTGATCAAGGAATGAGGTATTAAGAAGCTCTTACTACAGGGACCCAACCTTGCAATCACCTAAATGCTGACCAGCTCCTTTGCTCACTCATTCATTTACATTCTTTACAAATCTGTAAAGATTTCATCTCTGTGCAGCAGAGAACAGGAGAGAATCTGTTCCTGTAAATCAGCAGCTGCTCAGAGCAGTATCCACAGTACTGACCTGTGCACCTGCACAAGAGCCAGCCTGAGAAATTCATCTGCTGCCAGAAATGGCACACACTTGGAGGAAGAAATTAATTGCTTTAGGCAAAAAATCCCCCAGTCACTACCCTATAGCAGCCACAGAAAATCAGGACTTAGAAGAAATATTTGTTTTACTTCCTTTTCTTACTTTCTTCATGTTTGAGCCCAATACAGAGATGAGATACAATATTTCATGTCATGGTATCCAATTCACACTCAGACCCAAACTTCCCTCTGTTTGGATCTACAGGTCCCCAGGGTGGGGAGGGAGGGGACAAGGAGTCACACGCCTGGAATGCTGCAGGAATCTGCAACTCAAAATGTCTTTCCAAGACACAGAATCCTTAGCCCACCTGTGCTCACCCAGGTGTGCCCACCAAGAAGAGGGGAGTGGTTCCTCAAGCTGTCTCCCAAGCTTTGTCCAGCAAGAGTTCAGAGGTTCAGACACCCAAAACCACAAAAAAGGCTCTGCATGCTGCCAGCTTGTGTTTCACAGGTAAATAATTGAAGAATTACTGAAATCAGTAGCCAGGTTACTCTGATGTGGAAAGGGCTGAGAGTGGGCTTGTTAGCTAAAAGAGTAAGAAGAAACTGAGAAGTAAAAAGAAGTTGGTAAAGAGCTCTCTCTAAGGCTGTAAGTAAAGAGACAGAAGAAAAATAAGAAAACTTTACAGCTAACCGAAGTATTTTTAGAAAGTTAGTTGAAGTCACTATAACTTTTCACCAATAGTATTATGTTAACTTATTGTAGCCAATAGTTAAAGTAGAAGAAGCATAAACAATTCAAAAGTGTATAAAAGTCAGCTATGTTCAATAATAAAGAATTGCTAACTAAGACTGCTTGTAGTCTCTGCTTTGTGTCGTGACTGCCTCGACAATAACGCTCCAATAATCAAAATCCAAAACACAACCAGAAGGAAGGGAAATAATTAATTCATCATCTGATTATAAAAGCAGCACACAGCCTTCTCTAACTAATCTAGTAGCAGAAGGCAAGTGATCAAATAAAAACAAGCAGTACTGAACTACAAAGACAGAAAAACAAACCAGAGAAACCCACTACTGCTGAAATGATGGACTCATGACCTGAAAGCAGATACATTATTTATTTCAAATATTTATGTGCTTTTTTTATTCCCTTTTGCCTCTGATTTGCTGTCACTGGTGTGTTACAAGGTCATTAATAATGCACAGCAATAAATAATATATCCACAGTCACACTAATTGAATTTTGTTTGTAACTATGGCCCTGTGAGCATCCTGAATTTATTATACTTGGGGCTTTTTCCAAATGGTGGCTGAGACCTGTACACACAGTCTAGTTCCAACCAATCAAACAACATTTTGAGCTAAATTCTGGAGAAAAAGCAGTCATGGAAGTAGTCAGTTGTTGGTTTCAGCCCAGACAGCTGCCAGGAGGCATGAACTGAGGTACCAGAACCTTGGCTGGACAGTTCCATACAAAACTCCTCCTTTGTCCATCAAACAGCCTTTTGGCACACCCACGCCAGCCACAAAATCCACCAGCTTGCATCTCCTCCTGCACTTGAAATGGAGCCTCATGGGGTGGGAGAGGTTCTCTGGAATGCAAGAAGGGCAATTCCTTCAGAGCCTTACCCCACACAGCACCCTGCAGCTTCCTTGTGTTGCCTGGGGGAAAAAACCAGCCCAGAACAGCACAGAGTGAGCTCCTGAGCAGCTCAGGACTCCTCAGCATTTTTAAAGGTAAAACCAATATGGGGAACACCATTGCCATTCAGGTTAAAGCAACAAGTGACCATATTTATGTGTCCAGAACCAAAAGAGAAGCTCATGGGAATACAAAATAGAGCCATTCTAGCTTTAGAAGGTGAAATTTAGATTTTAAAACAAAACAAAACAAAAACCCCGAACACTACCAATCCTACACTGTACTAATGCTTTTTACTGTTATTAGTAAAGTAGTAAAATATAAATCAATGTCTTCTGAACATCTCACTGTGAGTAAACTGCACAATGGAGTAACACAGGTACAACCTGAGCTGCATCTACTTCAAGTATAGCCCCATGGAGAGCTTGTCCCAGCCCAGTTTCTTTCACCCATTGCATTAACTCCACACCCAGAAAGCAAATAGGTTCAGCAAGCTGCTCTGATGAGAATAAATGTTTGGAGCTGGGGTTGTTTCTGCCAGTGCAACTTTCCAAATGTGCTGATTCTAAGGCCGCATCATCACTTTGTGCAAAAAAAGTGGGAGCACATGAATTTGAAAAGAAACAAACCAAACAACAAACAAACAATACCAAACAACAACAAAAAAAAAACAAACAAAAAAGCCTATCTGTAGTGGAAAGGCAGAGATGGGACTAAGCTCATTTTTCACAACTGCAAAAAATTACATAAAATTAGGTGCAATGAAGAAGCAAACCTTTAAAATCAAAGCAAGGAATTAAATGAAGTAATCCTGTAGTTGTTAGTGAGAATACAAATGAACTTTCTGATGCCTGATCCACGTCACTGCATTAACAACTCATACTTCCATTGAAACTGAAAATAAGCAGCCTAGAAAAACTCCCTTTATGTGTATCTTTGGTGTCATGCAATATATTCACATTCTAAGTATTTACTTAGCAGTCCTTACCTATTATTTAAACACATTTGAATATAGTACAGCAAAGTATGATAAAATCCAGATCTGCATCAAATCTCTGATGGGAAATGCAGAAAGACTCCCAGGCTGTCACTGAACTCTGAGTTAATTAACAAGGAGGTGAGAAATGGTAACACCAAGCACGAGACTGCCAACAAACAATTATAACACAGCTGCATCAGTGTGCAGAAACAATATTTTTTGGACAGTTTAAAAGCAAAGTAACTGAACAGAAATCCAGGGTCCTGACCTAGCTTAAAGGTCAACAGAAAAAGAATTTTGACTGAGATAACCATTGCTTATCTGCAAGGAGCTGAGTGCTACATCACCAGGCATCATCTTTTCAAGCATCTCCTGAGAGCAGACCCAGAGCAGGTGTCCATTTTCTCTGTTATCACAGAGCCTGTAGCAAAAAACAGAGCTCAGTCTAATCAGCAGCTCCAAGGTAATAATTTCACACCACTTAGCTGAAGCAGAACTTCACAGCTCATCAGGTAACAAGTGGAAAAATCACTTTTGTCCTAATAGTTTCTTTTCCCCTAGTGAAGATACCATCAACTCCCCTGTCAGCAGGTATTATTGGAGGCCTGTTTAGTGTAGAGGCCATGTACAGGAAGAGATTTCATCACAGAGCTCAACACTCACATTGACCAGAGACCACAAATTCTCACCTTCACTCTCCAGTGCTTGCTTAGATTTGGATACACAACATTATGTGTAAAGCCTTCCTTAATGCAGGCCACAGTCATGGTCTGTGTGCAATAAATGGAGAATGTGTTCAATTTAACACAGCAAATACAGCCCAGGTCACCTGTGGCAGCCTGGAGTTCACCCTGCGGGCCCAAGGACACCTCCCTGATCTGCCTGAGACCTTCCCATCCTGGGGTGCTTTTTACAGTCCCACCAACAGCAAGGTGCTGGCATAAAATATTCCAGACAAAGCCTATCTGCCTTGGAGGCTTGAATCCCTCTGTTAGGGCAGGGCCAGGCCAGGAAACTCCAGGCAAACCTCCCTGAGCTCTAGGAATCTCAGCTCCCCTCTCTCAGCTGCAGGGATACGAGCTCATCTTTCTGAGATGCAGGGATAGCACTCCTCCCTGAGCTGTGGGGATACCAGCTTCTGCAATCCCTCCCTTTGCAGACAGCAGGAGGAAGTGCAGCCTGATGTGGGCACAGCTGGGGCAGCCCCGCAACTCTCAGCAGTGATCTTGTTTTTATGTTTTTCAATCCAAAACAGTCACATTTAAAGCAACAACCTCACCCTGCAAGGAGCTGTGTCACAGCAAAGCCACCCAGCAGTACCACAACAGCAGCTGTGCTGACATCCAAATGCCCCACCCTGGTTATTCTGACACCCCAGTCTGGTGAGAATTCCACACATTCCAAGATTCACAGAGTTGCTCTATACAAGGCTGTTCCCTGTGCAGTTAAAGTGGTGGCATATATGGTGGCACACAATGATCTTGAAAAACCTGAATTATTAGCCTTCAAAAATAAAAATTGAATCCTGCTGCTCTAGACTGTTTCCATACCAAAGGCAGTAGCCAAGCAGTGGTGTGGCATTCCTATTCTCTGGAAAAATCCCTTTGCCCAGGGTTTTTCTCCTGGGAAGCTGAGAAGCCTCAGAGAAAAGGAAAACAATTCTTATCTCAGTCGCTTCTCCTGTGTTGTGCTCATGTGGAATGTGTTTGGAGATTGTTCACCCACAGGTGATTGTTCCATTGGATTCTGCTGGGAGTTGTTTTCACTCTTTGGCCAATCAGGGCCGAGCTGTGTTGGGACTCTGGAAAGAGTCAGGAGTTTTCATTATTATCTTTTTACCATTCAGTAAGTATCCTTTCTGTATTCTTTAGTATAGTATAGCGTTTTTTAATATAATATGGTATTATAAAGTAATAAATTAGCCTCTGAGAACATGGAGTCAGATTCATCATTCCTGCCTTTGTGAGGACATTTCCCAGCAAATACAATACAATGGCATTTCTTGTATTCATATCCAAAATCAGTACAGAAAAAAAGATGCACAGTAAATTCCCTGAAAACTGGTGGCAGTTCTGGCTTGTGTCTGTAACACTGTAACACCTCTATTACCTCTTAATATGGTGAGGGAAGTCCAAAGCCACATGTCTGGTCAGGCTCCCGAGGGAAGTCAGGGCATTGTGGGCATGAGAGAAAACCCCAGACTCCAGCTAAGAGAGATGATTTGCTAATTCCAGCCTCTTCCCACCCATCAAAGATGGGCAAATATCTTGCAATTGCTACAATCTCAATATGGGGTTTGGCTCCAGTGGCAGAAAAACTGAATGTAAGAGACAAGTTTTCAAACCTAGCCTGGAATATGGAACATCCTGGAGATCTTCATCCCCTGCCTTGGGTGGTGCTCAAAGAGCTGCTCTTGCCAGCCCAGGAAGGAATGTCTGTGACCTGCCCTGTTCTATCCAGAGCTATGGAGAGGCAGGTTTTGCACAGAGTGAAACCATTCCTGAAAATTTAAACAGCTTTTGGGTCAGGACCCTGAATTCTAGGGAACATAAATGCTTGTCTCTGGGGAGGAGAGCAGAAGTCAGGATGACAGGAATGGGTGAGGAGAAAAAAACCTTTCTAAACCTTGGTCTGTGAGACCTGACAATGCTCACGTGGTGTGCAGAGATAGAAACTTTTCCAAGTGAAGTGTAGAAAACACCACCTAATCCTGCAGTGCCCTGTGCACAGGATCTGAGGCCCCTTTATGGAAATGACCCAAAGCTGAGCTGTATCTTCCTATGCAGACCATGAAACCCAAACACCTCACTTAGGCTTTGTGCTCTGCTCTATACATAAGCATCACACCACACTGACCAAGTTATTCAGACAGCCTCAATATAGAGATGGATTTGGGATCTCCTCCTCAGTTCTGACCTGCTCTCTCATCCCTCCCTGGTGGGCCAGGTTGCCATGTTGCTGTGCACCTGAGTACTTCAGCTGATGCCTTATAATTTTAACTTTTATATTTTTCATGTATTTGTAATCCTGCAGTTCTTTAGTGTATAACTCTAAACTCCATGCACAGTGTGAGCTGCTGCTTTCCTATTTTGGTCAGGCACAACAATTCCTCTTCAGGCCTGGCAATCAAGGACACCTCACTGCCTCAGGCCCTGAGAAATGTAAACAAAAATGAGTTGGGGGCAGCAAACTTGGGGTAAACGACTTCATTGCCTAAAGCTGTAATTGTCAGATTATCCCCCACTATGCAAATGGACCAAACTTATAAAAGTGTGAAAATCCATGAACTGTGGTCCATTTTTGGGTGTAGCCCCTGGGGGAACTTCATCTGCCCAAAATACACCTGAAAGCCCTTCAATAAATATAACTGCTTTTTATTCCCTAAGTTTTGTCTGGCCTCTGTTTTTAAGTAGTTCCTAAAAGACATCACAGGAGCAGTGTCACAGCAGCTCATGGATGGGCAGACAGACTCCCAGACAGGTCACTTACTCCAGGTACCTTTAAACACTCTTTTCCTTCTTCTTCCTCCCTCTTTTCTCAGAACAGAGCTGTTTTGCTGCCTCTGGGGCTGAAGGGCAGGGAGGCAGCCATGCATGCACACATCCAGCAGCTAACTGGGTGTGATTCCCTCTGGCAGTCCTGTCAGGACTCTGGTGTTTGGAGCCATGAGATGTCATTCTGGGAAAGGTTCTTACACCTGTTCAAGCCCTTTAGAATTCACAACCAAGAAATACTCATTACAACCAAAAAAAGTCTTTTCATTTCAATTCTCATTCCTGGCTGATTTTTTTTCCTTTTTTTTGAGCGGAGCACAAGATAAAAGTTGGCAGTGGTATTCCACAACAACACATGCGTGTTTCCTGAAAAAATGAAAAAAAATTCAAAGTCCTGCAGCAAAGTGCATCATGTTTCACTGGCCTCAGAAAACACAGAGTTTACTATGGAATATAAATCCCAATATTTCTGGGTGGGACGTGTCTGGCCAACAGTTTACCACAATGCTCTCTCAGAGCAGCAGTCTACAAACTGCTTCTGTGGGAAATTTCCTGACATGGAAAGGAGATTACTCCTTGGAGTTCCAACCAGAGCAGATCACTTTCCTTCTCACCAGCACACTTCTGAACAGAGAAGCATGCGTAATTTCTCATCTCTCTTTTCCTTTTTAAGCATTGCCGCTGAGCAGAATGCTTTGAGGACTCAACACAAGCCTCTGTTTTCAAGTCTGCAATAAGCAGCACGCACAAACACTTCCTTGGGCCTTCCATGGAGAAGCCCTGAATTACAATTGTGAGCCTTCAGCAGAACGAGCCTCATATGAAGCTGGTGGAAATGCTCTCAGATGCATTCCACATGATGGCTTACCTGATCTACAGGGCAGGCAATGAGCCATAATTAAATATTCCACAGAGCACATGAGCACTTGCTCATCGCTGTGTATGGAAGGAGTAGTTCCTTCTCAACTGCCACTTTTGAAAGCAGGAACTGTCTAATCCTTTATTAAACCCTGACTCCCTTTTTCTCCCTCAAGAGAGGCTCACTCTGCTTTTCAGAAAATTCACTTATTTCCCCGATTTCCATGTGAATTTTTTCCAGGAGAGTCAATCTGCAGTCTGGACTGGAAATTCCTTCAATACTGCATGCTGTGCCAAGTCTCAAACAGTAGAGCAGGGGGTAATTAAAAGGAGCAGGTAATTTTGACCGAAAGGCAACAAAACATGAGCTTTGAAAGGAGTGGGGAAGGATTCATTTGCAAGAAGCTGTGCTGAGATAAACTCAGACCAAGCAGGTAGCTTGCAGCAGGATAATGTGCTGTTGAATACAGTGGTTACATGGTAGTAGCTGCAAAGTTTGTGTAACAGAGCAGCTTCATGGCCAATCTCTCAATTTGCAATTCAAAAGCAACCCAGGTCTGGCTCCCCAAACCTTCTGTCAGCAGCCAGGAATGAACATGACAGCTGAAAACAGCCCATACCTGCACATGGGCTTGGATTCTGCAACAAAAACATGGAAAAAAATGTCTATTTTTCTGCAGTTTTACAATTAAAACTCTTGCTGCTGGAGCTGTCCCAGTTTCTCAGTTTGATTTCTAGAGCCTCTCTGTTGGAGTTCTGGATGTTGAGAATTTTAGACTTTGTGTGCTGACAGACTCTGACCCCCAGGAGAGCACTGTATTTAACCTGAGGCCATGGAGAAGACTTCCAAAATTGATTAATAGCACTGAGATTACAGGTATGTAATTTGATTAGAAGTGTGTAATATCACATGGTAGAAAACTTAGAGTTTGGGGTTTTAGAATATAGTAATATCTACGAAACACCTCTCCTCTCCAGCTCTCCCACAGCCAGGCTCCCCTCTCATACCCACACCCATAGGGAGAGCTGCAGCCCACAGCTTCCTCAGTCTCCCACCTTCTCCTTCCTCCCTTTCCTCAACTCCTCCTCCTGTTCTGCATGGTATTCCAGCTTGTTTCCCTCAAACTGCTCCCTCTCACATCCCACCCCCTGCCCAGCTAACAACATTCACCTTCCTTGAAGTCACTCAGGTCTCCTCCTGCCTTGCAGAAAAGCGATGCAAATGCACTTTTTAAAGAGCTGGTCCACAAGTTTCCTTCTACCAACTTAACTAAAGTCACACCAATTAATGTTTATAAAACAGATAGCTGGATTTGGGGTAATCATCCAACTATGCTGTATCTGTTACCTTCAATTTCAGGATTTCAAAATTATGTAAAAATAAAAAATTTAAGTACCCACATTCTTCACCAGCCTTATAAGCTTGCCATCCTTAGGTTATAGGAAATGCTCTGCTACCTAAGGATCTAAAAAAAAAACCCCAAACCAAACCATCAACCCCCTCCTCCCCCAAATGAGGAAAACTCCTACCAAATAGTTGCTGGCAGCAAAGTGAGAGGCAACATTAACTTTTTACACCATACTTGTGCTCATTCCTTAAGCCTAGCTTGTCCTAGCAGTGTTAAGGGGTGTGAAGATGCAAACCAAGAAAATGTTTTGGTTGTTTTGGTGGGTCAGTGTATCTGAACTGCACACAGGACAGGGAGATGAGGTGTTTGCAGACTTGGAAGGAAGATTTCTTTGTGGAGAGCAGCTGCTACACAAAGTTGATTTCCAGTTCCCTCAGACATGCCACCTTTTAGAAAAGATTTCATCCATAAAATGAAAATCCCCCTCCAATCCTACCAGAGCAAGCAGTGAACAGCCTCACAGACAGAACCCTGGGTCTACCCAAGCAGTGCATCTGCTTGTTGGAACCCTGGATGCTGAGAATTTTAAACTTTCTGTGCTGCCAGGCACTGATCCTCAAGAGAACACTGCATTTAACCTGAGACCATGGAGAAGGCTTCCAAAATGGAATGATAGAACTGGGATTGTGGGTGTGGAGTTTGAATAGAAGTGTGTAATACCACATGGTGGAAAACCTAGAGTTTAAGGTTGTAGAATATAATAATATATATAAAGCCAAGATGGAGGTTGTAGGGTGGAGGCTGGTCCTTCTTTACCTTCTTCTCCATGGGTTTGGGTGGTTTTGTGTAATTGGATAAAAAGGTTCACATTGTGGGATATGAGGGATTGGTTATTGGGTTAAAAGTGAAAATAATTTAGGTGTCACTTCTTAATTGCATAATTTAGCCTTAAAAGACCTTGTAGAGAAAGGTCATATCAGATTTGACTTCCAATACTTCAGCTCAGCTCTCCCAGCAACATACAAGGGGAGTCCAGGCCATCCTCCCCCAGATTCTCCTGTGACCTGACAGCACAGAGTGCCCAATCTGTGCACATACCCTTAGAATGGAGGAGTTTTTCCAAGTGGAAACTCCCAAATGTACTTTTGGGGTAGCTCTGTGGCTGGAGAAGAGACCCTAATATCCTCTATCTAGAGTGCCAATCAGACCTCATAATTTTCTGGGTCTAATTGCCTATGAAACTCTGTAGTAGGAAATTCTTGAATCTCCTGAAGCTGTATTTTCAAATCTTTACTTGTGTGGAATAAAGGATACCCTTGGAAAGTTTTTACTCAAAGAAAAGAAACGACTATTTTGTACACCTATAAAAACTTCACCTCATAAAATGAAAAGTTTTGAGGGAAGAGGCAGAACAGTCCATCAGGAGATAATAATAAATCTGACAAGAAATTGTAGGATTAAAGATAGAACTTCACTATATTAGGAAAAATGACTAATTAACTTGTGATTCATGTATCCTAATGGAGTTTGAGAGCCCCATCAGTGTCATCAAATCATTGTCCCCTCAAAATCATGGCTCATTGCCTGCTCTGTAGAAAAGGAAAGCATGATAGAGTAACCAGGCATTTAAACAGGATGATAATAATTTTAAGGAGGAATTCTGTGTTTTTACATGCCCCAAATAGGCCAGTTTCACTAATACTTTAAGGAAAATATTTTGAAGTTAGTAACATTCACCTTTTGGAGGGACTAAATGTAAAATCTGAGAAGAGGCAGCTTTTATTTATTCCTAACGAGACAAGGCTGCAGATCCTTACAATGCTGACAGTGAGAAGTTCCTATCCTACCTTCCCATTAAAATCATGGATGATGCCAGAGCCCAGAGGGGAGGCAAAACCAATTCTCCTGCCTCAGGATCTCTGTTCCATAGCCCTGATGCAGGGGCTCACTGTGTTCTGTGGTTTTATGACACAACCAGGCCACATTTGATGAACCAGGACACAAATGCTACAACACTTGAAGATAACATGATGAATGAAAACCTGCAGCATTTATTATGTATCAAAACTCCAGACAAGGAAAGCATTTTTGTGGGGTTTTTTTTTTGTTTTTTTTTTTAAATTTGCTTTTTTCTTTTTTTTAAATTTTATTTAAGAGTGAAGCTCTGCAGTGAGGGGAAAAAACAGAGTTCTAACACAAATGAAAAAAGCACACTGACCTCCTAGGTCAGTGTTTTAAGAATATTTCTATGCAATTCTTTTTTACTCCACACTACCACTTAACAATATGAAGGGCCTTAAATATGACAGGAAGAATAATTTGGCTCATGCTCAACAATTAAATGGAAGCTGCCTGACGAGTCAGACATGCCTGTGGTTATCAAGGTAGCAGAGAGCTCAAGATAGAGTAAGGGAGAGGAGAGATGGGCAGTTAATCAAAGTGATATTTCCATTTATATTATCCTGGAGCATCATTTCTGCCAGCATGAGAGCTTTGGGTTCCACCCTACCCTTAAAAAGTGTGACACAGTTTGGTGACTACCAGCTCATCTGTCTTTATCCCCTTATGCTCACCCTCTCCAACATTCACATTCCAGTTTTCAAGACATTTCAGCATCATTTCAGTCACAGAAAACTGTGCCTTAATTACTGAAAGTATGGAAGTGAATATATGGAAGTGCAGAAAGCACTAGACACCTTACAGGCAAAATTATTCCCATGAGGTGTCTTTGCTGGTAAAAAAGAAATAGAACATCAGTAGGAGAAGAAGGCTTGAGGGGAAAACACCACAGACAAGTCAAAACCAAATTTTGGAAGGTGAGAAATACACCTAAGTGCTTTTAATGCACTAGAGGCTGTTCTGAACTGCCTAAGAAAAGAGTGCTGGAGGATGGAAGGAACACACCACCTTCCCATCCAAAGAGACAACTGCCTCACATCCTTTCATTGCCAGCTCCTGTGGGCTTCGGCCAGCCCAGACCTGCAGGCCACATTTACAAAGAATGAGGAAGGATGGTGAAACAAATGGCTTTCACAAAGAAGCCATGGGAGAGCATGGAAAAAATAACCCACAACCAAAAATGTGAGACAGTTAACGTAATTCCCAAACAGAGAGAAACCAACCAAACAAAAGAAATATGCTGATGTGGTTTGTAATTCTAGTCCTGTCACAGATGTTATAGGCACTGTGAATTGCTAGTGCCTCTACTAATAGAGTTCTTTTTCTCTTGTCAGGATGAGTAAAATATACACAACACAGCAAGAACAGGCCTAGAGCAGAAAAGCCCTAACAAGCAATTGCTAACAAATGGCAGATCACTTGGTGAGGAGACAGTAAAGCCTGTTGGGATGGCATGCCAGCAGAAATCTTTATTTATTGCTGTAATTGTTCCTCCTCACATTGTCCCTGTGGGTGTATGGTTTGATTTTCTTGGGGAAGTCCTTAAATGTAGATATAAAAATCCAGACAGCATGCACACATCTCCAGAGCTTGGCTGGCAGGCTAGCCCTGCTGGAAGACATTGATGTCCCCAAAGAAACCCACACCACAAAGCTCAGCTCAGCCAGAGGTTTTGTCCCCTGAGGCTTGTCCTGTCTCAGTGTGCTGCCCTGTTAATCCTGGGTTTGTCCCTTCCTGGAGAGGGCACCATGCTCAGGCCTTTTGCTGCCTGTGACATGGCACAGCCACACCACTCACCAGGACAGGGACACACAGACAGCAAAATGACCCCAAATTACTGAGACACTGCCAAGAAAAGTCTGGGTATGGCCTGAGGTTAAACACGGTTTCCAAAGGGTTATGGGTGCCTTTCTCCAAGGGCAACATGAACAACTGGAGATGAGACCGTGCCCGTGAGGGCCAGGACTTCAGTTTTGCACTTTAACAAGCTTTGCCAGGGGAGAGAAAACAACAGAATTCAGAATAAACACAAGAAAAGCTCTGCAGACCAGTTGTGATGAAGGGTCTCTTGATAACATCAGCTAGGCAGCTCCTATCAGAAGGTTTCTCCTCCATTTTCAGGTGGTGTCCATTTTCAGCAGGTGTCTCCATTTTCACCTCCAAACCAGCTGAATGTTGGCCATTTTAGCTGCTTCAGAAGGCCAGAGTGCCCTCAAAACAGAACACCACACACCCTTAATTCTTTGCACAACTTGGCACTTGAGCAAAAACCAAACAAGCAGCAGATCCCTGAGGCCAGAAGGTTGCACACCTCTCCCAGCAGCAGCTTTTCAAGCCCCAGGTTCTCCAGCCAGGGAGCAAAGCCTCCATTAATGGACTCCAGCAGCAGCATGGCTTTAGCATTTCCAGTAGCACAAAAGGAATGATCACTCACTAACCCAGTAAAATGTAAAAGCCCACAGGAAGTTGTGGCTAATTTGGTTCTGTTTATAAATTCTCACTTAGCATCAAAATATTTGATGTGAAGGAAAGAAAAGAACATTTGATGAGTAGAAACCAGTGCTGATGGGGGCTGCTGTAGTATGCAAAACATCTGAGCATTCAGCAATATGGCTGTGAGCTCTTGTTCAGAAATCAATGTCCGGCACTAATAATCCAATCCCACAGAAAGGGCTCTAGAGGAAAGTTATTTACCATCTCACAGAGGCTGTATGATTTATATGTGTTGTCACTGCCTGTGCCAGAAAACTGATGAGTGATTACCACATATTCATTTGAGGATCAGGTATCCAGCCTGAATTAACTAGATTAGGTCATGTGGAATTTCTTTTCCATTTACAGCACAACTGAGTATAACATTTGATTTAAGTCAATAAGGAACTTTTAAATGGAATCCAGTAATAACCAGAGTACGTTAAAGCCACTTGAATTAAATGCCTATTATTTATCACTATTACTCATTCATTGCACAAACATCTGGATTCCAATCTGATAGAATATATTAGTGGGGGAAGGACAAAGTAAATAAATAAATAAGATCTAGTTCATTAAGCATTTGCAAAGCACTGCTACCCCATATCCATTCCCAGCTCCTAGGGGATAGGTATTCAACTTTTCCCTTGTGTTGTTGGCTGGATGTTGATTTAAAAGCATCTCAGTTCTGCAGCTCCTTGTGCAAAGCTCACAAGAGTCCTGCCTGAGATACTGCATGCTCTCCATCTCTGAGGACAAACCATCTGCGAAGTAGGAATAGCAGTGGGCCAGAGTAGGGAAGGGACATGAAAGCACTCAGGAGTAAAAAAGCTTATGAGAAGGGCATCGCCAAAAGAGAGAAATGAGTAAATTCACGTTGGACAAAGAATTTCTAAGCCTTAACAAACAGTATCACATACAAAAGCTCCTGCTTGTACTAAAGTGTGGTCTGACCAATAAATAGAGACTTATTTTAGGCTTAGAGATGCTTGCAAAATCTGATCATGCATGGTTTCTTTTCCAAGCCACTTACTTCCCAGATCAATTAAAGCAGACAGGGCCTTGCTAGAGCAGCTTTCCCCACTTGAACCTCTGATTGCTTTAAGAGATACATAGCAATGCTCTGTTAAATACTGCTCAATTAGTGAATATTTCATTGGCTACACCCCCTTTTTTTGAAGTTTATGAAATAACTGCTATAGTGAAACCTGAACTGCTTTACTGTTAAGTCCACAATATATTCTTTGGAATTTATGTATGAATGTGCCTTGGTTTACCCCTTCAGCAGAGAGGGGAGCTGGGCCCAAATCAGCCATGAACATTTCCAACTGCAGAAAGCCCGCCCCTAATTTTATTTTATCTCTGTATAAGTTTATTTACATTCCTACTCTAAGTGCCACTGAAGTACTGCATCACAAAGTGTTCAAATCTGCAAGGCCTGGGACACTCCTAAAATCTGACCACTTTTGCAAAATTCCCAGAAACATGCAGTCACCACTGGATACACATTTAACTGTGCAAGGACCAGGTCCCTCTTTCTGCTCCGTGACAACAAAGAAGTTCAGCATTACAAGGACCCACACATGGATCCTCAGAAAGGCAAAAAGGAAACCTGCATGACCCAAAGATTAATGTGGAAAAGCTTTGGCATTAGAGTGTTAAAACAGATTTGCTTTGGATTTCCTTGTCCTCTAGACGGTGGAAAGAAAGCGGTTATTAAAGAGTTAAAGTAGCTCTGTGTGAGTTTGTGAGCCAGAGAAACAAAACAAAACCTCTGATGAGATCTCATCACCACCTCCTCTGAGACAGTAGACTCAGGATCAGCTTTTCCATTCAGGAAGAGCAGGCTGTCACCTGGAGCAGCAGAACAGCCAGGGGCTGTTTTTTGTCAGGGTAACAAGAAATCCTATTTTGCAAGAGGCAAAGAAGGGCTCTTGCCAACTAACCTGAGGCAGCACATCCCCCAGAGGCAGTGCTGGAGAATGTAAAATCACCAGATAGAACAGAAACAGGAACATTTTGGACAAGTGAATAAAGAAACTGAGTAGTCATCAGTGTAACCAAGAAAAAAAACCCCCAAAACTCTGGAGGTTGTTCCCTCAGTAATGTCTCTGCTTCTTTTAATCCTCCTTCAAGCATCCATTCTGCTCCTTTCCCCTTCTGCAATAGCAGAAGCCTCCCTTCCACCTGCTAGCTATCCATCCTCCCTCTCCTCCCTCCTCTCCTTTTCCTGGAGGCTCCTGCATGGAGAGCAAGAAACATTTTAAAGTGCTGTAGGAACACCATAGGTAAATTAAAACATTCTACCTGCCCAGACTTCTTGTGACAGAGCATCTTTGTCGCTTTTGGAGAAGTCAAGGAGGAGACAAAAAGTGCCTTGGAACAGCAAGGCTCCCACCCAGCAGGACAAACTGTGACTGCACCTTGGCTTGCTCCAGTGAAATTCCTCCTGCAGGACATGAGAGCTCCTAGGCAATGGCACCAGCACAGCCAGAGGGGCTGACCCAAGATCTCTGATCTATCTATCTATCTATCTATCTATCTATCTATCTATCTATCTATCTGTCTGTCTGTCTGTCTCCTCCCCTCACAGTTGAGCCCCATTAGCATCTCAGGTGTTCCCCTTAAGTCAAGGGGCTAGAAATGTAGTTAGCAAAGATCATCTACTGTGATTAGAGCTTAACAAGGAACCTAATTGAAATCAGGTGGTATCAATATCACCTGATACCAATTAGTGGATAACTGAAACAAGGCTGGGAATGACAGGTGATACAAGAAGTATGTAAGAGTGCAGGAGCCATAAATACTACTGGCTTCTAAGACTGAGAGGAGGTCTGGACTGGCATCAGCAGGTCAACTTGATGCAGGTGAGGAGTTTACCATGAGGAAGAGCTCTTACTTCCTCCCCAGAAGCCCAGCAGCCCAATTAAAGGGGACAATTGTGCAGCTATGATGGACGTTCAGCTAATTATAACACTTGGTGAGAGTTAATGTTTGTGTAATAGGAATCATAGAAATCGTCCTGGAAACCATGTGAATATGTAAAACCTTGGATAAACAGAGAGCAGGAGTTTGTGACTTTTCTACGCAGGTCTTTAGGAGGTTACTCTCCCTGTATCCAGTGCTGTAATAAATATACCCTCTTTTCAACTTTAATTAGTTGAAGAATCATCTGTCTGTGCTTCACTCTGACACCATCCCTTACCTGAGTCCTCCAGCAGCACCTGCACAGCGCCTCCCTCACTCCAAGAGGGAGCTGTGGTGATGCTTTGGTAAAATCAGAGCTTTGTTACTCACTATGCCTCCATAAATATCTTGCTGTTCTCACTTGGGATGCTGTGAAACACTTTTATCACCATCCTCTCACCCCTAACTCACTTTCACTGTGCAAAACAGGACATGGCTCAGCCCAGTAGCTGCAGAATGTTTTCACACAACAAAATACTTCTGAGCATGAAACAAACAAAAAAAATCTGTTAATTATTCCACAGATTTGGTGCAGCAACCTCTATTTATTGCCTGCAAATGTGTTCATTGCAGTGCCTCTGAAAAAGAAAAGTAAGAAGCCTGTACAGTATCAAAGGTAATTTTTAAAAGATGACAGGTTCCATGAGGTTTAAGTGCTTTTTGCAATGTTGGCTCAAATGTAACAATAGGAATCAACACACTGCAGTTTCTGCTTGAATATTTCTTGTCCAGGAGTCTGTTTTTGTAGCAGAAAACAAATATTCTCCATCAACTGCACTGGCAGCTTTATCTCTCTGTAATAAACAGGCAACACATATTACACTGAAACACCATCAAAGGACAATGGAAGGACAACACACACCACAGATACTCAATTTTAGGGTTTATTTCATCTGCTAACATTCATCCTTGATCTAGACAAAAACAATTAGATGATTTTTTAAAATTTTATTTTTCTTGTGGAAGAAAAAACCTTTTAACACTTTTGTAAGATGCTATAAATAAATATATAAAGCTTTAAGTGTTACTCGGCTCAAGTTAAAACAGTTGCCTTTTATTTTTTGTTGGTTTAAAGTTCCTGAAGTGGGGGGGAAAGTGCAAACCATACACATTTAGCCCAATGGAATGAGTCCAGCCACAGTCACCTTCAGAGAAGCTGAATCTGATCTACAACAAGGAGGATGGAAGGCAGGTGGGGGACAGTTGTATTTTTTTACCCTCAGTCACACAACTCCTAGAGGAACTGAGTTCCTTGGTAAGTAAAACACAGAAGAGAGGGGAGAGGAAGAAAAAGAAAATCCTGCCTGCATTGACCTTTCCCTGCTCTGTGCAGACTGTGCAGCAGAGAGGAAAGAATATAAGCAAGGTCCCAGATGAATGGAAATGACAATGCAAACCAAAATCAGATAGCTGTAGGGATGGTGAGAAATCCTCTGCCTCTTGTGTGTTTGACTGGAAGACTATACATAAACACACAGGAACTTCACATTGAGAGAGGATGGGGATTTTTGTCTTCTCCTTATGGAAAAAAAAAAGATTAAAAGGGGCATTAAAAATAAGTTAAATCATATTCCAATATGTACAAAACAAATCATGCTCAGTAAACCTTTTGAATATAAAATTATTCATTATAGTACAACTCTCTCAATCCAGTCTCTAGAATTGACACGTGAGGGAACTGAACAGGGAGGGGGAATTGTAGGGCTCTCAGGAGACAGACTCATTGCAAATCTGGCTTTTTTCATCTTGCATGTCTAAGAATTACAGAGCTGGGACAACACAGGCTTTAACACCCATGTGCTTATCAGGGCTGCATTCACCTTGGCAGAATTCTTGTGGATGGGGTAAAACAAGCAGCCATGGATAGCTGGGATTGTGTGCCTGGCTCACCTGAGCTGCTGCTCACTGACCTGTGCTACAATGGCTTGGAACACTCCAGATCAGGCAGTGGATCCCATGCTCACTTTTGCCTCTGGAACACGAACTGCTAGCATTAGTGGAAGTGAAAAGAAGAATAAAAAGAGAACACAGCCAGCCCTGGGATTTGAGTCCAGCAGATAAGTGTCAGCTGCATGCCAAGCTACAGCTCTGGGAATACAGCACTAAGCACAGGTTGGGGATGAATTCCTGGAGTGCCACCCCTTTTTTGTGATGACTGGAGAAGTCTGTGGGGTCTGGGTAACTCTGAACACCAGTGAGACAGACATCAGAGATGCTTTTAACCCCAAGGTATGAACCTTGGCTAGGCCCTGTGCTGTGATGCTACCATCACCTTCTGGAGCTGCCCACTGCTCTCTGAAGTGACCTGACTGGCTCAGAGGGAAAACTTCCTAATTGTACTGCCATGGGGACTCCTCCTGCCTTGGTCACACTCTCAGAACTGCACTGCTCTTTTCTGCTCTAACAGGACAGCCCTGGGAGAGAGGATTCAAAACCTTATTGGGATCTTTCTGATGCTGCTTCCATTGTCATCCCATTTCTATAAGCAAGTAAGGGACTGTGGGGTGCAAAAGCATCAACTGAAGTGCTCCTCATTATTCCAAAATGTTGGGCATAAAGGGAGAAATTCAGACAAGCCAGAAATTCACACTGACCCTTTTCTGGCTTTTTTTTTTTTTTGTTTATGACTTTGAACCCTGTGACAGCCTGGGCTGGCAACCTTACTGGTCAATCCTGCATTTTGTGACCTGGACAGGGTACAAGGTGGCATCTGTCTGGAAAACCTTGGACGAGTCAAACTCCTTCAACAGAGCTAACTAGGATGAGACTAACCAGCAAGAAAATGTTTTCTTCAGCAAGAACACCCACCAAGCAGTGATGTTTTCACTGTTTAGGCGACTAAAAGCAAATTGACTTCTGTGCCCCAAGAAGTCACAAAGTCCCTAGGGGACAAGACCAATCTTGCACCTGCCTGCACTGCTCCCAGCACTCTCCTAACCTGACCTGGACATGATACACTGACAGACCCCCTGAAGAAACACTTCATGTCCTGAAGAAGCTTTTGGGGTGTCTGGAAGTCACAGGAAAAACCTTTTGAAAGAAAGAGGCAGATATTGAACAAGAATCTACTATCTGGCCACTACTTCTGTCGGAGTGCCTTAAAACTGTTCTTCTCCATTCATTTTAAAACTACACACACACACTTTTTATGTTATTGTAGCATCAAAATATCAGTCCTAAAAAGAAAAGAAATAGTACCACTTCAAAGTGTGGTACATATAAATCACAAAAAACTACATTCACATTATGTTAAAAATCCCTTCCCTTGTACCCACTAAAGGAAGAAGACAGTGCCAGGTATGTCCTGCAACCCATGTTCTGGTACACAGCACTTAAAATCAATTAACAGCCAGAAGCAGACCAGCACAGCAGCCAGGGTGAGGGAGGGCTTTTGGGTGATTCTGTTCATTCTCATTACTCATAATCTGTTTCAAAGTGTCCTGTACTTTTCATACCTTGGAGTACTCTTTTAGAGTCCCTAAATTTGTTACTCCCAGTGTAGAGGAAGAAAAACTGAGGCATTTGCATGGGTGCAGGATTTAAACCTTGAAACTTCTGCCTCAGTACTGAGGTCAGCCCTCCTTTTGTGGCTGAAATGAAACTGTTAACCAAAGACTGTTTTCAATATAATTTCACTACTTTTGCTTGTTCCTGCAATACATTACAAAAAAAAAAAAAAAGGTTGGTGCAAGGTCTTCTAATGACATGCTTCTAAGGTCAGAGGCTGCTTCTGATTTAGACAACCCTGCAGACAGATTCATTAACATCCAGCTGGTTACTCAGAGCCTGTAACACAGAACAGCTCAGGGAGACACAGCCTAATCACAATCCTGCTCTGAATCCCATACAGTCCTAGTAGAGAGACACAAACAGGGATTAGCTGCAGGAACCCCTCGTGCCTTATGGATCCACCACACAGGACACACCCTGAAAAGCTTTTGGGGAAAGGTGGAAACTGTGCATGTGCAGCAACAGTTGGTTTTTATATCTCATGTGCTGGTCTTGTGGGAAAACAGCCTGCAAAGTTGCATTTTTAAAATAGACATGTTTTCTGTAGTTACAGCAAAATGCAGAAGTACTGGCAAGTAGCAGACATAGCTTCTGCCAGCCTTGGGATTCAGAGATGAGCAAATGGACTTGTAATAACCTTCTCTTCCCCCAAACCAACCACCAAATACTGCTTCATTTTGCTCCATAATTTTCATCCAGGAGGAAATGCTTATGGCCAAGCTACACATATCTGGGGACAGGAGCCATTCTGTGGAAAAAGCACTGGCACAGCCTTAAAGACATGGACAGAACCAGCACCTACTGGTTCCAGCCAAATGTGTGGCTGACAATGTCCTGCTGTGCTTGCAGGCAGCTGAGTGTGCGCTTGTGCACTCTGCAGCAGCAGGATCAGACCAGGACCTGACCAAAATCCACCTGAAATCAAGAGGAAAGATATCCTCTAACTGGTGGACTTTGGCTCAGGGCTGTACAGAATTTTGTTTGAGCCCTCAGGGCTCTTTGTGTTTTTCCTTCTCAGGTTTTTTAGCTGTCTTTGCACTTCAGGAGAAAAATGTATCCAAAAGCAAGGTGTATCCCTCCCAGAAGCCCTTCCTTTGCAAAACTCAGTCTGACCTTGAAACTGCTGGAAACAGTGCACAGAGGCAGAGAAAGAATTAAAATCCAAACCAAGCAGCACACAGTGGACCTATGTGATGGGAAAGGGATGCTGTAAAAATGACATGCTAAAGTTGAGTTCATCAGCTCTCTGTCTCTTCTCCAGTGATTTCAATGCCATATTTGATTTGCAGTTAACGTGGCCTTTGAACATGAAATCCTATTCCATTTGGTTCAGAGTTTACCCTAAGCAATAGCTTTTTCAGGTCTTACAGGCTGAGTAATAACAGAGTGAGACATGAACCAGGCAAAAACTGCTTCATTTCCATGCTTCCAGCCAAACAAATAAGTGCTTGCAACAGCAAAAAAATAAGCCATATTTTAATTTGGTGAGTGGAAAGAGGAATTAGAGAAGTCATTGTTGTTCTGTCTCAAAAGTCAGTAAGCAGAACCTGGTTAGACTGTCCCCACACTGGAGGATTAAACTTCCGTGAGGCCCTAAAAAACAGCATTGAAAGTGTTCTGCTTTGAGAGTGGTCTGAGACTACAAAAACACTATCCATGATTCCCCTTTCCAGTTTTATGAACACAGCTTGTTCATTTAAAGTAAGGGCTGCAGAACAGGCACCCTGCCAAAAGACAATGTGCACTGTCTCATAATTAATTTAGACCCATAGTCAGAAATTTTCACAGCTCTGGAAGAGAGCCCCATCCTGTCCCCACTTAAATCAGTTCTAGTGACTTTACTGGAAGCAGGCTGATGCCCATTACCTCTTGATAAAAGCAAGTAAAAATAACTGAAATAATACAGCTAGGGAAGGTCTGTATGCTTATTCTGTGTCAGTATTTCTCATAGCAACAAACAAAACAAAATCACCCCCTTGTCACATTCCCATTAGTGACACATCATTTGCAGGGTCTGATTTTTTTGTGGATTTATGAAGGAGTTATTACATTTTTCTTCCTTTTTTTTTTTGGTAGTATGTAGGATAGGGTTTTTGTGTGCTGTTAACACACAATACTGATAGTGGCTTGAGTGGTAGTGCTGACAGGACAACATGTGAATGCAGGTTTGAGTCTATGGTTGGCTCTTAACTTGTTTTGGGAGCTGTCTGGGAAACAAATCTGGGAGTTTTGTGTACAAATTCCCCATTATTTTTGTGATGAAGCTGCATATATATATGTGATACCAGTACAATGAATCAGAACCACTGTGCTAAGTACATTTCCCAGGCCATAGTCAATTTAATGTTTCTCATCCTCTGACTGGTTTTCTTTTTTTTTTTTTTTTTTTTTTTTATGGTGCTCTACTTTCTGGCAGTGGCTGCCAGCTGAAATGCTGTGACTGCCTGTGTGCTCATATCCCAGCCTGACAGGATGGCCCATCCACAACTCAGTCACCATTATCAGTTACTGACAAACAGTGCAATTCCCATCCCACCTCCCCCACAAAAGAAAACCTCTGTTTCCTTGTTTTTCAATTGTGTATCTTTAGATCATTAGGCTCAAGGGATAAAAAGATTTTTAAAAAATCCAACTTCTGCCATTTGTGTTAAAATCATGAGGATAAGAAACATTCTTCTGTATTTGGCCTTATGCTTGGGTAACAGCATTTGTGCATTTTTTATCTCTGCATTAGAATGTTGACCCTTTTTTATTTTTATGTATTTATTGATTTTTTTTAAGAATCTCATCGGTCTTGTAAGAAACAGTAAAAAGACCCTATACTCAAGGAGCAATCTACCTTCTGTTTTACAGACTTGTTTTTAAATAAAATATTTTTTTTGTTTTTGTTTTTTTGTTATTTTTACTTCCACCATCTCTCATATGGAAACCCTACAATATCATTAATATAAAAGTCTGCCTAGGCTACCACTTCTCTATAATATGGCTCATGTAGTCCTCAGTGGGCAAACGTCCTTGCTCCTCGGTCTCTTCCTTGGGAAGCGCTTCGTTGGAGCGGTGCAGGAGCCTCTCCTCCCGGTTCCTGATCCTCTGCTCCATCCTCTCCAGCTGCCTCTTGTACTGGTAGCGCTGCTGGAAGAGGTCCTTTGCATAGTCATAGAGCTGCATGTCCAGGTCGTTGAGCTCCTCGATCCTGCGGATGGTGTCGTTGTCCACCTCCACGCCGCCCGCCCGCGTGCTGTTGTACTGCATGAAGGGCCGGATGAACTTCAGGTTGAAAGTCCTCTCAAACAGGTACTGAGTCTTTCTCTGGAACTCTGTCAGGCCGAAGAAGGCCATGTCTTTGAGGTTTTTTTTGGCGCTCTCCAGCAGGATCTGTGCTCGCTTGTTCTCTGGGATGAAGGACATGTTGTAGCAGCCCACCAGGCTCAAGTCAGCCAACATCCTCACCTGGCGGTTGTTGGCCAAGTTGTAGGGGCAGTCCATGAACTCCTGCAGTGTGCAGCCTGACCAGTCTGTGCCCTCGTAGCATGAGGGCAGCTCTTCAGGAGTGGGTGTCCTGCCATCACACATGTGCAAGGAGGTCTTCCAAGTAGCTCCTCGTTGGACGTGACGCCATTCGCTGAGGTAACGAGAAACGGGGTCTCTCAGCAGAGTGATGTAGTAAAATTTTCTACAAGGAGAAGAGAAAACAGAATAAATATTCTGCTAGTGCAGACAGCAAAAACCTGAGAGTAAATCAACATGACGTCATCCATCCAACTGCATTTCTGGGTTGTTTTTATCATGCAATATCTCATGCAATGCCCTTTGTGCAACATTAGACCCGTGTTTCTCATTTTAGCCTTGCCAAGTAGTAGCACCTTCACCAGGCTGTCCATTGCCAACAACAGACTTCAAAGTCGGAACAAATCACCAGGACTGAACCCGTTCCTTGACTTCAGAGAGCAACTGTGGCTCCTGGCACTGCCCGGCCTTTCCCACCAAGCACTGGGTGCCTGCAGTGCCAGCCAGGACCTGCTCCGAAGGATAGCCCAGCAGCCTGTCTGTGAGCTGGGCCTATCACTCCATGCAGATGCTGACCAGGACACCCACTGCTTTGTTGATCTGGCTGCTGAGCTGAAATATGGGAGTCTGCAGCAAGTAGCAGGATAAAACCACAGGAACATAAATGAAAAACAATAGGAAATCAGGAATGCAATATGCTTTGCAGAAAGAGAAGGCTGAGCTGACAACCAGCAATAGCAGCAATAATTTATTCCCATTTTAGTCAACCTGGTATTAAATCAAAGAAACTTCAGACACAGTTTTGACACGAGACTAAATAGAAGGGAAAAGAAAGACAACCAGGAAGAGCACACATAATGACATGGGGTGTTCTTGCTGTTCTAAGTACAATGAAGTCCTCAACAATAGAAGCTGTCCCTAGAACTGAAAACATGACAGCTGTCTCTTAACAGAGACCCTCTGGCTTCAGCCCATGGAGTTCTGGGATTGACAGAGATGGCAGTCTGCAACGGCCCTCTCCACAGAGAGAGAAGTGGGCTTTTCTTCCCTAACTGCCAGCAGCGTGGGACTGAGGTGTCTTTGTGTTTCCAGAAGGAGGAAATGCCTTTTCTAGCTCCTAAAGCTGGCACGTGCTTTCAGGGCATGGGGCTGTGACACTGAGCACACATGGGAGCACCTGGCTTTGGCAGGAACACACACATGCAGCTGGGAGTGTTTCACACAAGGGTGGTGGAGGATCCATGTCCCCATCAGAAATGCATCTTCAGAATGCTGCTAGGGCTCTTTGCCTTGCCAGCACTGTTCAGGAACACCAAATGGAATGGCCACTTAGGTGGCAGTGAACAGTTTTTGGAAGAAAATATAGTAAAAGTATTCTGTTTTGGCTAATTTTAACAGATCCCTGTTTTCCTAGCACCTTCAGTATTATTCTTCCTATTACTAACCTAAATTTCTGCAATAAGAGCAATTTAGTTTTAAAATAATACATCAGAGCCATTGCCCAGGAAGTCTCATATTAAGTAATGTTTGCTTTCCTAATTCATTATAAACCTGCTGAAGGGCTGTTTCAAAGCAGTCAGTTTTGGTCTTTCCAACAATGGCAGGGGGTGTCCACCCCAGCTCCAATTCCTCTCCTGCTTTCTGCCTTCATAATGAGGGCTGGTACAGATATTTGTTCATTTTGGAAACCATTCCATCTCTCTTCAATAGTAAGAGTATCTCACTGTTTAGTAATACTATCCAGTACTGTCTGTGTACAGGCACAGGGAGAAAAAGGGGAACAGATATTTTCTTTTAAAGACTTTAAAAACCTACCTCTTTTTCCTTCCTTTACTTTGCAGCCTGCAGTGATTCCACTACCCTGACTGAGAGGCAGCTATAATTCATACAGACTGAGCCAAGAAACCTCCAATAGATGGGATAAAATACAGCAGTGGGAAGGAGAGCAGTGATGAATGCCAGATGTTTGATGACAGACAGTGGTGCTAAACACTATCAGCAGTTTTTGACTTGTGAACTGCAGTGGATTTTTATTTTCACTGATGTAATCCAAAAGTTGCATTTTTCACTGAGCAGGTCGAAGCCATTTATTATTTTGTGGCTACAGATGCAACTAGAAGGTTGCTTCTCCCCGATCCCTAAGATCAGGGACTCATTTATGTGTGAGGTAACCACAGACAAAGGAGGAGCTGATTCCTGTCCAAACATAACATATGCCACCTATACAAATGTGGATAGGGAAAAAAAAGAGGAATTGGTATCTGCATTTGGCAGACAGGGGAACCAAAAACATTAAATGATGTGCATAAAGTCAAATAGAAGTGTCAGAGTTGGCATGAATCTGATACCTGCAAGGCTGAGTCCAGCTTATCTTCTCTCTGTGTCTCTGTTTAAACTTTAGGAGACTGTTAGTAAATCAGATGAATAAATATCGTGCAAAGCTTCTGGAGTCTACTGAAACAGAGACATTGAACAGGATGTGGATTGAAAAAAGTTTAAAGTTTAAAAAGTTTAAAGAGCAGGAACTTCTTTCTTCACACTGCACTCTAAGAGCTATTGCCTTTGTCAATGTAAGAACCTGGTAAATATTTTACCATGAGGGATCTTTCGCAAGGAATGAAAAGCACAGGAAATAGGTTACAATTTTAGAAATTCTACTTTGAATTCAATTTTCCCCTTTCTAGGTCTGTCACATAGAAAAGTGCTTGAAGGAAAGAGCTTGCCTCCTAACACAGAAATCAGATTTGTCTTTGGAAACTGGAACCAGGCCCCTAGAAGTACTTAAGGAGGCTGCCCCAATGGGCATAAATAAAATAAAATAAAATTTTTAAAAAACCCAAACAAAAAAGCCCCAACAAAAAAAACCCAAACCAACAAACAAACCCCCCCCAAAAAAAACCAAACCCAAACCAAACAAACAATAAGCCTAACAAACAAAACTAAACAGAGACTTTACAGCAAAAGAAGCTTTAACTGCCTAAGCTGAGGTGTACCATTGACATAGTGAAAGTTATGCTCCCAAATTTGTATTTAGCTTTCTAGAAAGGTCTTGGTTTCTGAGGAGCAGATTCCCTCAGCCCTCAGGCAAGTGAGCAGCACACCTTCCAAGGGACTGAGACCTCAGGAGCCACAGGAGTGAGCTACTTGGATATTAGAGGGGTGACAGTGCAAATGTTCACTCAAGGAACTTCAGATACTGAAATTTCTGTTCTTGAAGTATAATTTAGGATTGCCTTTAAGATCAGAGAAAAATTAGGTAACTGTAAATCATCATCCATTAGCAGTCAGCAAGCTGGGGGAACTCTGTTCCAGCATGGTTGAGAACACAGGCAATGCCACTTATTAACAGTGGCTTGGAATTCATGAGGAACCACATGACTAGTACTTTTTTTTTTTCTCATCAAAGATAAAATAAACCCGTAAACCTCATGCAGCTGCGAGTGCCCTTCATTCAGCATGGTGACCCAGACAGCCACTTAACTTTAGTGCTCCTAAAGGCTCCTTTCAGAAGCGTGGTCTTCTCCTAGGCCAGATGGTTCCACTCAATAGTGCCTCATAAAAAAGCTCCAGTTTGGTCATGCAGGGTCATATCTCACTGGTTTTTCTGGACTTAACAAGCTTGAGCAAGACAAATGGACAGTGGAGTTAGTAAGATTTTTTTCTACCACATGAAGCTGAGCAGAGCAGCATTACTGCTCTTGGAGCTCCCTTCCCCACACCCATGGGGCTGTGATCCCCAGGGGCACAAGGACAAGCAGAACAAAGTCACACCTCTGCCCTTCCTTGCATTGCTGCTCCTGGCAGTCCCAACATGGAAATCCACCTGAAAATCCACCTCTGAGGCATTTGCAGAGTTCACCTCAGACCTGCATGCAAGCTGCACAGTGCCCAAGGCAAGAATCCCTGGCATATTTATTAAACAGAACAGAACAAAAATAATTGTTTTGATCAACAACCCTGTACCTGAACTGAAGTTTCAGGAAGAACAAAATCCAGCATTAGAAAGGAAGACCACAAATGAATTCAGGAAACTTCACTTGATGTGCCCATTCTGTCAAAATTAGCCCGCTTGTCCCAGACAAAGCTCTCTCTCCCTGCCTCTGTTTCCCATATGTGAAGGGCTGACAATGTCTCCTTTGTCTGTTTTGGAAATTCAAAACATAACATTTTTTGGAGCAGGAGCTGTCTCCTTGCAGGTTTATGCAAAGCCCCTGTTTCGGCATAGATTGAGGTCAGAGGACAATGGTTAACTGCAGGCATATTTTCATGACACGAGTGTCAGAGGCACCACTGCCCTACAGGATTCCCACCCAGACCTCTCCTTCCCATTCTCACATAGCAGCACAAAGCAGTCTCAGTTTTGCCAGCAGAGTTTTGGGGTTTTTTTTTTTTAAGCAGGGCCATGCTGCAAATGCAGTCACTGGGCAGCTTGGGGTTAAAAATAACCCTTTGTTGCGTGGCTGAAGCTGCCATTTAGCAATATTCTATCTTAATTCCTGTCAACAGGTTCCTCAGCTAATGAAGGGGAAATGAAACCCTTCTTCCTCTAAAAACTCAATTCCTTCTCTTTTGCTAATAACCAGTCAAGATAATTCTGATAAAGTGACAGATTCTAAACATGATGCTACCATTTCTCTTCAGTTAATTTCCACTCTTTTTTAAATGCCAATGCATCCTTCTTACTGCTGCTGGTCTCTAAATTCTGACAAGAACTGCTTATTTGACTGTGCAATTCCCTGTTTTTTCCTGTGCTTAAATGCTTCCTCCCACTTAGCCATTTTTCTTTTTTTTTATTTTTATTTTTTAATTTTTACAGGTTCTTTACTGAGCTTTCAAGCATTCCTCCCAGGAAAAGCAAAGTATGTAACAAGTCCTTTTTGATTACTGTGGTGGCCTTCCATCAGATAAAGAACAAAATACAGTTAGCCACTTGCAATCATAAATGCTTCATCTGCCTGCCAGGAGGGGGAAGGGGAAGGAAGCTGCATAGGTCAGCTTCAGCCATATAGCCCCAATCTGTCAAAGCAACATTCCCCCAGGCTACACTTTTTCTACTGCTAAAAGAAAAAAAAATTAAAAAATCATTCTATATCTTTGCTGAATTAACTGAGCAGGGGGGCTGCCATCTTGCGGTAATGAGGAACACTGTGTTTTGTTTAAAGATGCAGAAATATCAGATTTGTGGCTGATTTAAGGCATCCCTGTAAGTCAAGCCCATGTATTGCACACACTCCACAAATCCCTGGTGAGAGTCCTTATTCCATTTCCACTGGCTCTCACTGTAAGTAGTTTTTTTCACTGAAACCACCACTGATTTTGGCTCCCAGCAGTGAAATGCACTCGTGCCCTGCTGTTAGTCTGCAAGGACCAAGGGAAGAAGCAGCAGAGCACTCAGCGCCCCCCCTGCCATCACCTAAACCCTAACTTGGCTGGAGCACCTAAGGGGATTGCCAGGTAAGGGTTATCTCCACTAGAAATGAGCAGAGTATCCTTTAGGAACAGGCCCAGCAAGGACTCACAGGTAAGTCATAAGTGAGTCAGGTGTCTCTGATGATGGATGAGCTGAGAATGTGGCAGATGAAAGTCTATAAAGAGTTTATTTTGCCATTATGAAGTCACACTAAATGTAACCTACAAATAGGAGGTGTATGGAGAACAGTTTCCCCCATCTGTACAGAAAATAACCTTCTGCTACAATGGGAAACTCTGGGTGACTCTCCAGCCACCTCTTACTTCAGTAAAAGCTGCCTCTTGCCTTATTTACCCAACCCATACTCACCACTTTTAAAGCCCAACCTTGCAAAGGTTCCACATATTTCCCTGTTTTCCTCTACCCTGTTTTTCCTCTTGCATAACAAGCACATTCTCAGTTAGAGATTGGAATTTAATATACGTACAATGATTACTTCCTTTGGTAGCAAATAGCCCTAATTTTCCTCAGTCTATTTCCTCTCATCTGTTGTTCATTTAGGCTCTTCCTGCATTTCACACACAGTAAACTCTTCATTCCTTTAAAAGTCATAGGAAGAGAAAGAAAACCCCAAACAAACAAACAAAACAAACATCTTTTCTGTCCTCTATGTTTAAATAAAGATTGCAACACAAAACCCCAAAAGCCAAGAAGCTGAATAGCAAACCAAATCCTCCAGCTCTCAGTTTGGGTAAACACCTACAGCAATGATTTCCTTTGCCTGGGAAGGAGGGGCTGCCAGTGCTTGCTTTGGGAGCCAGGTTTGTTTTGCATAATTGTGTTTGTTTTGCCTGATGGTCTCTGCTCTTGGGACTTGGCTGTATTAAAAGACAGGACATTTGGAAATGTGACAGCCGGCCCTCACATGGGCTCTGCTCACCCTCCAGATCCTCACTCAGGGAGGATCATCCTGAGGGCTGAAATCATCCTGGGGGCTGATTTCACCATGGGCCAACTCAGAGCCAGCCCAAAGTAATGCTCAGGCTGCTCCAGGAGCCTGAGGCAGATGAGAAGAGCCGCACCTCTCTCTTTGCACGTATGCATTTTATAAAATATGGGCTGTTTGGGATGGTTTGCAGTTCTGGTGATGCAGCCTGTCATCACAGCGTGATGATCCCACTGCAGAGTGTGTTGGACCTTTGTGCACCCAACACCATGGCTGTGTGCAAGCAGAACAGAGTCTGACAGCAAGAAAGGAGACAAAAGTGCAAGCAGCAGCTCAGGCATTTCACAGGAGAAACACCCATCCCTCCATCCACTCAACACAATCTTGAACAAAAGCTCCCTTCTGGTGTTCCAAGCCATGCATGGGCTGGCTTTAAAACACCAGAGGCATCAAACACAACTGCAAGGCTTCTCCAGACTGGTGGAGAAGAGACCTGAAGAGATGAAACCCAGGTCAGTCTGTGTGTTTGATCCAGCCACATGCAGCACCACAGCCTTGATTTTGGGATCTGCAGGAGCAGTAATGAGCTTCCTGCACACAGGGTGAGGTGTCTCTGTTTAAAGCTGATCTACAATGAAAGCGAGGTCTGCAAAGCAATAGTTAGAACAGTATTGTGTTCCTGTAATTTGGTATTCCTCCTGGAATACACTGGCAAAGGCAGCAGAGCTGGAGTGGAGGCACAAAGGATGTACGTCAGCCCCCAAGGCACAGGGTTTGTTTGAGATCTGGTTTGTCACAAAGTTGGGAGGGGACATGGAGCCTTGACACCCACGCTAGGAGTGGCAGAATGATACAGGCTATTCCACCCTGATTCATATGTGTGGTAACACAAGGGAGCATTTTATGTCTGGGATCAAATGGAGCATCAAGGTAGCTATGGCTGGGCATTCATTTCTCTGAAACCATCAGAAATGGACACTTTCAGGACCACTATCTCCATTTATCTTCATAAATGAAATGAGGTTTACTTTTACCTCAGATCTCAGTGCTGTGCAGTGCTGGTACTCACTGTGTTCATACTACACTGTTACACATTCAGGCCCAGTATAGATTTGTTAGCAATGTACTAACAGGCTTTTCCCCAGGAAGCACGTGTGGTCCTATCCCCCTCGTGTCTCATGACTTTTTTATATCCAATTAGCAGAATAGACACAGATGATGAGTTTTAACAACATCTCTGCTTTTCATAAAAATTGCATTGCTGTGTAAGCACAAGAATTTCCTGTTGAACTGTCTCTCTGCAAACAAGTTAATCTAAAAAAAAGATACATGTCATGCTATGAACCTTAGGAGTGAACTGCCAGCTCATTTTTCAAAATGACAGATATGATGAAAATTGGACAAAGGCTTGGAAAAAAACGTGGGGGTCAGGATGAGGGGAGCAAATGGGGGTGGAGAGAAAGGCATTCCAGAGCCCTCTGGAGCCTTGGACTCCTCTAGGACCCATTAAAGCTTATGTTACTTGCACTGTTTATAAACAAGCACTTTCTTTTGCCGTAACTTTCCTCATGTGACAAGCAGCTTAGGAAGTGTTGACTGCTGTCTTCTACTGCAGTAAGGCACGAAAAATGACAGCAAGTTACAAATCAAATTCCTTTGATTTAGTACCTTTCCTGAGTTTTGGGAGGGTTGTTGTGATTCCTAAGTGGCCTCAGCAACCCCCTGTAATCGATAGCAGGTCGGGATGCTGACAGATGGCAGAGGGAAGTTTCAGTGCCCGAGGGATTACATCAGTGCTGGCAGGGAACAGATGGCAGAAAGGTGTACTGCAACCTGTGCTTATTCTTTGCATTCCTTTGCTTCTATTACTGCCCCTGCTGTCACCAAGGCAGAAGTTGCAGGAGGGAAAAACATGAAAGAAAAATTTTCTCTCCCTTCACTTTCTGGTTCTGTCACAGAGACTTTCAGTTACATTGATTTTGGCATTACAAAACACAGAGAAATCAGTGACACATAACACCCATATTAACAATAAAATATTTGCTATAAGGGTTCTACATCCCTTTTTTTTTGATATCTTCCTCTGTGTGGCCACATTAGAACCAAGCAAGTAAAAAATCAACCCCTGAAGAGTAATGATGCATTTGCAATGAGACACTGAACTTTTAATCTCTGTGCCAGACATCAATGTCCACTGCACATGCAGCACAGGACAGCAGTTTTCACCCACCATGTGATAAGTTGAAAGCATTTGGGGCCTCATTCCAGCTCCAGGGAATAAGTGCTGTCCCCTAACACACTGCCAGTGCAGGCTGCCAAGTCTGTGTCATTGGGGCTGAGCTGCACTGGTTCTGCACAGAAATCTCTGGAGCTTCATGCTTTGTCCAGGGAAGAGAGAGAATGCCAGGGATTTAGCCTCCTCGGGTGTCAAGATGGATGCAATGAATAAAACAAGTGAATACTTTAACTAATAATGCATTATTTCTGCATCTGATGCCTGCACACTTCAGGATGCAGAAGAAAGAATGACCAGGATATTGCCAAACAGAAAAAAGAAAACCAGAAGCAAGTTGATCTAGAGCAAAGAAAAAGCTGAAGTAACTATGCACCATGGAAAGATATTTACTTGAAGCAGCTGTAAATAAAGCAGATAGGCTAGAATTTGCATTTTGTTTTGAACTGCAAGTCAGTTTCTCTTCTGTGAATCACAGAGCTCCACTGGCTGTGAGATTCAAAAAAGCTTCAAGGAAAATGCAACAGCATGATAGACAGGAAATATGGCTCCTTGAAGAAGATGAAATTATAATGAAACTGTAGAGGAAGACAAAGGGAGCAAGAGTAGTCAGAGGAGCAGATATTGATTGCTTGTGCAGAACAACTGAATTCCTTGGCAAAGGGAGGCAATATCTGTGTCAGGCAGCTGCAGCTGCAACACTGCAGCCCTGAGCTGCTCATTGATCAATCCTGCTCCAATCAAAAACTGATGGACAGCCACTTTTATTGATCTGAGTAGGAAGACTCTGGAAACAGAATGGAGATGCAGAGGATTTTTAAACTGGGCTGACATGTCCTGAACATACAAGTAAACACTGTAACTTTCAGCCAGCCCACCAACATCCAGAAACAAGACATTCCAGGGAAGAAAACACAAACAGCAGCAGAACCCACCCCTGAAAGCAGGCCCAGTGCAAGGACTGGATTCCAATGAGCTCTGCAAGCCACACAGGGCTGCCAGGAAAAGGGAACAAGTGCTACCCTGCAAAGTAATCAGTGTGAGCTGCATCCTGCCACACACCTCACAGCATCACCTAGGGGACTTGCTCCTAATCCCATTCACCCAGCTCCTTCTTAACATCAGTGCTGGGGGAGGTTCCCACATGGATTTTCTTGTGAATAGTCATACTAGAGGCTTACAAAGAGCACCAAAGCTCCCTCTCCTCAATTAACTGACTCTCCCTTGCTCAGGAATAGCAGATGTTGTTAAGCAGCAAAAGATAATCCTCAAGAAAGCAGAGCTACTAATCAGTCACTTTTACATTTAAGATCACTTGGAGTTGCCACTGTCTTATACTGTTTTCCTAATTAATTGCACTGGAATGCACTTAAGTAAGCCCCAGATCAAAGAATCATATGCAGAGATTGAAATAAATCCTGTCTGTGTTGCTAATGCCTCGGAAATGGATGACTTGCTAAGCATCCAAAATCCTGGGTTCCATGGCTCAAAACTAGAGATAGTGTGAGATGCTTTCAAAGGAACAGGTTTAAGGATGAAAAGGGAAAAGCTCCCTTCATTTGCTGGTAAAACACAATTAAACAAAGACGATTGTTCAACTAATTTAGTGTGACGTTTGTGTATCTTAAGTTCCTTATTCTTCACTTTCCTATCACCAGAAATCACAGTTCAGGAGTGTCAATTTTCATTACAGCAAAACTTTATCATCATTACAGACTTTCTAAATGTGCTTTAATGAAGGGTTGAATCTTTTCAAAGTAATGATAAATAAAAATGATTGGGGCTGAACATGTTACCAGTTGGTGCAATAAATCACTGTCTCTTGCTGCATGAGTCTCTTTCTTTTGATATAGAATATCATCAAAATGCTTTGATTGATTTACAGTTTAGTAACCCAGGCATCATCATCCATAATTCTACAATAAACCACAGCACTTAGTGTAGCTGTTACAGATGTTCAGAAGTTCATTCCCTGCCTTTCAGGAGGAGATATTGATACAGCAGCTGCAGACACCAAGATTAGCTGGGGAAGAAAAATTTGTCTTGGGCACAGGAAAACACCCCACTTTCCTCTAACAATACTCTGTCTTTAAAGCTGAAAGACATGCTGCCAACCTTGATACATCCAGTTTCAATTATTAAACACCAAATATCTACATGCACACACCCACCCCCCTGCCAGCTGGCAGGAGTAACAAGCTGCCTGGCTTCTGTCTGAAACACATCATTTCCTGGGAAATCAAGACATTACTGAAAGCTCTATGCAACAAATTCATCAAAGGGTGTGCAGTGCAATCTCAGGCCTTGCCAGCATCAAGAAGCCCAAATTCTGCAGGTGGCACTGCCTCCAGTCAGCCCCAAGGAAACAATTGCTGGGATTTTGCTGTTAAAATCATCCCCAGAGCAAGGCTGGGCAGGAGGGCTCAGCCCCACCAAGCGAGAGAAGGCTGCTCTTTATGTTTTCTGTAACCAACACCAGCCCTGCCCCACAGCACCAAGGGAGACTGCACAGGCATCATTATTCATTTTTCACAAATTATTGATCTGAAAACAGTGGGTTGATTCTGGGTTTGAGCTCCTTTTGCTTGAGCCTGGAAACAATGCAGCACTAGCTGGCCTGCAACTAACACTTTGGTTAAAACTGCTTGCTAGAGAAAATGAGAATATGCAACAAGCAAAGCACAAAGGGCATTTTATCCCAAACAGCACAAGTGCTCCCTGCCAGCCTCAGTAGCCACAGCTCATTTGGAGCAGGCACACAGATAGACCCAACAGGAGCTGTCAGAGTGATGGTCTAGCTCACAGAAACAATTTCTCTCCTAAGTGAATCACCATGCTGAGGAAGCTAAGAAAGATCGCAAAATTCATTAACTGAGCAGCGCTGGAAAGGGCTGCTCCAAATCCACCACTGATGTGTCCTGGCCAGGCAGCATCCTGTCTCTGACAGTGACCTGTCCCTGGCTCTGCCCAGAGACGTGCAAGGAGCAGCAAAGCTATTTCTAACCACAGGAACCCTCTTTGTTTCCCCTCAGTTGCACTCACAGGAAACACAAATCAGCCTCATGGTTTGGGACTTCACATGGACATTTGAGGCTACAAAACTTCAGCATCCTCAGGACTTCTCTGCTGGGTGATGACTCAGACCTGTCCATTGTGAAGCTGAGAAAGTTATGAAATATCAAGTGGGTATTTCACAGACAGCACCCCTGCATTATTGTGAAGAAGGGATATGTTGCCCTGACAAACCTTGGGTTCTTCTAAGTATGCTTAATGAGATTCCTTGCCAGGTGGTTAGCAGGAGTACTTGTGAATACCAGAAATGCAGAAATGTGTTGAATGTGATTTTAAAAATCTGATTTTTGATTAAAAGATCCTTGAAAGACTTTTTAAAATGTAAATACAGGCCAACATTATTCCCTCATCTCCCATGTGAAGGACTACAGAGGTGTTCCAGCTGGCAGAAAGGCTGCCAAATCTTCTGCAGGTAACCCTAATTATGTGCTTAAAAGCATATGCTGCATCTCCCAAAGTGCTGCTTTCTACTTGGAAAAGCCTTTTGCCCACAGAAACCCACAGAAAGTGCTCAGTGGGGCTGTGCTGCTCCTGCTGCAGCCTGGGAATGCCCCTGGGAATGCCCAGCGCAGGGGGACCAGGCTGTGCCCCGTTCCCACTAGATGGCACCTGCCTGCCATGGACCGGCTCCGGCAGGGAGGGACAGCTCCTCTTGCCAGCATCTCCTCCCTTCTGCTGGGATTTCCCGTGTCTTTCACTGTAAATCCCATTTAATTGCCGGCAATTGGTAACTTGTGCTGTTTCCCTCTCCACTGGAGGCAATGATGCCACCCTGGAGTCCCGTGAAGTCACTGGCCGGGTACCACCCGCCCCTCTGCAGGGATGAGCGGCACGGAGCATCCTCCCATGGCATCCTCCTAAGAGCATCCTCCTAAGATATGCTCCCATGGCATCCTCCCACGGCAGCCCTCTGCTCGCCCAGCCTTGCTCCTGAGGCTCTGACAGCCCCTGCCCCGGGCAGGTGTTTACACTCTGTCACAGCCATTCCCTGCTGCCCCCGGAGTGCACTGTGCGTGTGGGGGATGTGGCACCAGAACACTCAGCACTGGGGTTTACCTCGGGAGGTTGGAATTCTGCACCTTTGGCTTATGTCTCTGCTTCAGGCTTGACTGAGAAACACCACCTTTAAAAGATGTACACAGGTGTTTTCTCCTTCGTAAGCTTGGGTAGCATGGAAGAGTTTTGCTGGCATAGCTGTACTCTGAGAAGTAAAAGAATTATAGCAATGCCAGCAAAAACTTGTGGGTAGCAGTATCTCTGTGGTGGTGGGTATGGCTTATTCTGTCTGGGGAAATAGGTTAAATTATGGGGCAGAGGATCCTTGCCAGTGTGAGTTCCTTCCCAAAAGGGGTTTATCAGCATGGCTCCACTGAAGAACCACAGTTTGAGTGCAGGCATGTGCTTGGTCTCCCATAAAAACAATTATCATGGAGAAAAACTTTCTTGTGTTTGGTAAATTTTGAAGTAGGTGTGTGGCAATCCACATCCCTGGAGCATGCTGTGCTAAATCTCTGCCCACTGGGATCTGCTGGGCTGGGGCCATTAGCTCTTTCAGATACTCTGGCAAACTGCTGAGCTTGGAGAGGCTTTCAAGCACAACCAACCTGGGGTGAATAAGAGCTGGTGATCTTGTTATATGAGGCTCCATATCCCACAGCTTTAAGTCATTCAATCCCCTGCCTGTCTCTTCACATGATAATTTATCTTTTCTTTGAATATTTTGCCAATGGGAGCTGGAAGGTAGCAGGGTCATTACAATCCGTTTCTTTCGATACTCTGGGGATCTCAGCTTGGTGTATTGCATTTTTTTCTTCATCCTAAAGAGAGGATGTGTGCAAAAGCAAGAGATCTAGAAAGCTTTCAGCATCACAGAACTGCTAGCACTGCTTCTTTTCTCTGCTCCATTTAACCTGGTGATGTTTTTTATTACCAGTTAGCTCAAACACTAGAAACACTCTCAGTCATTGGTGGGACATGAATATTGGGCTTCAAACTTCCCTTGTTAATATTTCTGAAAGCTGGGCTGATGCTTGTGCATCCTGTTATTCCAGTCAGCCTGGAGACAAGTGGCAGAGCTGGCACGAAAGGTATGTATGCATCAGAGGTGAATTCCAAAGGTATTCACCTCCCACTCCATGCTCAGGCTTGGTGTGCCTGTTACTATATGTGTGGGCTCCTTATGCGAGACACAAAAAAGGCAGAAGCAGCTGTGGAGAGGGACAGAAAATTGATAGTAAAATAATGAATACAGTAAAGACTCACAATGCTCACTCTGGGAAGACACAGTGCTCCTTCTGGAGAATTCCACGAAGGGAGGAACAGTAGTGACAGATTTGAGAATTGTTAATAAAAAAAAAAAAAAAAAAAAGAAGTCCAATCACATTCTCTATATTTAAAAATTAAAAGGACTACCAGATGCAATTACATTCATGATTAAAAGATCTAACAGAAGCATATTTAAATTCATTAACTTAGTCCACACTTTCCTACCTCAGGAGATGAGCTGCTCCTGGAACATAGGGCACCAAAATACAAACTACATCTTGCTTGTATTTGATCAAAACCTTTTCCAAGTTCCAATGATCTGGCTGTTAACATCTCTTAGGTGATAATTAGGCTCTTGGGGCAGCAAACATTGTTTGGGAAAGAAAATGCACAGTGGAAACATAAGTAATGGAGCTTGCTGCCTGTTGAGGCATCAGTTATTCCACTGTACAAAAAGAGGCGCCAAGGGCAAAATGAGGCCATTTCAAACAGAGCCTCATTTTGCCGGTGTATAACAGCAATCAGCAGATGCTTTACCTCTCTGTAAACTGTTTACTTTAGGTTTTGCTCATTTCTTACAACATATGTTTTAACGAAGAGATTCCAGCCCTTGCAAATTGTGGCTCACAAACACGGCTCTCCTCTGGAAAACAGATGCTGCATGGATTTTCCATCACTGCTTGACAGACCTTTGGTAGCAGGTATCAGCTGGGGCTGAGCAGGTACTTCTCCCAGTTTCTGTCCTCCCAAGTCCTGGTCTCTCTGATCAGGGGATGCTCCAGGGCCTCAGGATGAGGCTCAGGGCATTTTCAGACACACTGTGAAGAGCCAGAATCTCCTTGTGGGATGATGCCTGTTATCAAACCATGCACGGTGATATTCTCTCTCTGTCCCAGGAGGACACTAAATTAACAGCAGAGGCACTGACTTACTTCCCTTCTGTTACTGCCATGGTACCCACTTCCCTCTGATGGGACAGGAAGAGGCTTAATTAAAGACAACTGGGAATTTCTCTTTATTGCTGCATCCGACAGGTATCTGTCCTCCTCCAGTCTCTCTCCAGGTGCTATGCCTGGTTTTGGTCCCCTCCATCCTGCAAAGCTCACCTCCTCTGGATAATGACCCTTCCTTCTCAGGAGATCTTTAAATATTCCTGACAGCTGGAGCCTCTGCTGTCCTTCCTGCACACTGCTCTGTAATCAAGCCCAGGAACAGCAAAGGACAGAATTGTTCTTTCAGACAAGACAGCTTTGCCTGAGTCTCAGCTGTCAGGTCAGACATTTTCAGGACCCACTTCTGGATTTTCCTCTTGGCAGTTAGTTCTGATCCATGGTAGAATCCTCTGCACTATGGAAGGGCCTGGCTCCCCTTCCTCTGGGAAGTAGGGAGTGCTCCTGGGAAGTTGCAGCACTGCTGAAGAACTGCAATTCAGCTTGAAACCAGCAGATTTAGACTTCAGCCTTTGCTGTCATGTGAAAGTCAGTTCGTCACTGTCTGTAAACATACCTGCAGTGCCCAGCATCTTCCCGCTTGGCCAAGGCAGTCCTGATCATGTGTACAGGAGCAGGAACACTTTCCTGCTGTCTGTGTCTCTTCATTCCAATAAAGGACGTGGCTGCACCAGCACTGCAACGTCCCTCTCAACTTTAGTCCTCCTTTGCCACTGAAGGACTGGAGAGGTCTATTTTGTTTTGCTTCAAAAGCCAGTAGAAGGCAGCTTACCTGCCTTGAAAAAAGTTTGGAACTCAAGGATGATTCAGGTTTCAAAATCAGAGCTTCAGAATGTTCCCCTTTTGAGCACTAGCCTGGGAATACCTCACAGGTGAGAGCATGGAGGGGAGAGCTCCTGAGGGGCTGGGGAAAGACTATCCTCCAAGGCTGATCCCATCCCTCTGGTGAGCAAGCACATAGGGACAGGACTCATCAAAGAAAGTTTAACTGTAACCAAAACCAAGAAAATAGTGGAGAAAAAAAAATTAGAAAAGCATGGGAAATTGCAGACACTCAAACTCAGCTTTAAATTCTAAAACTGTTTCTAGTAATTCAACTCCAGGCATGTGATTCTGGATGTGTTTCTATCTCTTAAGTCTCATATCTTTGTTCTGACTCAGAGGAACTCCATTTTTTCTTGTTATTTATGGGAACATGCATCATATATATTACATGGTGTTTCAAACGCAAAGGAAGATTCCCCTTATTGCTGTATTTTTGGGACAAGTCTTCAGACTGCTCCAAAAGTTCAAAAAGTACAGGCTCAAGTCCATTACACTGTGAGATCACTTTCCTGAATAGGAACCTGGAATTCAACCAGGAGCTGAAGTTACTTACAGCAAAACTCCAACATATTTCATGCAATACCTGTGCTGTGCATGTAACCTTGAAAATAATGATATTTTATTTTGTGAGGAGTTTACATGAAATCATGAGTTTTTTCTCCTCTTCCTAGAACATTCAGTCTCAGAGAAAATGGAGGTTATTTCTATAAAAGAGCAAAGTGCCCCTTATCACCATGAACACACGGAAGTTTACAGATGAGGCTTCTGATGGCACTGACAGAAATTGGGTGCAAAGTCACATAACCAGCACTGTGTCCTAACCTCATCATCAAGGAGCCTCTAAAAGCTGCTGGGAGCCTTGAGACAGGGAACTCAAGATGATGGATGGCAGATTTACAAATCACATTCCAATTTTTTTAACCTAAAGAATCCTTAATACCTTTTTCTACCCTTTCCCCTCACAAGAATGTTACCAGTTATCCTTGACAACTGATAGCTCCATATAAGCTTTCATCTATCCCCAGTGAATACATGGAATTTCTTTAACCACAAACTCTCATCTGTCTAAGCCTTTAGAGTAACAAAATATCTGGGAGAAAAAACTCAGAATGATCCAGATGACAGGATAGGGAGGACAAGGAAGGAAGACAAGAAAAGAGGAGGTTGAGATGAATTGTGATTACATCTGTTAAGTTTAAATCTGATTAGATTTGTTAGATTAAATTTGTAAAATTACTTAAGACATATCAGCCTCGAGTACAGCAGGTCAATCTGGTGGTAAAACAAAGGGCTTCCCTTTTGAAGAGGGGAAATTAAAAATGTCTGTAATTTAATACAGACATATTAATATGTCTAAAGTATTAATATTAGACATATTAATATGTCTATATTAAAATACAGACATTTTCTCTTTTGACACTGGTTTGTGCAGGAGGGGACAGGTGAGGCTGCAAATGACATGATTGATTCTTTTTGGGGTGAATATTTGGTGGGGTTAGCTACATATATCATCATCCAAAAGCTTTATTTTTAAAAATGTATTTATTATCATCTGACCTTTTTCTTTCTGTGGATAAGGTTTTCACAGGTCTTAAAAGTTGCATTGATTCCAAGGTGAGAAAGTGTGATGATGAATTTTCCAAATGATCACCATTAACACAGGTGAATTACAAACACCCCCAGCCTTGTTGCAGGCTGAAAGCTGAACACCTCAGAGCTGGATTGTCACTTTTAATTGACTGAACAAGCCCATAACTCTGACAGAGAACTCCTGTCATTACCAGTGTTTTTCTGGGCACCAGTGCTGACCTCTCTGTTCCTTCCTGTGCTTGGCCTCCTGCACTCAGCTCAAGCTTTTCCAGCCACCATTGGTTTGCTGAAATCTTTTTCCCTGACTTCACAGCTGTTCATTCCTCTACCAAGTTTTCATTCCATCAGGGCACAATCCAAAGCTCACTGAACTCAGAGGAAAGATCTGCACGGGCTCTCATGGATTTTGGATCTTACTTTAGCTGCCTGTCTGCCAAAGGATTTCCTTGAAGACAAAGCAAATGCTGTGTGTGAGTTCTCCTAGGAAAAAGTGACAACTGCTAGGGGAGGATAAACATGGGAGAGAAGCCTGTGAGGAAATGCAGCCTGCTGCTGACCCTTGCTGGGGAGCAGCAGTGACAAGGGTAGAGTAAAAATGAAAACCAGTAAAATCTGTGGAAGAGGGGCAGACAAAAATGATTTCACCACTACACATTATAACAATTGATCCTAGAATTGTACCATTTGATCCTGCCTTTTATGCCCAAACCCTTACTTAGCAGAATAATCTCTAGGTAAAGTAGGAACTTGGATCTCCATGTTGTTTTAGTGCCTTTCTCAGAAAGGGTCAGCTAGGACCCCAGTAGGATCCACCTTCCTGCAAAAAAAGGCAGATATGTTTAACTGAGTGTGAGAAATGGATTTGTAAAGCATTCTTAAAACCTGACAGAAAGATCACACGTTCTTCTATATGTGTATGCAAACACTGAGATCAGGTGTGCTGATTTAGGAAGGCTATGGAATAAAAATATTTTTTAGAGAGAGATTGAATTAGAAATAAGTTTCAACAAGTTTTAAAATATGGTCTTGTAAAAAGACTAGATATTTTAGAGAGTTAGAAATGTGAAAGATGCGTTGTAATAGGACTATGTGGGGAAAAATATAGGTGATTTGTGTTAGAAATAATATTGTGTGGCAACAGCTAATAGGCTGAAAAACATTTAAAAGGTATTGTAACCAGGAGATAGGTTGAAATAGGTTGAAAGTAGTTGAATAGGTTGAAAACCAACAACTGTGGACCCTTCCCAATCCATGTTCAAGGAAATCTTTTGAAAATCAGCAGGAGCTACTTTGTCTTCTGTATCTCCCCCCAGTTCCCTTAGGCTGTGTCTAAGGGATCAGCAGATCTAAGGGACCAGCAGATGCAGGAACTCCAGTCCAGGTGGGATAACCAGTTTGTTCAGAGGTGCCCCAGCCACCCTGGGCTGTGTTTTCAATGGGCTGGAGGAGACCTGTGGGCTGCTCCAGGCAGTACCAGTTAGCAGGACAAAGGGATCATGGTATAAGGAATTGGCACAAAACACACATATCTCATCCCCTGGACAGAAGCAGCACCAAACATCCTTTGGAAGGACAATTTGAGGGGAAAAAAATATTGTCAAGCCTTGTTTAGGGAGCCAAACACTGCTTTCTCCCCAGAATGATGTCTTATTTGCCATTATCACGTCAACCTTCTGTGCCCAGTTTGTCACCTGGGACTCTGCTGATCTCATTGCCTTTGGCAGAAGCACTGGGGTCTCCCAGCTGTTCAGCAGCACCAAGAATACCAAGCTTTCCCTTGCTAACTCACTAAGAAGCTAGAAGGTAGAAAATAAATGCTCAGCAGAAACTTCTCTCAGTTCAGTCTGTGCTCTCCCATGCAAACACCAGTCTGTCAGTCCATTCTTGTGGCATTTACTGGCTGGGATTCCCACCTGTCCACATGCACATGCAAAGTGGGTTCAACACTGTTTGTGGCTGATGGTTATAAAGGCCAAAAAAAAAAATCCATGAATTGCCAGAGTCATGGATTCAGAAAATTTGACTCAGGCCCCTGGAAAACCACTGGACTGGCTGAAAAATTCCATAACACTAAGCTGACCTCATTCTGCTTAACTCCAAGTACTCTGGCAGGGGAACCCAGGATACTTCCAAGAAGCCCAGAATCCAAATAATTCACTCCAGGAACTATAGGAAAGCTATGGGAGGATTCCTCTGCCAAAGCTCCTTCCCTCCAACAGCCATGCCTCTGTTCCTCAGTGAGCACTCTCCATTTCTGTTAGTTGTGGCCCAGTTCTGCTCTATTTTAGGACTTCCAGAAGCTGTTAAAAACTAATATCCACTCACTGCCTCCTTCTAGAAACTCATTTATCACTCTGCCTCCTGCACAGCTACAGTTCTCTGTCTCTTAGCTGGCAATTTCTCTCCTATGGTATGAATTTTGGATGACCCTAAAGGCTTGTAAGTGCATGGGTGCGTTGGACCAGACTGCACAGTGGCAGGGAAAGATTTAACTGGGACCACCAGGCAGGGGGGAATTGTGCTAATTAGAAGGAAAAGGGACAGTAAATATCTACAAACAATGCAGAGATTCTCAAGCAGAAGCCCACCCACCCCCAGGAGTAGCTGAGCTCCCTGTGGTCCCTGACCCTTTAAACTGAGTTTAAAATGCAGCGATTTTGTGATAAATTCACTCAGAGTATCCACTGTCATGTCTGCTGACTTGCAGATGTGTCTCATGATAAGTATTTTTAAAGATAAGCAAATGCTAACTACAAGTATGATGTGGAACTGAGAACAGGCACCTGGAAAGAGAGTTAGTACAGGACCAAAGGAAGCTTTTCAAAACCATGGAACTAATGAGACTAGGTTATTTCTACATGTCAGCTGAAGTGACTGAGCTCTTCCATAAACAGCTCAACCAAAAAATACCTTTTTACCTGTGTGCATGAGCACCAGAAGGAAGTCAGAGAGCCTCTTCCAGGGCAACTGCTTTCTCTGGTTGGATCCAGTGAAGAAAATTGATCTCCCTCCAAATCTAACAGGGGCTTTTTCTCACCACCAGCACAAGTCTTCATTCCCTGATAACCCAGTGGCTCAAAGTGTCACAGAAACAATTGCTCAGGGCACTGTCCTTTGGTATAGAACATTTATATGCCTGAAACTCAGTCATCACCAGCCTGCTCTGCCCCAAGCACTATGGCAAGGAATGTGTGGTACAGGTTCAGAAAGGGCTAGAGGAGCTCTGAATGCCTCTGAACCCAAATCTGCCTTCTGCCAGTAGAAACTGGCACTAGTACAAAGCCTGGCATAGGTTTACAGGCTGTTGGGGGCTCCTGTGGGCCAACAAAGCACCAGGGGAGCAATGGCAGTGTGCAGAGAAACCAAATCCAGCTCCCTCAAACCACCACAATACCAACTACAGGACAGAACAGGGCTCCCCTCTGCTGGGATGGCAATTCAGGGATCTGCTCTGCTGTGAATCCCTGCCTCAGCACCAGTGAGAGTCACAGGGAGCAGCACCGGCCTGGTCTCTGCACCTGGAAGGGCACTGGAGGGTAAAATACCCTACAGCCCACAATGGCATGATGGAGAACACATTGATCTCACCACAGACAGCTCCATTGCTTTCAGACAATCAATATTCCTTCTGCTTTTTTTTTTTCACATTCTCACACACAAAAAGCAAACAACGACAATTTTTCCCTGCTTCTCATCTAATGACTGAAATTTTCCTTGCAGCTCACTAATTTTGCTCTCTCTCAGGTATGAACACTCCCAGAAGCAGGTTTCCAGCAGAAAATTAGACAAGCTAAATTACTGGAAGTTTACCAAAGGAAAAGGAAATAAAGACCTCAAACACCTTCTAGACTTTTCTCTCCCTCAAATCAGTAGCTTGTTTATCCAAATAATAATAAAGCAGGCAGAAGGATGTAATTAATGTCAAGCACAATTCTTTCCTGTTACTTTGAGGTACTAAAATCAAAACCAGAAATCCTCACCTTGAAACAACATGCACGCAAGAACACAAGAAAACTTTTATATGTGTGATTTTCTAATGTAGGAATGTCCATGTGCTATGTGAGCTGCTCAGCAAATTGGGCCAGGAAATACATTAACTGAAAGCTAATTTAGGGCAGACCTATTTTACCTCATGTTTGAAACCATTCCACAAGGTTATTTCTCTGAAACAAGGCAGAACATTTGGGAGAGGAGGATGAGTGCAACAAGGAGAAGAGAGAAGGGAGGAGATTTGCACTGTGGGTTTTTAGCTGAAATGGAAAGGAAGCTATTTCTGGTGGACTCTCCCACACACATGGTTAATGGATAAATTGTGTAAGAAAAATGTCTCCATCCCAAGGCAGACCCAATTATGTTCTGCATTAACTGAAACATATGGGAACATTTCAGTATAAACAAAACCTGCACTGTATGAGGTTTTTTCTATGAGCTTTCCAGTTCATTTAACCCTTGATACGGTGCACATTAAGAAAAGCCTTAGATTACTGGCGTAACGCTCTAGTAAGTATTTTTTGGCTCAGATAATGCAGCAGTATCTCCCAGCCTTTACACTGATAAACTGAGGGCCTGCTTGGGGGTTTCAATCCCCTTCTTTGTGCCAATTTTGCAGCTGAAGGAGGTGGTGTTACATAGAGAGCACCAGGTTGAACAAAAGGCAATTTTTTGAATAGAAAGATGGCAACACCATAAAACCTATGAGAAAAATGTTACTCACACCAGTTTGGTCTCCCAAATTATTTGTTTGCTTCTTGAAATGCTGCCACTGTGTAATTCCTAGATTTTCCTTCCCTTTCCCCTTCCTGTTGGGATTCCAGAAGCACTTTCTGCTGGTTACAAGAGTGAACAGCAGGAGTTGTGGTGAATCAAGAGGACTCAAACCTGTGCTGAAGATCCTGCACCTCTGGGGTTCCAGCACACTGAGTCATTTATTTGCCTTTTCATCTCCTTGCCTTCCTTGCCAAGACCTGCCCTGCTGAAATAATCAGCTGCCCCAACACTTTTTTCATCAGGTAAATGACGAGCTATCAAGATTTAGACAATTTTCTTATGTTAACTAGCCTACTTATACTTCAGTGCTAATGTTTACTCTGTCAACTAGTTTATTTTTTTCTTTGAGAGCTCACTGACTTGAAATCAGTAAATGCATGTCCAATTTCTCATATCCTCCTGACTGCTAAACCCAGCAAACACCAGCAGCTTGGGTAGAGCTCCAATGAAAAGCTTTGGGTTTATATTTTCATAAAATGTGTGTGGCAGGGAAGAAAACTCATCAATCAAAGCAAAAAAGTCCTTCTGCCATGGAAAACCAGGGGAGAAAGCTCTTCAATATCAAGTGACACAGTGCTTTTCATTTTCTAACCAAATCATTGTGAAAGCAGGAACCTGTCCATTGCACTGTCATTCACAGAAAGTAAAAACCACAAAAGATTATTGCAATTTTGACTTCTGAACTACAGGGGCTGTTGGGTTCCTAAGACTGCTTTTCCTTGAATTCAGCATGTATTCTTGAAATCATCTTATTTCAATTGAACAACTGCCAGCAGTGCTCAGCCTAGTACAAACCAGTGAGTTTTCTGCAATTTTCAGCCCACGTTTGTCCAGCTTCATCTGTCTTTAATCTATTAGTCCACTGCCAGCCTGCTGTTCTCTTTCCAGACTGTCAATCAAAGGCCCTTTAGACTCTGGGTTGAACCAAAAAAATTGTGCTCTCTAAGCTTCTTCTTGAGGCCTGGTTTCCAGTCTTTTTCTTTCACATAATTTCCCAAGGAATCCTCTCCTATTTATTTCCTGCCTTCTCCAGCTGTGGGTACCAGAGCTGAAGAGGGTGAGTGAATGCTACACTCAGAGCTGCAGGGGATGCAGTCACAATTCCTGGTGGACACTTGTGTACCTATAGTACCTCTCAAGAGGTGGCCCCAGAGCCCACTAATATCCCCTGGCCCCCTTCAGATGCTGTTAGGATGAGTGTCATGCTGCTGCTTGGTATAAAAAGTGCTCATAAACTGATCCCATCTCAGCAAACAGGTTGACCTTCTCAAAGAGAGTACAAATGAAGCAACCATAATGATGTGTAGTAAACCCCATGGACCTAGGTAAAGCCCCATGCAGAATCGAATAGTAGGAACTGCAGAGACAGCAACATAAGTTCCTGTCTCCCTGACCCCCGCCCCAAAGCTTATCTCTGTAACCCTATAGGCTATGTTACCTAACCCTTACTATTGGTCGAATCTGGATCCCCCCTAACCCTATAAAAGGGGCATACTTTCGACAGAAGAAAAGCTGTTGTTGGACACCCTTCACGGCCTCCCTTGCAATAAACATGGCTGTGGAATGCCAGGACCTCTCCTCCTCCTCTCTGGCGTCTGCTGCAGCCTCAGCCAGGGGCACCCTACCTAGCAAGCAAGAGCTGAGATCCTAAGAGAGCTGATATCACTAAAGAGCTGATAATCACCCAGCTTGCTGGAGGGTAGCCCCGCGGTGATCGGCCTCGAGCCAGCCCAGCTTTCGGGCACTCTGTCTCCCTGAGGACTGGGCTCCCGGGCTATCTTGCACTGCTTGATAATAAGGCCAGAATAGAGGCTTTATTATAATGATGGAAATACTGACAGGGATATTCTGGACAAATTTCACATTCTGCTACTCAGAGAAACAAGGACCAGAAATTGCTCAGGGCTGAAAATGAGATGTTGCAGCATTTGGCTTCTGGATCAGGAATTCTAATCAGATGGAGGAGGGTAATTAACAAAACCTCATTATCATCTAGCAGCCACTAATGTGTGTCAGGAACTGGATGAATACTGGACTTTGCTGACTAGCAGTGGCAGCTCCTAATTTAGTAGGAGCTATGTTTGTGAGAAGGTCTGGAAAAATGAGCCAAAATTCTGAAACCAAGCATTCCTTGGGTACAAAATTCCTGCAAGATGGCAAGTGTGGGGCAGCAACTTTATTTTTAGGTCACTTGTTTATAAACCAGACTAAAAAAAAACCAGTACAGGGAAGGAGTTATTGCTTAGTTGTCTGGGTGCAAATCATTTACTCTCCAGTCCATAGGGCAAACGCTCAGTGTGGAGGCCACGATCAGCCTTTCCCCAAAACCCATGGAGGGGTAGATGTGCCCAGCTGGCACACTAAGTCACCTGGGAGGTACCTTCTGAGAAAACCTGGGGCACAGCTCCTGCTGCTGCTCCAAGTCAGGGAGCTCAGTAGCTCACAGGCATTTGCAAAGATCAGCTTTGATGATTTTAATTTGGCTGGCTGGGAGGAGGGAAGGTCAGTGTGCAGCTGTCCCCCAAGCTACAATCTCATAAAGATAATTGCACTCTCACTTTTAGAGAGGACTTTCACTCCATAAACAAATGTTTTTTTTCAAAGCTCTGTGACACAAATGAGTGTGCCCATTGTCCCTCCAAGTGAGGACTGCTCCTGCAGTGCTGTGACACAACCCAACGCCCCCCCCACACACTGTTTCACTGCCTGAGAGGTTTTCACTTTTTTCTCCTAAATGCCTTTTCCTCCTTGGCTATTTTTCTTTTCTATATGAAGTGCAAACCCAGTAATATTGAAGAAGATGACAACCATCAGACCAAGAGTGTTCAAGTCAACGAAAATGCTGATGAAATTATTTTCCTTGCCCCTGATCTCCACTGCTGTCAGTTGTGCCACTTTTCACACAGTTTGAGTTCACTTTCAGATGTCTCATCTTGGCTAAGGCAGGCTCTTTGGGCTCAGAGTCACACCCAGACACCTCAAACCCCTGCATGCCAGAGCAGACTGCTGCTATGGAGAAGCCTTGTGGGCTTCCACACAGAATTCCCCAACTCCCACAGATACCCTTTGCACAGGGACAGGCTTGGGAAGAGGAGCAGAACTTTTTCTAGGTACCAGAAATGTTGTAAGAATATTCTCATAACCTTTTCTCTATACCCATTAGTTAAACTTCCCTTGATGACCTCCTCCACTCTGTCTGGAGCATGGTGTAAATCACAGACATAAAATCACACAGATTTCTGCATGAGCAAGCATTTCCACCATGAGTACAGCTCACTCCCTAGGTAACTGGGGATATTAAGAAGTTAAATCCTTCAAACTACTGTTGCAAGCAGCAGCACTTGACATGGTAACCCCAGACTGGAATAATCCTGGACTCTGATCTAGTCAGCATCCTTGTCTAGTAACTGCCTCAGGCTGTCAGGCTGCAAACCTTGGAAAATAAAGCAGCATCACAGTAAAAAAAAAAATCTTACTTGTGTCATTCCTGGCTGAGAACCTGCTCACCTTGAGCTGCAAGGTCAAACAGGCAGGGCTGAAGAGCTAGGGGTACGGATAGGCAGGCCAGCAACAGACAAATCAGGGTGCAGTTTGTCTCTGAAAGAAAACAATTCCTGCTCTCTTGTTTCAGGGTGTTACACCTGCCCTGTGAGCTGTGCTCCCCTGCTCAGTGAGCTGGGCTCTGCTGGAGGTGGGAGTCTGGCTCTGCTAGGATTCACATCTACAGCCTGGTTCTGAGGAAAATGTAGAGGATTCTTTTCTGGGGTATGCACACGAAGTCCCTGGATGGTGACATTTGGGAATGGGGTCAGGAAAGGCTGTTCTCTGCAGGTCTTGGAGCACACAGCCCTTTCTGGAAGCCAGCATGCTCGTGGAGAGAAGTGCAGGACAAGCAAGAGCCTCCAAAGCAGACTGATGCCACACATCACATGGTCCCTAGAGAGCACAGCAGAACTTCAGAGCAGTAGCTCAGAAATAAACAATCAAAAATGAGGAATTTGGAGAAAATTAATAAAGAAACTGTGGCCATGCTCAAGGACAGACAAGAATTCATGGCAACTGGCCCTACTTCCTATTGGTGGCGAGCATATTTCCCTGATTGCACTCTTCCTCTTGAAAACACACCATCAGCAGATGAAAATGCCCTTTGAGAGCATCTTCAGCCTGCCAGCCTGGGGAGGATGCGCCTTGCTGTCAGACAGGGACTGAGTGGGAAAACTGGGCAAGATCAGACCCAGGGCACAGCCCCAGGGACCCTCAGAGAGACACTCCAGGACACCCCTTTGTGCCTTCATCCTCCCTCATCCTCATGCTGAGTCCAGGACAGCACAGAAAAATTGGAGCCTTTGAGGGTCATTTACCACATGACAGGTGTAACATTCAGAGCTGCTCAGAGATCTTCCTCTTGCTTTTCAGATCAAGCAGACCCTTACAAATTCTTTTTTGTGCACAGTCCTAAGAGCTGCAAGCATGCACACCTGCTCCTGGATGGCAGCTGGGAGTGTCAGCAACACTGCCAGGGTTAAGTCCCTTCCCTCCTTGCTGCCAACAACAGCCTAAAGCTCCCCAGGAAATTCTTTGTTCCATACCATCTACAGTGGAGCCCAAAGAGACCCCAGTGATAATCCAGCCACATGCAAATTGTCTAAGGGCTGTCAATTAACATTTGGGGAAGGAAAAAGTTTCCTCTCAGCCATTTTTTGGCACTGCAACACTCATCCGAGCCTTGAGCATATCTCCAGCAGCCACCACTGGGTAATGTTTATGGTGGCCTTTTATTCTGTGCACACGCTTTGATAAAGATCCAGCATATGATCCCTCTACTCCAAACCATATTTTTCTGGTCTTCTATCAATTAACTTTCTTATAAACATATATCCCATCTCAAAGCCCATTTTAATGGAGAAATCCCAACATTCCTAACAAGTTTTTAGTCTCTACTGGGCATGAACAACCATCTCCTCAACAAAACCCAGGAACCTTCATGTAGTTAATTTAATTTCTTGTGACACACTTGCAGTTTCTGTCATTTTGCCTGTGGCACTGGCATCTAGCCACAGTGGTGAGTCACTGAAAATTCCATTTCAAGGGTTAAATTTACATGTTTTACATAATGAGTACACACATTTTCCAGTTCCTACTAATTAAATTCATTGAGTGTTCTGTGACTCTACTGTCACTATGTAAATGAAGGCAACCTAACATTGTTGAGAGAGGCACAAGTCTGCTGGGTCCAGCCCTCTGTCAGTCAGGCTCTGGAACACAGCCAGGCTTTTGCAGGGCTGTGGAGATGACCCACACACAACAGCATGTAATTCTGGACCTCTGGGAAGTGGGGGAAGTATAAAGTTTGGAAAATAATAGTCTTTTCCAGATCTGTCATAGACCAGGACTGTCTCAGCACAAGCTGTAAAGCATCAGGACTTCACCATTTGCCACTTGCTGGTTGCATATAAAAGTGCTCATTAAAATAAAATTTCATACTGCAATTTCTGTTGCTCGTCTTCAGTGGAATTCTGTGCTTGGAAATTGTCAGAAAATACAGGGTCCTGCCTCCCAGCATCTGCACATTGCTAAATTTCTCCTGCAAAACATTCTTTTTCTTAAGTGTCCTGGTTCTGGAGGAACACTGAAAAGGCATAAAAAGGCAGCAAGCTCTGGGAAGGACAGGCTTGGAGATATTTCACCTCAGACTGTGGCAGACTCCCAAGTGGCAGAAAATGCAGAGTGAACCAAAGACATACTTGTAACAGAGCAATAGACAGAAAACACAGACAGCTTTCAGGGCCAGACAATGTCCCTGCCTGTCTCTGGACACCTCTCTGTCTCTATTCTGTTCTTGACTGGCATCCCTCTCTCTTTTGTCATTTAAACAGGCTGACAGATGTGATCCTTAAATTACTGAGCCACCTCTGACAGCCCCAGCTCTCTGGAACTCCTGCAAAAGGGTGTCACCATCATATTTTCTGAAAAATCCCTTCACCAGGATTTCTTCTCCCGGGAGGCTGAGAAGCCTCAGAGAAACATGAAACCTGATTACTTCTCCTGTGTTTTGTTGCTTTGGAATGTGGTTTGGACATTGTTTACCAACTGGTCATTGTTTAATTGGTTTCATGGGAATTGTTTTAACTTAATGACCAATCAGTGTCAAGCTGTGTCAAACTGAGGCGAGAGCTATGAGTTTTTCATTATTATCTTTTAGCTTTCTGTCTGTATCCTTTCTCTATTCTTTAGTATAGATATAATGTAATATAATATAATATAATATAATATAATATAATATAATATAATATAATATAATATAATATAATATAATATAATATAATATAATATAATATAATATAATATAATATAATATAATATAATATAATATAATATGCCGTCTGAGAACATGGAATCAGATTCATTCCTTCCTGCCACAGGGGACCCCAGAAAATACCAGAAAGGGAAACATCAGGTGACATCAAAGGGAAACATCAGGTGGCTGTGTCCTGCTCCTGCAGTCAGTCCTGGGCAGATTTGCTGTTTCTGGCTGCTCTGGTGCCCCCTCTGAGCTGGCAGAGCTGGGTGGCAGCAGGACACAAAGCCCAGCTGGCACAGTGTCCAGGCTCCTAGGAAATCCCAGACTCCTCTGTTGGGAGCATCCCCACTTCAGACAATGGTTAATGAAGACAAAATAGAAAATGTTCTTTTGAACTGGAGTTCTTGCACTCCAAATAGCGTCCTTACCAACCTCCTCCCCAAAGAGCTTTCAAGTTTTATTTCTGTACCTCTGAAACATGTATAATAATGACTGAGGAAATCATAATCTTACCTTAAAGTAATGAAGCAGACAGGATCATACAGAGATATCAAAGCCACCAAAAGACAAATCCGGGTCAAATGGGAAAAGGAAAAGAAAAAGAGAGAGAAAAACACACAATTACATTTGTATTTCACTATGAGCACACCAGCTAAGCAGGAAAAAAAAAGACATTTTAATTCAATTTAGTTTGCTTTCTCTGATAAAGTAAAAACAATGGGGCAAATGAAATAGAGTGACACAAAGTGCTTTTGTCTGTGGAGAAAGATTTATGCAAAACATCCTTCATGACACTACCATGTCAGCAAATGACTAACAGGAAGAGATTTTGTGTACTATGAAATTTAACCCAGACACACACACCATTCCACCAGAAGTCCTGGGTGCAGAGAGAGAGAGAAGTAAGGGGGGGGGGGGTATCAATAGATCTGCCTGCACACACTCAGCAGCACCAAGCCCCTGGCAAAGCTCCAGTTCCCAGTGGTACCAGCCCAGCCCTTTGCATTTGCAGCTCTCCCAGAGCCCCAGGCAGAGCTCTAATATCCAGCCCCTTCTCCCTCTATCAGCTGTCTGCTTCCAGCAGAAATAAAGGCAAAGGCTTTGGAGACCTGTTAACACTAAACCAAAAATCCATAAAACAACACAAGTTTGGTGCAATGAAGATGCAGAAAACGGAGGGGAAGGATTACATGCAAGAAAAGAAACAAAGACTGTTTTAAGCCAGAAAATCTGTGAATTTCCTGGGGAATTTATCAGACTGAAAGGTTTCCAGTGTTACTGAAGGAAGCTCAAGTCCTTTAACTGCCTCATCATCTTTGCTCCAACACTGTGGTAAAAGGTTTGACATGAGTGTCTGTGAATAAAAGAAAAAAACCCAAGCAAATGGGAAATTCTTTCTCACAACACCTGTGTCCTCCCCATAATGCCTGTAATGAATTTGGCATAGCATGTTCGAATTACTTTTATAACTTCTTTCCATTTTCAGTGATGATAAAAATTAGAAGCTTTTTTTTTTAATCTTAAAAGGAACCTATTCTGGGAAAGCAAAATCAAGCTGGAATATTAAAAATCTTTAATTGTTTCTATTTTTTTTCTGCTTGAGCTGCAATGCTTGACCATAAGTGGCACACAACTAAAGAGCTGATGCTCCAGAGAAATTAGGGTCATAATGTAAGAAAAAAAAGATTAAAGACAAATACAGAAAACAACTGTAAAGGTGCAAATGTCTCTGCCATGGTGGCTGGAGGAAGAAGACTTGCACTCCCTGGTCATGCCAGCCTTAAAGGGAGGTGTCTCAGGTTGGAAATAGGGGGATTCTATCCCTATCTGTTATAGGAAAAGCAGTTAACTTCTGTTAATTGGGCAGTGTTTTCTTTATCTCTCCCACAGCCAATCCTCCCTCCAGGAGATCTCTGCTGTCCATGGCCACTGAGTGTCCCTGCAGGGCTGATCCAATTCCAGCATCCCATGGGGAGATGCTGCGCCCAGGGCAGGAGCCAAGCATTCCTACCTGGATCCAATGTGAGCCTGGCACAGCACAGCAGCCTTTGCCCAGGGCATTGCCAGAGGAGCAGCTTCTGCTGCCCTGCATGGCCAGAGGGAGCCCAGGCCCATCTGCAGCAGCCCTGGAGCTGCAGAGGAAAACTCCCCCCTTGTGCAGGATCCCTGCTCCAGCAGAGCCACAGCTGGCACTGCAGGAGGGCTGAGCCCCCATGGGATGGGGCTGTGCCACCCCGCCCTGACACACAGGGGGCAGGGCCTGTTCTGACTCTGTCAGTAGATTTCTTTTTTTTAGGTTTTTTTGGGTTGCTGTTGTTTGTTTGCACTATTATATTTGTATTTTTAATTTTCCTAGTAAAGAACTATTATTCCTATTCCCATATCTTTGCCTGAGAGCCTTCTAATTTCAAAATCATAATAATTCAGAGTGAGAGGGTTTACATTTTCCATTTCAGGGGAGGCTCCTGCCTTCCTTAAGCAGACACCTGTCTGTTCAAACAAAGACAGGAGGTAAGGAGACCCTTGGTGCAGCTGGGTCAGGTTGCTGACTGTGTCCCAGCCCAACATGCTGTGCCTGGCTGCAGTTCAAAATAATAAATAAATATTATTTATTTTAGGTGCTTCATGCCAGGAGCACCTTGCAGCCACGCACACGGGTGGGGAGGAGCAGATGACTTTTAGAGATGATGCTCCCTCTCACTCAGTGTGAGGCTGTCAGGAGAACCAGGGCCTTCTGCCAAAGCAATTCTGCCAGAGTATTCTTCCATCCACCTTTTTTTTGTTCATGAAAAAACACAGGAGGAAATGAAATCTTGGCTAAAGTCTCTGTGCTGAAGGACCCAATAGGGTAGAGAGAACAGAGCTCTAAATGAATTCCAGTTATGATCACACCCCTCGGTAACTACTGAGCAAAGAGGAATGAGAAATGAGCAAGGGCACGAGCGATGAGACATACATTTCATACAGTCACAGAAGTGAGGGGGAACATGAACTGTGTCTGACTTTCACCCCAAAACCTTCCCAGGCTGTCTGTTACTGCCCTGACACTCATCCATGTACTGAATTCACTCAGGGAATTCAATCTTTGGATTGTCCAATCTTTGACAAGGATGCAGTGAGAATGGAGGAAAGAGGTTCAAAAAACCCACAGCAATTGTTAGAGTGAGCCCTGTAAGGCAGGAGAACCCAGAGGGTCTGGAGTCTGGGCAGAGACTTTGTCTGAGAGCTCCTCCCTCCCCCTGAGATCTGTCCCCAGGGGGTTTCTTGTCTCTGGGCTGGGGGAAAACCAGTCTGAATGGGATGGGGAATTTTGTAAGAACTTACTTCACAAGATTATTTATCTCTCTTCTGTCTCAGCAGAGCCCTGTAGCTCAACTTTCCCATGAGGAGCTGGAACAAACTATGGAGCGCATGTCCTCTGCTGAGGGGCTTGGAACACAGCACAGGGATCAAGGAAGTTCCCTCTCTCCAAGACACTCTGATGCTTGGAGGTACAATATTGAGGCTGCACTACAGAGCTGGCAGAAGAAGAGTCCTACCCAACTAACCCCACAAAAAGATCCCATTTTCTAGGTGAGCATGCAATGTTTTGTGTCTCTGCAGTTTTGCTTGCAATTGTGGAAAATGCTGCACCATTGAAAGGTTACACATAAAAGCAGAATGGAATTATTAGTCTTTATTCCCAGGCCAAGCACTGAATGAGCTCAGTGAACACGGATGCTTCTAACTGTGGTAAATAGGTATGATTCATGCTGACAAAATTGAAACAGTAATCAATATTGATACAGTAATTAATATTTAGAAATAATAAAACAGTTAAAAGGTGTAATGCCAAGAAAGAAAGGGAGAGGAGGGGTTCCACTCCCCGCCCCCTTCCTGCAGATGTTCAAGGCAGGAAAGAGCAAGAGATAACAGTTACTAAAAATTAACAGAAAGAAAGGAAAATCTGGTTGGGTCCCAGGAAAATGCAAGTTATAAGAGATTTATTGCTTTGATGCTTAAATATAATATTGATGCTTAAATATAATATTATGTTAGTTTTGGCTTACATTATACTAGCTTGGTGCGTATGTGTAACCCAAGGGTGAGTTGAAGGACATTGAGGAAGAGGAGAGGCCTTCATGAAAAACGACCCCCAAAGAGTGGTGTGACCACCAAAACGAGTGGTGGAGCATGCATGGTAAAGGTGGTGATGAGGGCAGAGGTAGAAGTGTGATGAATCGAAAATGGGAGGAGATGACATTGACACATGGCATAAAAGGGGGGAATCTTCACTTGGCAAGCTCGTACGTAGGTGGCAAGGGTCCAAGAGCCCTGCACTCCATACCCCACGGTTATCCTTTGCTTATGCGCTATTATTGGAACCAAATTATCCCTTATTTTAATCAAATTATATTGTCAATATTTCAAGTGTATCCGATTTTATATATTTTCTAAACTATTCAATTAAAATTGCTGCTACCTCTACTATTGTTTGGTTTTTTTTTGATGATGGGATAATTGGGCAAATATAAAAAAATGGCAACAACATACATGACAACACCCTGAAACTTCAGAGCATCTCCTGCTGCAGGGTCAGAGGAACCTTGATATAATATCCATAAAACACCCTGCAGCATCCTTGAGAAACTGTCAAAGACTAAGTATGGCATTCATATTCTTTGAAAAAATTCCTTCACCCAGGGTTTTTCTCCTGGGAAGCTGAAAGGCAGCAAGAGAAGCCTCAAAGAAAAGGAAAACAATTCTTATCTCCTTTGCTTCTCCTGTGTTGTGCTCATGTGGAATGTGTTTGGAGATTGTTTACCCACAGGTGATTGTTTCATTGGATTCTGCTGTGAGTTGTTTTCACTCTTTGGCCAATCAGGGCCGAGCTGTGTTGGGACTCTGGAAAGAGTCAGGAGTTTTCATTATTATCATTTTAGCATTCAGTAAGTATCTTTTCTGTATTCTATAGTATAGTATAGTACAGTACTCTTTAATATAATATAATAAAGTAATAAATTAACCTTCTGAGAACATGGAGTCCTCCTCGTCATTTCCTTCCTTCGTTGGGGCACCCATGCATTTACAATAACCAAGAGTTCCAGAAGGCAGGCAGGAAGCCTGGGAGAGCTGTAATTAAAGATATGCAAGAGGTGGCTGCACATCCAGCAGCAAGGCCTTTAGCAGGCTCCTGGTCCAGCTGCTGCTGATGCCACGTGCCAGGCAGGGAAGGGCAGTCAGGCTGTGGCAGGTGGCTCGGGAAGGGAGGGGACACATGGTGGCAGCTGAGAGCTGGCACTGTGAGCACCCTGCTGCCTGTGTCCCCAGCACATCCAGCTTCCTCTGGCTGCTCCCACCTCTGTAGCCATGGCTAGCAGAGGCTGGGGAGCCAGGAGCCCTTAGGACAGGCAGGTGTGCTGCTCTCAGTGAATCCTTGATGCTGTCTGCATCACCCCCCACCAGCTGCAAAAGAGTAGCACACAATAATCCTTGCCATGATGTGTGGCCACATTACTCTTCACAGAATAAAGCAAGGCACAACTTCCCAAGTCTTTTCTGGGATTCACATTCTCTGAACCTCAGAGACAGAAATAACAATTCTTATCTCATTTACTGCTCCTGTGTTTTGGAACAAGTGGAATGCATTGTGGAAGATTGTTTACCTGAAGGGAATTGGTGATTGGATTCTGGTGTGAGTGTTTTGATTCACTGACCAATTGAATCCAGGTGTGTGTGTGGGGACTGTCAGCTGACAGTCACGAGATTCTGGGCAGTTGGGTGCTTGGCAGATTCAGTTTAGATGTAATGTAATGTAGTATAGAATAATATAGTAAAATAAAGTAATTAATTAACCTTCTGATATCAGTGGAGTCAGATGCATCATTCCTCTCCCCTTTGCTGGGGTTGCCCTGCCTTTACAATAATGATGGATCTCAGTTCAGGCTGCATTTTAAGCACGATCACTGTTCTTCTGGTGCTGCCACACGAGTCAGCACAGCTATTTATACCCCAGCCTTGATCCCAAGAGCACTCCAGCACGGTCATAAAGACCGCAGAGGTATCAGAGGGATTTGTAACTTTATTTTATCTCAAATGGCATGGTACTGATGGAAATATGTTCTGTTACAGGAGATGAGCTGAAGATAATGTGGTTTGTATGGAATTGGACATGCTCTCTGTCTCCAGCCCTTGCTCTGAAACAAGAAAGCATTGCTCTCTGTCTGCTGCGCTTCACTCCCTGCTGAGCCCAGGGCAGATTCCAGTCATTCCAAAGCTCCAGACAGTTTTAAGGGTCTAAGATGCAAGCACATCAAAACTCAGATTTCCTTTTAATTATTTCTTTTTATCTCCTGCTGATGGGCACAGTGTCTCCTACCAACAAAAATGAGAGCATCACCCACTAAATCTCTTTCTGGAGGTCAACATGAGCACACAGAACAATTGTCTAGGGAGAGCAAGATTATTTGCTTAATTCAAAACCACTTTTTTCTCATTAGCTGGCAGAGAAAGGGAAGTGAGTAGGAAAATCAATAAATATAATAACTTTAATAATAATAATCAAATAGGAAACAACTGAAGTTAAATAAATGAAGTTTAGTAATGATTTTTAATTACAGGGGCTTTCATTTCACTTTTCAAATGGATCTTAAAAACCTTGTCCTTGGAAGCCTCACTGTATTTATGAAATAATGAATAATTCAACACAGCTGCAGTTGACACTTTACACACCACTGATGGTACTAACATTGCTGTGATCAATCTGCAGAATGCCTTTCTTTAAAGTTCCCACATCTGGCTGCTAATACAGCTCTGACTCACAATGCCTTTTGCAGCCCCTAATTTTGTGAAGACATGCACGGAAGCAGAACTGAACCACTTCCTAAGCTTCTGCATGCCAACTTACAAAGGCTGGATTGCTCCACCAGACATCTCATTCAGGGCTGGAGTCAAAAGCATGAAAGAGTGGTCTTGGAAATTCCAGCAGGATGGATGCTGGTTCTTGGCTTTGGGCAGCGAGAGGAGAATGCTCAAAAATGTGCCTGCAGGACAAAACTGCTCCAAATGTGCCCTGGCACACCAGCTGAACAAGCCAGAGTTTTGTCTCTCTCCCAGGAGAATAATTTCTGGAATCTTTCAAATGGAAAACTGTTTTTAAGGTCTGAACAGGAGAGTAAAGCAAGAGCAGCTCCCTGCTTGACCAGCATACCAGAGGGCTGCCCCAGCCCCTTTTCCTGGAACACCCCTCCATCATCGATGCACAGATGGATTGTTTGTTTGGATCCAGCAAGGAGCAAGCTGCACATGGCTGAAGTGAGCTCCTCACAGACTGGTGGGACTGTCTGCAAGGTACCAGGGATGTACAGCTTCTTAAACACATGGGAAATGGAAGGACTACCATTAAAAAACATCAACAAGAAAGCAACCTCCAAAAAACAAACAACAAAGATATTCAGCTTTCTGAAGGAAGTTTTCCCATGAGTGACAGAGTTCTCAGTATGTTTTGTGACAGAGTTCTCAGTATGTTTCATGACAGTAAGACAGGATACAGCTTTAAAGCTCTGCCTTAACCAGAGCAGAACAATGACTTGAGAGTGTATTGTCTGTACTTTATGCTTTTGTTCTTAAGCAACCACAAAATTATTAAGAAATTGTGTCATGTTGCATATTAATCCAGGTTTTCAGAGGGTGGACTCTTAACTCAGTTGCAGGGGCAAATCTGAGCCACTTGAATAATTTATGCACTTCATTTTGTGGACATTTGGAAACTGGGGAGTTTACAGATGCAGACAGTGTTTTGTGAACAGCCAAGGGGTTCAATAACTTCACCCACACAATGTGACTCACTGGCAAGCTCATGCTGCAAAATGTGCCCCTTCATTGTGACTGGCTGGATTGGGGTGCCTTGCCATAGACATGGGGTGGAAATAGGGTGTGACTGTATTTCCTGGGGTTCAGAAAACTACCGGCAGCTTATTAAAAATCTCTTGTGTTTTTCTTCTCATTCCCCTTTGGCATGATGCTTGGCTGTTGGTGTTGTTTGCCACGCAGCAGCACCAGAAGCAGTGCAGTCTGTACATCATTCTGTGAGTCACTTCCATAACCACATCCCACAAGGAACAGGTGAGGAGGAGTTCAGATTTCTTTCAGAACCCACTTGTGGGAAATCCCACAAGCCTTCAATTTTGCTCAAATTCAGTCACTCATTCCTTTCAACTCACTTTCTTGACAACTGATCAGAAAGACCCTTTAAAACAACTTGTACACTTAACTTTCAATCAAAATTTTAAAAGACATCTAGAACACACTTAGGAAATATTCAGACAGTAATGGCCTTTTCATCTGGGGCTAATCCCAGGAAGAAGCCCATGGTCTCTCAGGAGATTTCAGGTTTTACTGATCTTTTGAAAATTTAGACATTTCAACGTAATTCCTGAGAAACACTTTGGATGCTTGTGCTCTCATTTACCTGTCAAACCCAACAAAGAAGTAGTGCTAAAGCTTACCAGGGCAGCTGAAAAAAATATCCTGAGCACCTAGAGGAGAGAAATCTGTGGTGAGAGCCTTTCAGGCATGCTACAGGCACATGAGAAGAATGGGCTTTGTAGTGGCATCTGTCAAAAGTCCCCATGACAGACTCAGAGGTTTCTGTAATGCTCCCCTGTAAGGAGCTCAGAGGTATCTACTGACACAGAGAGAGAGGAGAGATTGTGCCTTTGGATCCTTCCAACACTGGACCACCAACTCCAGCAGAGCAGCAGGAAGGAGAACAGAGTGTTTTCCTCACAAAAATTTGGGATTTAACTGTTTCTGTCACTTTTTGTCTTGCGCTAGCAAAATGGAATTTCCTCTATTATAGGGCATGAATACAGTATTGCTCCTAAGGTTTGGTACATAACTGTAAAAAAAGGTTGGGAATGCTCTAGTTTCCTTTCAAAATTAAAAAAGAAACAACAGAAAGACCAAGAAAGGGGGATTTAAGAATGAATCCTGCTTTAGGTGTTGGCTGTCTGTGTCTCCTGTGTGAAGTCACTAAACTCCAGGAAGCGCTTGCAAAGCCTGGGAGACCATACAGCTGATAAATTCTGACATCAGCTGGGGATCTTATTGTTACAGCTTGGCCAGAAAGTATTAATGAAACCTATCTGAAATGCTAATAAAAGAAACAACTCCCTAGCAAGCCTTCCATGCTGAAGATCCCATCTGAGTTTTGGCGCAGCTCCCCTCAAGAGCACACCCTGCAGCCTCTTTCAGGCAGGTTTTAGGCCTACGAATTGTGCTATTCCATTGCTAAATTATCTACCCTGGGCACAGAGCTGACATCCTGCTGTGTTTAGACAGGCCCATGTGTTAAGCAAACCTTAGTAACACATCCATGAAGTCACTGAGACAAAGCTCTGAGGTGCTGGGAAAGCTGAAGTGCTGCATCACTTATAAAAGTGAACACTCACTTTACATGAGGGCAAATTTCTGTAAAATTGCCTTCAGATGAAAACAGAGTTCTGAAAAACTACTGTTTGGGAGGCAAGCTTTGGTTCTGCAGCACCAGCTCCTCTGCAACCTGATTTGTCTTAGCCAAAGAAAACAAAAAGCAGAAAAATCTTGACTGAACAGATTTTGTTTTGTTTCTTCTTTCTCTTTCTTTCAAAAGAATTGCTGATGTCAAAAAATGTCAAAACACAATTAGGGAGGCTTTTCCTCCCCTTCTGTATGCTTTCTGACAGTATTAAATCATTACCTTCCAAATTAGTTTCAGAATGATGATAAATAAATGGGATAAAAAAGAGCACTACCAGATACAGAGCTGACAGGGCTAATGCTCAGCTTGAGCCTCCTGTGCTCTGATTCTGGCAGGGCTTCCACACATGCTCTGGCCCCTTCCTTAGAGGGGATGGGCTGTTCACTTGAGATTTCATGGAATTTTGGTGTTTCAGCAGAGCACATCATTATTTGAGCTAAATGAAAGCTGAAGCTATCTACACATAGCAAACCTGACACTACAAACCTCTTACATTTTGAGAAACAGAGAGACAGATATTGTCTTTAAGAGAATTCTGCAGCTTTTAGCCCAAGGTAGCACCAGTGCAGCAAAGATCAAACACAAACCTCACTCACTGCAGTGTCTGACCTTTGCCTTCTGTCAGGACTCTGACAGCAGCCACCATCACTGGCAGGTCTGCCATACAACAGAGTTTCAAGGAAAGCTGAAATAAATAAGTAGATTTCTGACAAGAATTTGGGGCTGGAGCATGGTAGGATTGATGTGGCTTTGCCAACGTGGAGTAGAGTAAGAAACTTTTCAAAATCAAATTTTGAAAAAAATTTGATGGGGGTTTGAGAGCTCTGTAATGTTCTGGGTTCAGCATCACTGCTGAGAGTCAGGCCAAACCATCCTGCACCACACCTGAGTGAGAGAAAAAGAAGCTGCCTTCCACCTACTTTTGTTCTTCTCACCTGCAAGCTAAAGCTCCTGCAGACAGCTGCAGTGAGCACCCACTCAAGGGAATCATTTCTGGCAGGCAGGAATTCAGCAATGAGCTACTTTCCAGCTCTCCTCCTTCCCCCACCTGGAATGTTCCTGCAGCACATCCTCTGGGCCAGCAGAGCTTGGTCACATCTTGTGCATCTCCCTAGGCTGGCAGAGCTGGAACTGGTACTTTTACATACCCTGTAAAGCAGGTACCTAGTCCATCCAGCTGCCATATAAATCAAACCAATCACTTCACTTTCTCTTCTGTTCCTAAGTGGAAATGTTAGGGAGAAAATGGAGGAGAAATAAAGCTGGTTTTGTTAACACTGTCCAAACTGCCTAGGTCTGCAGGGTGGCATGTAGCCTTATCTTTGGGAGTCTTTCTTCAACACTTGCAGCTCCATGATTCTCAAAGGCATTACCCTCCTCCCATGTCCCTGCCTCTGAAATCATGGTTAGAGGAGAGGAAGCTACCAAAGACAGAGCAAAGTGTGCAGCTGGAGGGGAAAGGGGCGGAAGAGCATCCCCCACATTGCCTGCCCTGCTGCTGCTGCCCATGGGCCTCACACAGGGCAGAGATGAGCTCACACTGCAGGTGATGACTGCACTGCTCTGCTAACAGATTTGCAGTTAAGGAGCTTTGTCACTTAGTTCTCAAAACCCCTTGATTTGACAGATAGAACAGATAAAATCTGATCAGCTGGATGGGTCTACCCATACCACTGGGGACAGTGGTGCATGAGCAGGAACTGGAGTTTTTTCCCTCAGATTACTCAACTGCACAGATTTCATTGGGGATTTAAGCAGATCAGATTCCCCCACTGTCTTCCCTTTGCTCATTCATGTAAACAGTGCCTGGCCAAGCATGGAGTGAGTTAGGAGCCTCCCCTTACAGACACACCTGCGCACAGTCCTAGCTTTTATTGCACAGAAAGTCACACATTTTGTAAAGGTTGCTTCCACTCCATAAGGGAAGTCCAAGGTAAAAGTGCAATTTCAGCAGCTGAGATCTAAGGAAGAATTCTACAGTGGTACTATTTAAAAAGCCTCCAATTAGAAATGCTGCTATAAACACACATACTAGTTGCTGATTCTTGTGTGTATTTCAACTAATCCAACTCAGTTTGCTGAAACTCAAGGTAACTCCCCTCTGTGTACAATATATAATGATAGAAGCACTACTTCCTACAGGTGAATTTAGTGTAGTCAATAATTAACCAAATATATACATTTCTATATTTAAAATTTTTATATTTATATATATTTTTATCTTTATATATTTACCTCCCATCCCCCATTTGTAAAATACTTGTGAATGAAATTTTGTTTTACGGATCGCTCCTAGCTGTTTTATTCACAGAAAAAGAAAGGAGACAGAAGAAATACCCTGGCAGGACAAGGTGACAGAGCTGAGACCTGCAGCCCAGAGTTTCTTCAAATTCTTTCTTTAGTCAGTTCAGCTGCCAATGCTGAAACTCTTGCCCATCTCCTGAGCTCCAGCCCAGCCTCAGCCTACACTCCCAGGGCTTCTTCTCTTTTCCCCAAAGAAGGCAGGAGCTTCCTCAGAATGAAAAACTCTGTGCTGAAGATTTCAGATAAATCCAAAAGGCAGGGAACAGATTGGCCTGTTGAGGCAACAAAGCAAAGTTTGGGGTATGTCCTAACAATGTGCTTAGGAATGACACCTGATGGCGTGACAAACAACCAGGTGGAATTAAAAAAAAACCCCTTAAAGGTCAATTTTTTGGCACTTACATCAGTAACTGTGGAGGAGGTTTTACAGCCACTTCTGTGAACCAGAGAGAAGTCTGATAAGAGGATCCATGTTTACCCCTGAAAGAATTCTCTACCAAGGTCATTGACATAGAAACCAAAAAAGAGAGAAGGATAAATAAGAGAAACCTGCAACTGCCCATTCCAATGAGCACTTTGTTTGTCTCTCCTGACCAATGAGTAAAGTGTAAACTTTTCAGATTATTAAGAATGTAGAAAAAGCATGCGTGCTAGAATAAAACCAGTTTGAAGCCTTCTGAAAATGGAGTTGCTTTGTATTATCTCTGTCTCAACTACAACAACTAATTAGTTCATGCAGAAAGATAAAATTAAATTAAATAATTTTTAGAGACAGAGGACACAGTAATCATTTAGCTTCTTGATGGGATGTGCTGAAAAGTTCTTAACGACTTGGAGAATTCAGGATTTGGAATTTATTGTCACTGATTGTTCTGGGATCTGCAGCTGCATTCTTCCCTCTTTGACAGAATTCTGGTCACATTATGCTTTATTCCAGTTCAGGACTCTTCCAGGCAAAAGAGGCACAGAGACACCCCACTCTCCATTGGTGTTGTGGGACCTGCAGGTTTACAGTCCTGCTGTGGCATGCAGTGCAGCAAAAGTGGCCAACACACACCTCAGGAGAGGCGAGAGAAAGGCCTGAGGATTTGCAAAAGACATTTTGAGGTAATTTAGGGCATAAATATAAAAATTAGACCATGTACAAGTAGGGCTCTGCTCAGAGCTGAAGCAGAAAGAAATAACAGCAAGAAAAGGTCAAAGCTACCCTGTACTTTATGACCTCATTTAGAATTGTGTTTTCTTATGCACCAGAAAATACTGATTCTGCAAGGGATTCCCAAACCCACATTCCTGAAGAACTTCCCAATTTTTTGCTATAGGGCTTCCTTCCATTTGTCCCTTTTTATCCCTCTGCAATGGGCAGTGAGAGGAGATGAGTGTGCTGCATTAGATGTTTTTCTTTTCCTTAGAGACACTTCTGGGGTTAGTGAATGATGACAGCAAAAATATATGGAAAGGAAGAGTGATCTGCTGGCACCAAAACATGAATTTTCTGGCAAGTTTTGATGAAAAGTAATGAGAAATACATGCAGTGATGATCATATCAGCCAGTATTGACTCTCTTGGACTAGTTACCAGAGGAAATCATGCCCTGGAATGCAGGCTGCTCTGCCAGAAGCATTATTTCTTTCTGGAATTCGGTTTTTCAACTAAAGAAACAACTACTTTCTGTCTAAACTGAAAATACCAGACAAGAATGTCACATTTGAAGCATGTACTGAAAGTCTGAGTAAAAAGGGAAACAAAAACCCCTTCTGCCCCTTTACCTAGTTCTGTCACTTAATTCAAATACTCCTTTCAGGCCATGAAGAAAAAGACTGACACTTTCAGAGATGTGGCTGCCTTCCAGCATGACAGAAGTCAGACATGGCCTATTCTGCTCCACATTTCCTTTAAAATGAGGGATCTTCTGCAATAGGACCAGTGGGAGACACAACAAAAAAAAGGATGTCAGTGGGTAAGAACTAGTGTATCATTTTGGTGGTTGTAGAACACAGAGAGATGAGAGGATTTGGTAAACTGCCTGGGAATCACACTGCAAACAACTGCAAGCTGTTTCTGGTCAGCTAGTCAGGGAAATCAAGCCCTAAGGTTTGCCAGGTTATTCTGCATCTCTTTACTTGAATGGGAGTAAATTCCTAGGTCAGAGAATGAGTGAGCTAAGAAGCAAATCACAGAGTAACCAGGTGGCTTCAGGATATGCAAAAGTGGAAGTGCTTTAATTCCTGCCTTACTGTTACATTTTTGTTGTCCCATACCTGAGAGAAAGCTCCTAGAACATGAACAGGGTGGGGACATCACTGACAGGAGCTTTACATTTGCATTCAAACCAGTTCTTGTTTCCTTTGAATGAAGCTGCTGCATGCAAGCAAAACCAATCATTTCCAGTGAGGATGCAATATTTGGAGCCTGAGAGCAGAAGACAAAGCTGTCTGACGCTTGTTTGAACTGAATACAGGGATGGGAGGGCAGCAGTGGCTGTGCAGGGAAATCCTGCAGGAATTTCCCTGCTGGAGCAGTTTGGTGGAAGGACATGCTGTGGGAGCCAGGGCCAGGGAGATTTCTGGGTTTCCACAAAGGTGGCTGGCACTGACAGAGAGAACACAAGGAAATGTTTAGCTTTTCTTGTGAAAAAGTGAAAGCAAGTGAAAAATGAGAGAGGTGCTAGGACAGCCTGATGGGGAACTCTGCCTTGGCCCAGTTCAGCCTCTGCTGAGTTTTATCAGTTAAATCAAGGGACAGCAAAGCTCATTAACTATATGGGACTTCATTTGTGGCTGTGCCTTTGGAGGGACAGGCCATCCTTTACATTTACCTCTCTGTATTACAACAAAGCACCAGACAGAAACACTTTTCTTCACTTGGGCCAGCAGGAGCCCTTTTGCACTACCTGGTATGTCAGAAATGTCCTGCCTTTGATACTGACAGGGCAGTGATTCCCTTGCAGCAAATATTTCATGGAGGTCAAGTGTCCAGAATAGAGAGATAGGAAAAGAGAAAAGGGAGACAGCAGCAATCTTGCTTATCTGTGCCTTGCTGTGTTCCCAGTCCAGGAAAACTGATATCTGCACCTCATTCCCCATGGGACTGCAGGAACCATCTTCACATGGAAACCAGCTAACAACATGCTACATATAAAAGAGATCATCACCAACTGCATCACTTGCAGACTATTAATCTAATTTCTTTATGATTATCTTTCCAAAATTTGGATCTAGCTGTTCAGCAGTTTTCACTGGGAGGTTAATGAATATGCTGAGCTTGCAGAACAAAATGTTGAGCTTCAAAAAACTTCTGGGTTCATTTTTAATGAAATGTTTTAAATTAGTTGCTTTTAACTATGTTGCAAGCTTCAGAAGTAGCCCTGGCATCCTTTTATCTTGCTTACTTGGTATTTTTCACTAAAAGAAACTCAAAATGCATGTATTAAAATGCATCATATTGTTGCCCTTTTAACTCAACCAGTATGCAAAATTCAAAGCCCTCCTGTCCATGAAAAATTGGTATGGCTCTAATATTCATTCTGTAAATAAGGGAGGACTGCACAAGAATCTACAAAAAGTATTTTCCCCCCCCCTCTGAACTCACAAGGGATAAAAAGAAGGACTAGAACTACTCTTGGAGGCTGGGAGGGTGGTAGGGGCAGGCATCCTACACACCTAACATCCTCCTGGCCACCCCTGAGCACCATCTCTAGCTGGGAAAAGACGATGTGGCCTGATCAGGGTGACCTTCCACCTTCTCCACACTACCCTTTCTCCAGCTCTGCCCCAGGCAGCCCTGCCTTGGTGTTCCTCAGGACCAAACTTCTCCAGTTTCCTCCCTCCCTGTTCTTCATGGCTGCTTCCACAGAAGGAGCTCAGGAGAACCTGAAAATCTCAAACACAGTGACCCTGCCCAGCTAAGGAGCATCCACAGAAAACATTTGGGACTTAGCTTTGGCTCTGGCCTTCCTTGCCAGACTGCAATGTTGGCAGCATCTTCTGGGATTAAATCATTACCAAGAAAAGAGCATTTAAATGGCTTCACTGCTTACTCTCAACATAGAATGCTTATCATATATATAGATGCTTACCAGGTCTGTCACTGAGGGCTAATTTTATCTTCCACCACTGCAATATATATATATATTTTCCCCCCCCAGGAAAAAAAGGGAATGCAGCAGTGTAACCCATGTCCCTGCGGAACATTTTAGTACTAATATTGCAAAGTAATATATATACTGATACTAGTATTTTATTTATATACACTAATATTGCAGAATACTGCATGGCTACCTCCATGCCCAGCTGTTTCTGCTTGGAGAACATCTCACCTTAACACACCACACAGCACAGCAAGAGCATTTCAGGTGTCAGAAAGAAGCTTCTGTCCCCAGAGCAGCTGGTGCTGCCGCCCCTCCAGGAAGCCCTTCATCAGTGCTTTATTTTCCTTCTGACTTAATGGGCAGCTTCCACTTCACAGCTCCTCAAGGTGCACAATTCTAGTGGCCAAAACTTTACCAGGAGGGCCTAATTATTCGCCTGTCTATTCACTATTGATATTTCACCCTCTTTACCTCATGGAAATATTGTTTGGGTAACCTGTGGTTATACATCCTTGGAACAAGCTTGCTTTAATTCTATATTCTCCTTGTCTTTTGCATCCCTATCCATGAAAATCACAGTAAATGGGTGGAGATAAACTTTTATATGAGGAGCATCACTCCCTCACTCACCTCCAGGCACACCACCACACATGGCTGTGCTCTCTACTTTCCCAGGACATTTTTTCTGTGGCTTTCTTGCTGGCCTAATAAAACCATTTGGCCAAAGAAGTCAGGAACAGTTCTAACCTATGCTCACATGTGTCACTTTTGCATTTTCCAGCATTATGCATTAGCATGTGTGCTTGTGACAAGTTTATTAATTCCCATGTTCATGTCCTAGGCAAGTGCCAGCAGGAGAAGCCTGCTTCTGCTTCAGTCCCTACTGGCCAGCCTCTTGCCAAAATAGTTCTGCAGGATCTGAATGCCTTTGGGTCAGCTCCACAGGCCTCTGGGGCAAGCCAGTTCTCATGTCTGTTTATCCCTTAATTAAACACTGGCAAACACAAAAAGGACACAGCACCTTTCTGCAGGAAGAAGTAAACTGACTTTCAGTTAGCTCTGTAAAATAATAAAAAGAGTATGAAAAAAGATGTACTTGTGCATAGCTCCAGTGACTTTTAAGCAAATCTAGAGCTGCTCTGCAGTGCAGGAGTGGACACAGTTTATTACAACTCTGGCATTTTTACATCAGTTTACTATCAACAGGAAGCAAACTGTTTGAGAAATGCCAGACAAATGGCTCTGTGAAATCCTGCAGCCTCCTAAGAAATGCTTTTAAGCAGCTGAACTGGGGAAATTTCTCTGATGAAACTAAGCAATATCTTGCAGTCAAGATGCTCTGACAGAAGGACAGAGCTCTGTTTCAGCCATAAGAAAATCCACTCTGCTATCAAGTTAAAGTGTGCTGGCTAATTATGAATCCAGATAATAATAAGAGAAACTGGGAGAGAATGTCCCGCAAGAGTTGCAAAACATTTATCCTGCACAACAGCCCTCCTGCAGCTCTGCAGGCACACAGACCTGCATACAAACAGCCTTATTCCCAGCTCTGGGGCTAGTGCTCCTCTGGTGGCCTGCTCACCCCTAACTTATGCCCTCTCAAATCACTGTTCAGGGGTACAAGCTTTCACCTCCAACACCAGGATGAGGATGGGAATTCAGCCTGTTCCAATAAAAGGGCCACCTCAAAAGCCACGTTTACATAATTGCCTATGAAAAGTAAATACTCCTCATGTTCAGACCACAAGCTTCCTGCTTTGCTGGGAATACACAACTCGTGGTGGATGCATAACACTCTGATGGATCTCATCCACACAGACACAAAATCCTTTACCAAGACTGCCAAAATCACATTTTTGTAACTTCTTTTGTCTTTGTCTTGGACTGGTGGGTAGCAGCCATGAGGAAGGGTGAGGTTTAAAATACTGCAAAGACTTGCAGTGGAAAGGTACAGTTAACTTAGTTATACTTAACTGTATTTACTGTGCTCTAGTAACTGCATTTCTTTCTTGCAAATTGAGAAGTCCAGTTTAAAATGCCCCTGTACATAATATTCTCCTTCCTAGGAACATTCACCAACCAGTGTAACAACACTCAGCATTGCAAATTAATAGCAGGTAGACTCCAGTCATCCAGTATAATTGCTGGATACTGTGGTACTATAAACATTGGCAAGGACATCACAGGTGCAAAAAGCCTTTTCATATGTAAGGCTTACCAAGATCTCACTCTAAATTGACATTTAGCTCCTTCATAATGGCAATAAAGAGCTTCATGAGCAGTATGTATTTTAAGAGCAGCTCTGATAGTCAAGAGTATGTGCAGGCATTTAGAAAGATATAATTCACACTCTGATTCCCAGTACATGCAACAGTCACTGTATAAAAGAGCTGGCTTGTCCTCTGTAAATATTTTTGAGTGACATCAAAGGCCAACTGGAATCTCTTGTATGGAAAATACACCAACTCTAAGATTACACATGTGGGGAGAGAGACTGAGCTCAGGGGCAAGACAATGAACAGCCAAACTCTCCTCCCAAGGTTACAGCCCCACATTCAGCCTGGATGGATCTTCCTACCTAGAGACTGCTCAGGGCCTGACATCAACTGGGGCACTCCTAATCCAGTGCCTAGGCAACAGATATCTATGTTAAAAAACAAACCCTGAGAACTTGGTGGACAGTGACTGCCAAAGGCAGGACAGAGGCAAAGGAATGAGGACGTGAATTAACGACCACTTTGACCTACATGCATCCTCATCACTGTAATAGCTCAGCTAATGTTCTTAAAAGGGTTTCTTCAGGCTAAAGATGAAACTCTCTGCTTGGGGACTGCAGGGAAAACTGTTCTTCCCTCCATCATAAGTCTAAATGGTGAAGAGGGAGCCCCTGCACCAACCTTCTCAAGGCAGCACTTCTCTGCTCTGCTGCATTCCAGGGGAAGAATGATCCACATTTATTTTGGCAGCAAGGTCAACTGAAGCAGCTCCTGCCATCCATCCCTGCCCTGCACAGATCTTTTCCACCCCCAAAGCATTCACTGCAGCAGTGTCAGAACAACTGCTTCACAGGGATGAAACGCTGGGCTTGATCAAGCAACTGAGACAAGTTAAAAATAACCCAGCAAGGAAGGAAGGAAGGGAGCCCTGAGTGCTCTCCCAGCCCAGTGCAGCATGCAGCCCTGGAGCCAGCAGCTGTGGGAGGCAGGGACAAAGGAGAGGCCTGCAAAGGAACTATTAGCCCTCGAAGCCACCAATAATGAGATTTTCAAACCGTGCCCTAATTTGATCCTCACATCCTCCAACCTTGTGGAATCGCTCTGGTTTTTGCCTCATTTTATGTTTCAAGAAAAGAATGAGTTAGTTACTAACCAGAAGATAACTCCAAAAATATCATATGAAACTCTAGCCTCCTTACCACTAGGTTTTGGGGTTTTCAGAGTCACATAAACTGGATCTCTCTCCTCCTTGCAGTTCAGCTGTACTTCCCCTACACATGGTTTTTCCATGAGTCCAACCAAATATATGGGACAATCACATTGTAAGCATTTACCAAGAAAATGCAGAATTTCAAGCAAGACCACTCTCAACCTGCTACAGGGTTACAGTCCCTTTTCTAGATTAAGAAACAGTCTCAGAATTCTTAAACAGATACCCAAGAGACTCTGTTAAACAGAGAAGACTCTGAAATACCACAACATGGAGTACTGCAGTGCATCTCAACACAGAAAGAGTCTATTGAACTCCCAGGGTTACCAAAGGCAGTCATCTACCCAAACCATGCTCCCACTTGACCCTGTATTTTTGCTGTGCAATCCTGGCAAGGCAGGACCCAGTGACAGGACAGTCTGCTGAGGGCAAATATCCAGCTAGCAGCCAAAGTGACCACTGGCAGGACCCTGGGAACCTCCCCTGTCAGAGGCTTTAGGAAGAAGTTAGCTGAAGATCTGTCATGAGCAGTTTATTTTGAATGGATCATGCCTGGGGGCAACAGAATGGAGCAGGTCTCCTGTCCTTTCTAAGTTGGTCTTCTGGAATTCTGATGAAAGCAGAGAGAGTGGAAGCCTGATCCTGATCCTGTCTCTGAGACTGGCTTTTCATTCACCCTTGCAACTACACCATTAGCTCCTCAGAATGCTGTCCTTGCCATAAAACTGGGATTAAAGCACTCCCTAGTTCATATGAACATGTGAAGTGCACAGGCACACAGACAGGAATACATAGAAGATGTGTATTTCTAGCTCCATTTGTATCTATAACCATTTATCTACAGCATTTACATGCCCTGTTTCTCTAATGCCATTCCAGAGAAGCAGGAAAACAGTAGGTGAGAAAGAAAATGGAAAAGCATGGAGGCCAAGGATACAATAACAATAATTACATAGCTGGTATTCAGAACTGATATTTTTGCAGTAGAGAGACTCCACCCCAGAGCAGCAGAAGTTTTCTGGTGATACAAGTGAGTTATTAGAACTCCTGACAGCAGAACAAATAACCCAGTGCCATGGTACACTGGAACCTGTGTATTCCAACACATCGCACATATCAGGAACACTCCTTTTTGTGCCAATGTGTGCCAAAATGCGGACAAGACAGACTCTAGGATAAATATTCTGGAATGTCTTTTAAAAGTGAATATTCTCCAGCTCACCATGCTGAGAGGCTGGATGAGAGGCACGGACTTAACTTCCGTGTGAAGGCCCCAGAAGGCAAAGAAGCTGCATTTTAAGGGACCCTTTTCAATTAATGCCTGAGCATAGCAGGCACTTAAACTTCATTAGAGCACTCCAAGGAACAGGAACAGAAGACAGAAGAATCTTTCTTGGCTTATCTGTTCAGCTGTCACTTCAGTGTGCCAGCAGCTGGACTATACTGCACAGCTTTGCATCCTAGACATCAAATGTAGTTTACTAAATCCATTCTACATGAACACAGCACAGGATTCATCCATACCAACCAACCTCCACTCCTACAAACACAGGGCAGCCAAACTGAGCTGCTGCTTGTTGAATCACACTGATTGTAGCTCAAAATCTGCCTCTGCTCTTTGCAGAGGATGCACGCACAGACTTTGCAGGCACATTCATGGGGGCCAGCTGAGCTTTCTGGTGTCCTGCATGCATCTACATATATTATCTGTGGCCAGGCAAGAGCTGAATACCTACAGACAAGTTTTTTTAAACAGCACACACTACACAAGCACATTTCTGCAGAGATTAGATGTCTGTTCTTGAGAAATGACAGGAAATGACTGGGGAAAATTTATGAAAACTGAAATAATCACTATGCAAATCACCAAAGTGGGTTTGAGATGCAAAGGGATTTAATTCATCAATTTGCACAGATTAGGCAAAACTGAAATTCACTGCATTAAGAGCTCCTATTTATTTCTTAAAACCTTTCTTGGCAGGGAGCCATTAGGTACTTGTAAAAGATTAGAATTATTGGTGTTTGATGGGCTCTCCTAAAAGGAACAGAGGGAGAAAACTGCAGACTGGAGTCATTAGGATGATCTTCTGCTAACTCCTGTATTTTACAAAAATATACTTAAAAAAGCATAAATAGATGACAAATTGCCTATCACCTAGCATGATTTCTGGCCATCTGCACTTTCTGTGAGCACATTTTTCCAGGCAAACCACCTGCACTCCACGAGTGTTCCTCCCCACTCCAGTTGACACATCCCATAGGCTGAAAGATCCATTTTACAGACAACTTTGTTCTGTCCTGCCACGTGAACACTCAGCAATTCCTCCATAGCTGCAAATCAGCTATTTTAGACTACCAAGCTGGCTCCCTTCTTCTTTTCAGTTTTGTAAGTGGGCTGACTTCAGTAAAGATGCAGGACAGATCTCCTGGCTGCCTGCAAACCCTCCCCATGAGCATCTGTCAGCACAGCAGCTCCAAAGTAACCAGCAAATCTTCCCTGCTCTTCTCATCCCACACATCCCTTGTTTGGATGATGCTGCTCCTAGGAAAGAACCACAAACATTCCAGCTTGATTTACAAGCTAGGACCTAATCTCAGGTTTTTATTGGGCAGGAGATTAGCACCCCAGCCCATTTCATTAACTGTGCATCAGCAGAACCAATTTGTTGATTGACTGAAGTGATTTGTGAGGTTTGTGGAAAGAAATGCTTATGTTGACCTTGTAGTCCAAAGAAGAAGAAAACCAGCAATTTCTAGGGCGGTTCATACACAGAGTAGACAAAGCAGTAGTTTGTGATTTTTGAGGTAATTAGTTTATAAAATTACGTTTATGCATACCTCCTATGTTTTATGCTTTAAAATGTCCTTTAACTTGCCTTCAGTGCTGCTTCTTTGCTAGAATACTGACAAATATTGAGAAATAAACAGAATAAAAGTGTCTCATCCTGCAAAACCTGATTTTGAGCCACCTGCTTGACTTCAGCACATATGGGACTGAGTCTGAGACTGGGCCCAAGTCTGGTTTCTCACAGTGTTTTTCCTTTCCCTTAATCTGTTGGTCAGCCTGAAAAATGGTTTGAATTGTTGTTGTGCCCATGTAAAGGATTTATCTTTTTTTTTTTCCCAAATTTTGTAAAAGAATCTGAATGTTTTGTATGTCCAGATGAGGGTGAAAGACATCACAGATTTAAAAGTTCTCCTGCAAACAGAAAGATGTTAACTCCTCTGGTGTTGGCCCAGCTGTATTATCACTGCACTGTTTATTGCAGTTCATACAGGCACTACAAGAGAATGGCTAAAAACCTGTGTCAAACAAAATGTATTTTGTATTTGTCATGAGCAGCCTTAGCCAAAGCCACGACGCCATTTAATTCCGGTGTTTGGTGAAAATTAACTGTATACTGAGACTTCTCCTTGCTTTATAATTTATATCAGCTGCTAGTAGTGACTTAACCATAACTAAAATAAGGGATGGGATAAAAGGTGGCCCAGGAAGAGGAGATTTGGCAGCAGGGCAGATGCATTCAGCAGTGATGGGCTGAGGAGCACATCTGTGCAATCTGCTGTGCTGCTCTTCTAGAGTCTGGAAAGGTTTTCAGCCTTGCCACCCATCTTTTAAGATCAGCCAGTAACATGAGGGAATCCTGCACAATTTACTAAAGTGTTCTCTTTCTTCTCTTGAGACTTTCCAAAGAGACCACATGGGGCTTGTGCTTTGTAGGGTGAATAAACAAAGCTTAAATGCTATGCAGTTCTGAGATTTTCTTGTTTTGCTAAGTTTTTCCCCCTGCTTCTTATGTGCAATACAGATTTATGCCTTGCTTACTTGGAAAGGTTGTACTAAAGCCAAAAACTACCACAGCACGTGAATCAAGTGAATGAAAGCTGTGTAACAGAGAAGATCTTTCAATTTAGGCTCCCTAAAAGCTGTAGTATTTAGTTTAAAATTCCAACAGTTAATGAGCCATTTTTGAGAAGGGATGTCCTTGTTAGGAATTCAATAGCTCTACTCTTTCAATTATCAAGTAAAATCACACTCATGCTTGAATACCTAGGAGCAAAAATGGGTACAAGCCACAAGCACAAGAACATCCTTTGAAAAGGTCACTTTTAAAAGACATTCCAGAATGCAATACAAGGCAGCTGTGTTACCTCCCCCAAGAGCCTGACATGTTTTCAGTCCTTTTAAATATAATTCTGGGGAAATGAACAGGCTTCATTTTTCTCCTCAGCTTTGCAGAGACCTTAGCCCTTGAAACACAGGTACTCCTGTTTTATGGTACCCAAATTTTGATATTTATTCTAATTATCTGTGCTGGGAGTACAGGTACAGCCTTCCTGGCCAGTCAAAGGAGAGAGAAAGCCTCCCCTGGAAGGTGATAAAAGCACGTTAAATAGGAGTCTCTGTCTCTGTTGACAATATAAAAAGCCTGAACTTCATTCCTGAGCTGCTCTTATAGCTGTGATGGACTGAAGTTGCACATTAGCTCAGATTCAGAGTGAATTAGTATGAATATCCCTGTGCTTAAGCACCTTAAAACCCAAGGCCATTCTGGAAAATGCTAGATAAAATTCAGTTATGATTTACAAATTGTACATTCTTATCCATTATGCTCATATATACATAGGTACATCTGTGTGTGTGTTTTTGGAAGTTTTCCCCCTTCATTTGCTCCTCAGTGTAACCAAAGGTTGGATGGGACTTTTCAAGGCACCACAGGGCAGGGAGCTGATGGGGAGGGATCAACTCACTGCTGCACTTTCTACTCCTCTGGATCTACACTTATGGCAAGGAAAGAAAAACACATCTTTTGTTGGAAGCAGATGACAGTGAGTTTGGGAGGAGCTGCTTTTTTTTTTTTTTAGATTTCAGGTATTATCTATATTTTTGGAATTTATTTCTACAAACTGTCACAATAGATAATATTTGAGACACAGAGGAAAAAAAAATCACAGTATTCTGAAACTAAACAGCTTTAGAAAAAGCTGTAGTCACAAGGATAACTGGTACTAACCAGATGACAGCTTAGAAAGAAAAAAGCACAGGACTTTGAAACTGTGATTCACATTAGTCCAAGACTTCAAACAGCAGGAACATCTACCACTTCTGCTTCGAAAGGATACTCCCAAGAAACTGCCCTTACTGCTCTGAGTAACAGCAGGAAAGAAAAAATACAAATGATGGGGAGAAGTTAGTCTACACTATGATAATGTATAGATCCAGCATATAAGTTGGGTAAGGTTGTTTTGCTCATCTTGGAAAAGCTGAAAAGAATGAAAACTTAGCAAGGGTTTTATGGGATAAAGAACCCTGTCATGTCTCTCCAAGCTCACTTGAGGCTTTCCACTCTGAACTATGGGACAAAATGACCTAATTAAAATAAAAAAAAAATAAACCAATGGAAAACAATGCCCAAAGGAACAAAGGCAAAGAATGTTCATTAGCCAAGTGTGTCCAGCTCCCCTTTACACAATGCCATATTTTGGGGAAACCAGCTGCGCAGGGCTCTCAGGTGGACACAAGGAGCTGGCAGATCTTCCCCTCACTTCTCAGGAAGAAGGAATCCAAGCCCCACGTGTATTTGTTGCTCCTTTCCCAATCCGTGACATGCAAACGGGCGCTTTGGGGAAGGGGGCCTTGCCAGGAACCAGTTGCTGCTGCTTCTCTGTGCTGTAAAAGAAAGCATGTGTGTTCCTGCATGTGTGTGTGCATGGGCTTGGACAGAGAGAGAGGATGAAGTAATGATTCCCACCCTCAACCCAGGCCAATTAACATTCCCTTGGAGGTTTTTAATTAAAGCGAATGTCTGCCCAACAAAGCAGGCAAGTCTGGGAGGTTGACATCTCATCTCCTCAAAAAACACACACAGACACACCTCCCAGATAAAGGCTATTTATTATCTGCTCCAGAGACTTTCTGGGATCCATTTCCCTCTTCTGGCCTCACTGTGGCCAAAGAGTCCCTTTCTTATCTGTCTGACAGGTCTATACAATGCTTAATTGACTTGCCTGGGGTCTTGGGTTTTCTTCTTTAGGGAAAGCAGAGCTTTGGGGTGGTGATGGAGAGAGATCCCATCCTTTTGGCTTTTAATGAAAAGAATCCCATAATAATGCCACCTATTTGCAACCATGACGCCCTAGAAGATACTGTGTGGACAACTGTTTTCCTCCCAGTGGGAGCTGGGAAAACCACAGGGCTGAATTCTCAACTACTTTGGCTTTTGTTTCCCTAACACTGCAAAAATACAGCATTCAGAAGATGGAACTTGAATGCTGAAGCTGGACTTTGCAAAAACTTTCAAAAAATGTCAGTCTCGCTCAGATGCAGGCTACATTTTTTGAAGTTTGACACAAACTTCACTTAAGGAAGTTTGAGAAAAGTCAGCTATTGCTGAAAGCCCACACAAATCCTAAATAACAGCTGAAGGTGCCTGAGCTGAGTGTACTGAATGCTCACAGACCCACAGGTGTGAACACAAGAGCCCTCAGCCCCAGGCCATGGCAGCACTGCCCTTACTAATGCCTTGGGGAGATGCAAGGATTCTGCCAAAAGAGCCTGGGATTCATTACATTTTCCAGAGCAGCACTGGATGGCAGCATGGACCCTGAGCATGGTCTGATGGGAAGAGGTGAGCCACCTGAAGAGCCCATGGCTGACAGCAGGACCTACACTGCCCTCTCCTCCCCACCCTGGTGCAAGAGCACCCACACATGAGCTCTTGCCCTCTCCTCCTGCACCAGCACACACCTGATGTCCCCCTGAGCCATGCCAGCACATCGAGTTTTATGTGCAAACCCACAAGAAGTCAGGGAGCTATTTGCACCCCCACTGTTTTTTCAAAAGTGGAGTTTTTTCCCAAGTTTAGTGAGGCAAAGCCACTCACAGAGATGCCAACCACACCCCTAAGTCAGTGCAAAGGGACAGGCATGCACAGAGTGGGGAATGGAAGACACAAAGCCACGTCTGCCCCTTGGACAGCGAATTGTCACTCCAGCTCAGCCTTTCTGAAGTGACCAAATCCCCCAAGAATTGGTCCCAAGCATTTGGCCCACAGCAGACTCATCCAAAACTTTGCCATAAATGTAGTCTCAGGAACTGCAGGTGAGAATATGCATTTAAAAATTACCAAGGCTGGCCTGTGTGGTCCCTGGCTCCCCCTGCTCGCCCATCCAGCAGCCAGGACACACTGCTCCTGCCCTATGCTTGCAGCCCTGACCAGGGCCAGACCAGGGAAGAAGTGAGGAGATGAGGGTGTTTGCATTGCTTGCCTTTTTTGGCTGCTGCTGTACCAGACATCAGTTAACTCACTGCACCTGGTGAAATCTGGTTGCTAAAAATTTGTTTCTCTTTCCTAAAAGAAGAGGAACTTTGGTAACCCTGCTGGAAGGGGGGCAGCCCGCGTCACCCACACCTTGCCCCAAGAAATTATTTTGTCTTTGAATCTGTAGTTATAAACTTCAATTTTCCCTAAGGATCTATGTGGAAATGGTGCAGCAGAGGAACAGTGCTCGAGGAGGGAGGGCTTGAGGGAGCCTTCCTCTTCTTCCCCCTCATGGCTGTAGGGCAGCACTTTGGAGAGGCTGCTGACAGCACAGGGAATGCGCCACGTGGTGCCACAGGGTAGGTGACAGCAGAGCACTTACCATATGTGAACATCTGTGAGATTCATGGGCCTTTAATACACCCTTGGGCTGGGAGAGGTCTGTACACACTGCTGGCTGTAGGGAATAAATCCTGGAAATTCTCAGTAGAAAACAAGGAAAACTAGGATTCTGCTAACTACTTGCAGTTCAGAGAACTGGTCACTAGTAGTTTGTACTGGGAGTAAGAAACTGTTCCCATGACTTGCGTTCCCTAAATACACTTAGTATTTAGAATTCACTGCCTAGCTGCTGCATTAAAATCAATGTTCATAATTAGATAACAATAAGGAGAAAACAGAAAGAGACAGGAACTCTGAGTGCATGCTAGGGAAGCACCCAGATAATGTAATAAATCCAAGAGGAAATCTGCAATTAAGAATAAGGACATTACATAAACTGTTTCTCTAATGACAGCTCAGTATCTCTTCTATCTTACATTCTGAAATTAAAAGATGCTGCTCCTGCATAGCACCAGAGCTTCCCTTGCTGTTCTCACGTGGCAATGTAATTCCATACCCCAGAACTGTGTCCCAAGCTCACAGCTGTACACTGTGTGCATACACCAACCAGTCAAAGTTTTAAATATACAGCAGAGCTTTCTAAAGGTCCCTGTCCTCACACAGCATCCTGAACATACCTAAGGGCAGACAAAATATACTGAGATTCTCAGGTGAAAGTGTAAAAATGTAAAGAATAATAATTATAAACAAAGATAAAGTCCGTTTCAACAGAGAAATGCATCATATATATTCCATGTTTGTGTGTTAATATATGATAATTAAATCCCTCTAGCACTACTGCTGGCTTGGCCTGGAACCAAAGCAGCTGTCTTGGGGGATTCTCTGCATGGTACTCCCTCTTAAATACACTAGAAGCAAACACTTATCCACTTTTAGGCCTTTTATAATGTTTGCATGGACAAAAATAGAGAAAGAGGCAAAGCTGGGAGGCATGGGGAGAAAAGAATAAAAACAAAAAAAAGCGGAGCAGCCTGGAAGTCAGGAGGAGCGAGTTCCCGCCGCCCAGCCCCGGGGGTGCTTTCTGAGCCTCTCAATGGCGATTCACAGAGCCGACACTTACTGCAGGAAAGCAGCCTAAAGAGATTATCCAAGTTTGCAATTGTATATTGCTTTGGTTATTTTACATGCAGCTTCTGATGTCCATTTCTATTGCAGAGACAGAGCTAAAAAGCTCGGCTTTGTTTGCTCCCCCTCAGCAATAGGGATGAGGGGAGGAGGCTTTTATCAATGTTGCCATGCAAAAAAAAGTTCGTAATCTCCCTAAAGTCCAGCCTTACTTCTCTTTGTCACTTGGCCTTTGTCTGCTGGTATTTCAAATCTAAAAAATTCCAAAATGGTTTCCAATGTACACTTTAATGGGGATGCTTTAATCTGACACTGAGTCCTGTTATTCAGCCTCTAAAGCTGTACCTTGACTTGAGCCAAGGAAAGTGCAAGGAGCCAGGCACAGTGACAAGAAATATTTTGAAGAACAAAATTATCTCTGCAGAAAATACAGCAAATGAATAATTAATAATGTATTTGGAACTCTGCATTGAGCAATATATGCAGCACTGTATTTGTAAACTTTGCAGAAAGAAAGGAAACTTAAGACCAAAAATGTTGAAGTTCTCAAAATTTAAGTAACATTAACCATTGGTTTGCCTGTTACAAATAATTAAAAGCTAAGTTTAAGAAAATAAGTCACTCAGGCAGAAAGACTCTCATTATTACAGGTGCAGCTGAGAACCTCCTTCCCCAAAAAGATTTCTGTGTCAGAGAAACATCCTCTCTTGCCATCTGAAAGACTAAAGAACTGCTGCATGAGGTACAACAAAGGGACATTCCTAACATTATTACCTTGTCTTGGGAAGGATCAGCCCTCCCCTCAGCCTGGTGTTGTGGTTCTGTGGCTAAGTTCACCCTCCTGACTGTGTATCATGTGGTTAAACCAGTTTATCTGGAGGTGAAGAGTTCACCATTTCTAAAACTTCTCTCCTGTGACCACTTCCAACTCTCTCTGACCTACTTCTCCTTAAAGGTTCAATTTATAATGTATAAAAGTAACTACCTTATAAAGCATCCAAAACCCTACTAAAGGGCATACAGCCTTTACTGGCATTTACTAAAAGCTCTCTGGATCTTGTACCCGCCTTCCTTGCTCTGAAGGTTGGCTCTGGCTCCATCCCTGTGTGCAAAAGAGAAGGTAACAATTTGCTGCTAAATGTCAACATTATTTTTCATATCATGCAGGGCAGTCAAAGTATTTTCAAGTATGTGAAGTCACATTGTTTTATATAAATGGATTATATTAGTGCAAGCTGACTCTGTCAGTGAAATATTGGTCTCCAAGCTGCATCCATATGTGTAACAGAGCACAGGAAGATACAGAGAGATTGAGGTCACATTGAATAAACAAGAATAAGCACAAAGTCCAAACCTCTCTGGGTCTGTGGATGGCTATTTCCAACCCTGCAAACTGAAGCAGCCATGAAAGAACCACCTGAGACTTGGGAAACTGGGTATGGCCCCCAGTGCAACACAGAGAGTGCCCAGAGCAGGGGAGATGATGATTTCATCTCAGTTTTCCAAATCTTGACGCACTAAAAATCAATCCGCAGGCCACAGCTCTTAAAGAAATCAGGGTTCATCAGTTCTGCTGCTCACAAAGTGACTTCTGTGCAAAGGCAATAGTCTGGGACAAGGCTTTTTTTCTCATACAACATCCCCTAAATGCTGCCACTGGCAGCTTCTGCTGAAAATGGCACTATTTCATTGCATCTCCTTCATCACACAGGAAAAAACAATAACTTCCACTGAAGTCACTGTTCCTGGAATCTGAATTTCCTTTGCCTAGCACACACTGTAGATTAAGCAGAGTGACAGTGTGGTGTGTCAACTAAAGTAAACTAAACTAGCACAGCTCAATTCTTTTTGTATCTTTTACAATAGTTGAAGCTAAAAATAAATGTCAGCTACTGACATACCAAGCACTAATCAGAGTCTGCCCTTTTTTACTTCAGGAGAACTTACAGCATTTTGTTTGCTTTTTGTCAGAAAATTTCCAATCTTAAATCTTACATCTGCTAGGGTTAATAAATCTCACTGTGTCATCCCATTCTCCTCCTTGTTCCTCCTTTTCTCTCTGTGCTCATGCATTTTTGGAGAGCTGTGCCACCATTATTTATGACATTACCAACCCTCTTATCTGTTCAGACATTTTTATGGCTCATGGCCACATTCCAAAGCACGGCGTTAAGGGGCTTAATGGCTGTGACAGGAAACTTTTCAGATATCACACATGTGTTAGCCTAATATTTTAATCATGCTGTGCTTCAGGTACTACACTTTGCCCTCAGGGGATTGTCAGGTTACAGCATACTGATATATGTTTCAAGAGCTCTTTGCCTCAGGAGGGCTTAATCAAAATTTATAGTGGGGCAGTGCATTCTGTTCAAGGGCATGAGCAGGCACGAATCTTGCACCTTGAGCTGCATCATCCTGCTTGGAGCTGGCTTTTCCTGCATGGAAACAGTTAATACACCTGGGTGAGCAGTAGTTTAGGAGCTGGCTCCCATTCCCAGCACTCCCAATTAAAGAGTGTTTCCTAATCTGCTTGCAGCTGGTGTGGCAGGCAGGGATGGAGCTGTCCTTGAGCAGAGTGTGAGCTCTGAGAGTCTCCTTGTGTGAGAGGAGCACGGGGTGATGGGGAACGAGGCACAGCCACCCTCAGCTCTGGCAGGGGGATGTGTTTCTGAGAGTTATTCACCTAGGTGACTCTGCACGTGTCTCCAGTATTTAATAAGACATTAAAATAGAAGTAGCTTGGATTAAAACCTGTCAGTTCACACAGAAACACAGCCACAGCCTAAGCAGGATGTCCTAGAGCTGCAGGCAAGGCCCTGACTTGACCCTTTCAGTGCCATCTGGCCATTTTCAAGCTCTGGTGCCAGAGAGTTTTCAAAAGGTGCCTTTTAAAAGGCAACAGAGGCTGTGGAAAGCCTTGAGGCATGGACACATACCCAGCTAGTGTCACTTCTAAGCTCTGAAGGCACAGCTCAAATTATAACAATCATCTTTTAACTGATGGGGGCTGTTCCCCAGAAATCCCAAAATACCTCACATGCATTTTCCCCTGCCATCTGCCCAGCCTACCACACTCCATAATTATGCTCTGCTCAAAGGTTGGCCCCGATTGTGTGGAGGTGAGGCATGAAAAGGAGGATTAAGTCTCCTGACTCGAAAGCTTTGTAGGAAGGACTGATCCAAGGTCAGGCACACACATCTCCTTCCCACAATGCCCAATGGAAAAAAATGAACTGCAGATTAAGAGAATGGCCAACAACATGGTTGTTGTTATCTTTTTTCAATCTTTTAAAAACAAAACTTGCACTAAAATTAAAATAAAGTATGCAAGCAGGAAAGAAATGCCTCTGGACATTTGGAACAAATTGACCATGTGCTTCAATATCTAAATTCAGACTGGCTCAAAGGAGAAGCCTGAGTCCAAAACACCCTAAGAGAGAAGAGAAGCATGCTCAGACAGACCCCATTTGGAGAAGACCTTTCCAGAAACTAATTCCTGGGGCTACATTGAACACCAATATAATGACAAAAACTTGCATTCACAAAGCTATTTTCTGCCTCAGGCTGCAAACACACCTGTCTGCAAGCTCCTGTGACTATCAAAGCTGGAACCTGACACTCTTTCTACTGTAGAGTCCAGTGCAAATTCACATTTCTTCAGAGTATTTCTGATACAGGCTCATTTCTAAATGAGAATGTGATATACTGCTTACTTAAAAACCAAATTAATTTGCACTACAATACAAAATAAACAAAATCAAAATGGCACTGTTTAAATGTTACAGAACAAAAGAGGTACCAGTTTTACCTGTCTTCTATTTTTACCAGCCTTCAGAAATTGAAAAATCACTACAAGAATATAGTACTGACTGCTATTGCTCCTTGTGTCCCTGCATGCCAGCCTCCAACTGCAGCTGCTGATCTTACACTTACAGCAGAAACTCTGACAGACCAAAAATACTGGATTGTCTTTCTGCTGTGGCTGTCCAGCTCCCAGCACAGTGAGAACCTTTTGCTCCCTGGGCTCCTGTGCAGCACTGCAATGGGAACATTGGCAGCAGAACTGAAGCCAGTTGAAGACACACAGCTCATGTACATTCACATCTCAGTTCTTGCTCCAGAACCTCCCACAGTGCAAAATGAATATGGGAAAAAGAAAAAAAAAAAAGGGAAAAAAAAAAGTCATATGCTCTCTGCATTTGTGACATTAGGAATGTACAATGAATGCTCCAGACCAAACCATTATTCCTCAATGAGAAGGAGGAGCTGGAGGCAATGACTGAGAAAGAAGGAAGCCCCCAAAGTTTTCTTGCTGGGAAACTGCATGGCACCAAGGCAGCATTCAGCACAGCTTGAGTGCAACCACCACTCTGAATGGGACAGAGAAAAACCTTCTGGTCTTTGAGGGGAAAACAAAGAAACACCTCCAGCCTTGGTGGGACAGAGAAAGGACTGTTCAGCCCCCAAAACAACAGCAGAGACAGGCCACTGAGGAGTGCTGCTCTCTGCAATGCTTGCAGCTCTTACAAAAAACTCTGCAGGAAAAAGAAAGTAATTCTTACAGCACAAAGACTTAGAGAAATGCAGTGTGGCAAACCCAGCCTCCCTCCCCTGCAGAAAGCTGCCTGCTGTTCTGAGGCTCAGCTCAGATATGCCCTTCCCTGTGCTGCCTCTGAGATGAGACACTTCTGCCACCATCACCCTGATGCAGAGAAACTATTTCTGCCAACAAATTGACAGAGAATTTCAGTCTTAATAATTATCCTGCCCTGCACTTCAGCCTGATCCACATCCCAGAAGCAAGATTAATCCACTAAGCCTCTCAGCTCCTAGAAACGATACTTACAGGCAAACAACTATCCCCACTCATTCTCTCACTCAGATGATAATCAGAAAAATGTCTGTATTTGGCTCACTATGACAAGCTGATTTGAAGAAGCACAAGCTTGCTGGCTCTGGGATAACCCTGCTTGTCCCTATGCTTTAGCCTGGCAGCCTGGGGAAGAACAAGGCAGCTCCAGAGGTCTTTTCCAACTTTAACATCTCTGTTTCTGTGGTCTGTGGAAGGGTTAATCAAGGTGGTTACACAAACCCTGATCACTGCACATCCCAGCAGGGCAGGTGCCTCCTTGGTAGGGGCAGTGATCATTCAGCTCTTTCCTTCTCCCAGACACAACAATCACAGGTGCTGTTCCACCTGACTTCAGTGGTTCCATCCTCTTAATGCATTCTTCTGAGCTGCAAAATTACAAGTAGATCTGGAGAGTTTATGGATGTCTTGGCACCTTGGTGAACCAGAATCCATATTTACACTGAAGTCTGAAGCTAGATGGCTTGTCAGGAACCAGCTAAAGCTTCCCCTATAAAGAAATCAATACCTTTGAAGCTTTATCTTGCCACACCTTGAGTATTTTGTTTAGTCTTTGCAAGGATAAGAAAAGGAGTGAATAAAGATATGAAACATAGTAGTCACAGCATTTAATAAAGAACTGGCTACCAGGTTTTCTTTTACTTTCCTTTTAGTTTTCCATTTTGAGGCAATTATGCTTTATTCTACAAACTTCAACTTTTTAGTTATCATTTAGAGTTTAAACCATTTCAATGATGAAGCTTATTTTTTATGTATTTATAATAAAATATTCAAGCTGTTACAGGGAGCTAGTAAAAGTAGCAAACTTGCATATGTGGATAATATGCACAACTTCTGGTGGAAGAAAATTGTCCTTCAGTATTTCATTTTCCCTTGGAATCAAAAGGGCTGGAGAAAAACAGGTAATAAAATATATGCAGTGCACAGTTTGTGATAGTCTATGGCTGCTTCACATTAAGAAGAGGCTAATTAGAGCAGCAATATAAAGGAGGTGCCAGTGGAAACTAGAAATAGTCATGCAGAAGGGAGGAATAACTTGTCCAGCCCTGCCATGTACTCACCAGGCCCCAAGGCTGTACAGCTAGAACAGATGGCCAAGGAGTTATGTCCTCTTAAGTCTTAGTAAATCTTCCTCCAGCTTTGGCTTCAAATGCATGGTAAAACAGGTCAAAGCAAACCCTGAATTTCTGGGAGGGAAGGTGAAATTAAAAGGCACAGGTAACTTAGGTCTGCTGTGGAAAGTTATAGTTTGGCTCAGCATCACCTCCATCTAACACCCCATTTGGAGTCTATGTGCCATTTAATTCTAGAGTCAAGAGTTTTCTAGATTTTTGCCCACTGAGGAAGGTTCATCATGACACTGTTTCTAGGAGATTTGGTTCATCGTGACACTGTTTCCAGGAGATTTGGCACATATGACACCTACACAGAGCCACAGCTTTAGAGGAAGCTGTGTCCTCCATTTGACAGGTATAAAGAGAAGCTCTAGGAAGAAACTGCAGGCACCTCATTGCAGCAAAATGAAAATGGATGTACATGGGAGCAACGGGAGCAGCAGAAGAATTTGTTGTTAATGTTTAATTAGCTGATAGCTGAGCTGGTTGGGAAGGACACACAGACATATCAGACCTTCATCTAAATGTCTGCCAGAATAAACACTTTTCTTTCAGCAGCTTCATGTTTTGTTCTTGCTCCTTTGGCAAAGTGCTTAAAATGTTTAGGGATTGATTGAGTATGGTCTGAGGTCCCAGAGCATACAAGCCAGGCAGGTCATTCAAGAAAACTGTGAACTCACAATTTTTTCTAATTTATTTCTTTGTACATCGCTCTGAGAAGCCTTGATTACTTCAACACCTTCCAAAATCATGCTCTCAGGCATCTTTTGCAAACTCACACCTACATTTTACAATCTAAACAATAATCCATTCCACAGTGAACTGGGTAGTTTCTAACACATTCTCCCACTCCAGTTGGGCTTTTTTAAGGATAAAGAATCATTCAAAGGGCTTTGCTGTAACTAATCCTTCTATACCCTTCAAACAATAAAAATCAACAAGCTTGATAAAACTGATGGTAAAACAACATAAGCCTCGGACAGCTGAGTTAAACAGAAGATTTTATAATAAACCCTCAGCCCTCCAGTGCTGAAATCCAACTACACAGGAGGGCTCCTTTTTCCTCCTTGCTTTTCTGAAGGCTTTCTTGATAAAGTTCTGTGACAGGACTAAATCTGTGTAACCAGAGTGTGCTCATTGAAATGCAACCCATCATTTCCTTCTAAGTGATTTGTTCTTAATATCTGTTGTGCATCAGGGTTTTGATACTTAGATGCACCCACTGTGCCATTGGGAGGGAGGAAAAAACCTTATTAGCTGTAGCAGAGAAATCAAAGGGGAAAGGACAGAAGGCTTTCTTTCCTTAGCCAGGGCTGTTCCATATCCCCCATGACTCTCCAAAGCTGGGCCAGCACAGACAAGTTGGCACTTGGTGCCCTCAAGAAACAGGCTGGCAGTTTGGCACGAGGTTTTGAAAGACAGCCTGGGTTTGGATCCCATCCTTGCTCTCCAGCTGACACCTGACTTTGGACAGAGCTCAACAGGAAGCAAGGCACATGGAAAAAAAGCCTTGTCTAGGGAACAATGAGGAGCTAATAGAGAAACCTAAATGAGACATGACTCAATTAATGACAGCTGATGGGGCTAATGACTAAACAGATGGTATTCCTAAAAAAAAGGCGAGGGAGAGGAAATATAGCTGTGATAATGGACCTGCTGTAGTGTAGATGGCAACTCTAATGCTGTCTCTTGCAGAGCACTGAAAGCTCTGAGGAAAAGGAGTGCTCTTTGCCTCAATTACAATACAGAGCAACCTGAAAAAGGAGCTTACCTGGATTAAGGCACCTCATCCCTCGTTCCCTTTCCATCCTACCTCCCTTCCCACCCTGCAGGTGGAAGAAAATTTTATTTAAGAAGTCTCCTACTACAGTCCCTAATAGGCAGGCAAAAATGGTTTTACAGCCATATTTTCTATCTCTAAATACACCCACGCTTTGTTTTTGACAGACTACAGTAGAAAAGTCAAAGTCTTTCAAAGTCAGGAGTGTTTAGAGCTGAGACATAACTGCTCAAACTAAAGGAGCTTCTAATTGCAAAGCATCACACAGTGCTGCTGTCAGCATCTTCCTGCAATGGGAACTCAAGGACAGACAGACTGTCCTCTCTTGAGACATTCCTGTACATTCCTGGAGCAGCCTTGAGAAGGCTTGACTTGATTTGATCCCACTTAATGTTGCAACTCTGCAGAGAATACAGGTCAGATGTTATGGGCCACTGGACTGTCAAGGCAAGTCAACATTAGGGCAAGGAGCAGCCTCTGTCCCTCTTGATGATCTGTCAAATACAATTATATTTGTGACATCCTATCATAGGCCTGAGAAACTGTAATGAGCTCAGACCTACAAATCTGATCCAAATATGCTTCCAGTTCTAACCAGCAGCCTCCTTTTCCATGTTACCCATATGCTCCTCAGCCACTCCTCAGTGAAGCTGCTGTGATCAATACATGCAGTTCCTGTGGATTAAATGTGCCACTGCAGCATGTCTGCCCTGCTCACAGCTTTTGCAACAATGGGCCCCTCTGTGGTGTTTGCCAGCAGGAGGGAGGAGGGAAGGTTCATCCTGCTCAGTGATGCATTCTGACTGACAGGAGTGTCTGCTCTGGGGTGAACTTTGGATTTCCTCCCCTACAGCCTGAGATAGCACACAGCTGCCTCCTCCCACAACAATCAGCCAAATGCAGCCAGCATTACAGCCACTCACATCTCTTCAGGCTTTTGCATTTAGAAACAAGCTAGATGGAAAAAAGAAAAATAAATAAGGAAATGAAGTTGCTACTCCTGAACATATAAAAATACTTTGCTAAAAAGGGTAGTGCCCTGTGCATCCATTTTCCTATTTATGGGCATTTCTGAATTTGACACTCTAGTGTCACTTCTCACATGGGTCTTGGTGCTGCCATTGGAGGGCACCTTCCTCTGGCCCTCAGCAACCCACGAGAGCCTGGCCACAGAAGAATCGCCAGCACTAGTAAACCACCAGTTTACTGGTTCACCACCAGTAGACCTGCCCATTCCAAAGGTAGCAACAGTTACCCCTGAGTTCTAGCCATCCAGTGCAGGATAACTCTATCTCCTCAATGGGGTGTATTAGGATGTTTGGGAGATTTATAGTTGAGCCATAAAATAACATTTTTTCAAGAAATATTTGAACAGCTGCCATCCATCCCAATTTCTAAATGCAATTGTCTTGATATGCCTGGTGACTTGAGACAGCTTGTGATGGGAAACTCTTCTGAACACAAATGGCCTCACCAATTGCTGCTAACATAGTGGACACAGTAATGAACCATTTTATGATTAAAATGGGGAAAGGAGGGATGAATCATCCCTCAGGGATGATTCTGAGATGTATCTGTCAGGTGCAGTAAGATTCTGCTCTCTTAGCTCTCAGCTCTGGCTGCTGGGATGAGGCTGATGGGGAGGTCAGCATGCACATTCTGCCCAGCTTCCCACTGTCCAGAGCAGACTTTCAGACTTTATTTCCACTGGAAAAAACCAAAGAAACAGCAGCACGAGTATGTCTAGGCTCGAGTTCTTTCTGATAAAGGAAGATTCAAATATGATCATTAAATTCAGAAAGATTCAGGGACTGATGTAGATAAAATCTAGGAAAGAATAAACCAAATAAAATTAAATTCTCTACTTCTGTTTGATATCTGCTTTTGAGTGAGTGCCAAAAGCCAATGAGGCTGACTTGCATGAACATTTCCACTGATTCTGGCAGCAAGAAGCATTGTCCAGCTACCTCCCAGGAAAAGAACATATCCATAGAAATAAAAAAATGAGTGTTTGTGGGGAAGGAAAGGAAAAGAAACCTCTCAGAAATAAGCTTGAAATTACACACAATAATGAAGGGTTCATTATTGTTTCAGTCAATTACATTGACTGAAATAATTACATCATTAAATAATTATACATTAAATAATTATATTGAAACTCCAAAAAATAGAGTATTGTTGTTTCTTTGTCTTTGTTCAGACTACAGAACAAAATAAAAAATATCTTAGGCAAAAAGCATAGAAGTAGAATTCTGAGACAGAAGCACAGAATTAGACTGAACATACTGGCACAGCATCAACAAATCTTTCAGAGAAAGCCTGACAGTCCTGCACAATAAATCTGCTGCCTCTTCATTACAAGCCTGTCTGCAAGAAACACTCTACACTAAATGCATTGCTATAGCAAAGTCCTATTTATAGAAATCCTTGTGCCAATTCCCTACTTCTCCTCCTTCCTACCCCTTGTCAACAATCACAATCATTATCTCTCTTGGAAGGCATTAAAACACAGGTGAAGCTTGTGTTTCCCTACTTTAAGAAATGGTAGGTATTACAGAGGACCAACAAAGACGTGCTAAACTAGTGATATTCATGCTTAATTTGTGTCAAGTCAGTTCACATGCATTATTTTTTTGGCTTTGCCCCCCTCTTCTCTTGTGATTATATCCCTCCTGGAGCAGAACCAGCCCCATGGCTGCTTGTCACAGTCTGGGGAGAAGGTGCAGGTGCCTGTCATGGCACCAGTGTGTATTCAGGTGTGTTTTAGGGCAGAGGCGTTTTGAGGGACTCATTCCACACCCCTGATTGACAATTGCAGTGTGTGCTCCTCCTTCACATAGGAACAGGAACAGCAAAGACAACAGCAGCACAGGATCATCCCCCAACTCCACTTGAGCTGCTGAGAGCCTGCCCATTCTTTGCAGCTGTATTAGTCCAACAAAACATACTAACTATCCCCACAATCCTTTCTTCCTTTAAATCTTTTGATCATTATGGCCATAATATTCTGTTACAACTGATCCTGCAACATTAGAGCTCCTGTCTCACCAAGGGAAAAGCGGTTGTATTCTTTATTTGTTCACTCCTTTTGTATTCTTTATTTGTTCACTCCATGATATCTGAAGGAGAGCAGCAGTCAGGAGCGTGGCAGGTGGCAGGGTGTGTGATTCCCCCATTTGTTACAAAATGGAGCACTTCTTCATCACTGGATTTTTAATGAATCATCCAGGAGTAAGGCTGGCTGTGTGCAGTGAGATTCTCTGCGTTTTCTCTCTTTATTCTCCTATTTTCAAAATCAAAGATTCTCCCTTGCAGTCACATTCTCCATATGTGGTTTGAATTTCTGGGCCAGGACTGCCTGCATTTGAGGATTACAGAGAAAACCAGGGCAGGGACACCATTGTTGTGGTTCTGACCCTTAGGCATGAGTTATTCGATTGCTGGGTGAGAAAAACTGGAAGCAGAACACTCATTATTTTGCTCTGGGGAATTTACACTTCTGAACAAAGATTCTGCTGACACTCACAGGTTGCTAAGCTTTTAGTTTACTGGGTGCTACTCCAGCTTTAGCACTCCAACAAAAGCAGCTGCATCCAAACATCTTTAGAAGCTGTTTCCTCTAATCATTCCATCCTGGATGAGTGCTGTTCCCCTGTCCCCAGCTTCCCAGTACATCCAGGGACCTTAGAAATCATCACAAACAGCATCACAAGCCCAGGGCAAAACAAACCCAACCTGAGCAGTGAGAGAGCAGGACCTTGGTCAGCTAAAGGGCAACCCAAGAACCAGGAGCCTTTGTGAGAACAGCGAATGAATGAGGGGTTTTAAAGGTATGTAAAGCACTAGGACATTGGGATAAACAAGGGAATAGCTTCACTACCTATGTATCCCTCCTGACTCAATTTCCACTGTACTACTGCAACTCAATTGGGATTTTCATGATTTTCTGCATTAATTAAAATGCAAACAATACCCCTTACAAAGACTTAAAACACATGGTGTTTCAACTTTCTCTGATGCAGGCAGGTATCTGCTTTTCTCTTAAAGCTCCACTTCCAGTCTGGTACTTTTGTTAAGTAACTCAAACCCAGGAACACCAAGTTTCACTGTAAACAGCAGAAATAAGGTGGTCGCACCTTCCACATTGGCTCCAGCAGGAGCCTCAGTTTGTTCTTAAGATAGGGATCACAAAGACCTGCCAGGTGAGTTATGCATTATTAAGAGGAATCTTGCCACATGCCCAGCAGACCAGCTCTCAATGTCTTTTTCCATCCATCTTCAGCGTTGCTTTACCTCAGATTTGTAAATTACCAAAAACTTTTGTGTTTTTAAGAGTTTTTAATTATTAAAACATAACTAAAGAAAGCACAGAAACAGGCAGGTGAGATTCCATGAAACTCCATGAAACCTTCTGGAGTGTGAACACTTTGCCTTGGGGAGCACTGCTGTTACTATAATGTGGATTCATTCTCCATTTATAAACAAGACTGGACAATCGCTAGTGCAAAAATTTCTTCTTGTCCTGACAGTTAACAGAAAACAAACTATCATGAAGGAATGAGATGTCCCTGGATACTGATTATGCACACAATGACATCCATTTGAGTTTTGTTTTGGAGTTTGAATGCAAAATTGTTAAACAATGCTGATCAGTAACCCCCTGGCAAGCGCATTGGAATTTCTTATCTTTCTTACAGTAAATGAGACTACTCAAAATTACCTGTTTGAGATTTTTTTTAACCAAATGACAGTATTTGGTACTGCTCATTACAGATGATAGAATCTGAAAAGTAATTTCTTGTACTTTCATGACTCCTTATAGGAAAATTGGCCTTTTGTGCTTGCACTCAGTAAAGCACTCAGTACAGTCCAGCTGTAACTGACACAGAAGCCTCCAGCTGGGAAATCCTATAATACAAATTTTCATTTCCAGCTTCAAACACTGCTTTAATAAGCACAGATTTAAAATAGGAACTCAGAAAATGAAGAAACATACTCGAAACAACAACATAGAGGATTAATGAACATGAAAATGCTTCCTTGATGAATTTCTTTTGATGCTCAGCAGTAGCTTATTTGCAATCAGAAAGAAAGGTGCTATAGATGATGTTACACCTTCCTCTACATTTTATATCTGTATTTTCTATACATGTTACAAAGTAATATCAACCTTCTCTTTTTTTTTTTTAAATATCAAGATACTATTCTTTTCATTTAGTCTTTTAATCCCCAAAAAGGTTTTGTATTATTTTAAATGGGGGGGGGGGAGGGGGGGAATAAAAGCAGGAGAAGTCACATTTGTACTGCCAGCAATCACTGTAACAGGCAATTTAGCCAAAGCTGGGGGGATAAAGGCCAGGAGAGCTGCCTCTGCAGCTCTCTCCACTCCCGGGAAAGGTGAGGTAAGCTGAAACAAACAGAACTCGGGAAGGTTTGAAAGAAACGTTCTGGAATGTCAATAAAAAACAGGGTTGTGTTTTAGTCTCTAGAATGTTTCAAAGCCTGGGGAAGAAATAAAAATAAACTAGAATCCCAGGCAGTAGAACCTGTTAAGGTAATGAAGGATTAAGCCCACTTATACAGGCAGGCTGCCCCCAGCTCCTTGGCACAGCCCCACTCTGCTGTGTCAATGCCATCTCCAAAGGGCAGCAGATGGAAAAGTGGAATGATAAGACCAGCTAATGCTGCCTCCCTCACAAAAATGGCACTATTTTAACATGGAAGGCTGACTTTTTGTGTTTAATCTCCAACCTATTTTATTTCCTGAAGAGTTCCTTTGAGAGAGGTGGTTAATGAGAAAGGCGCTATAGAAATGAAGAATACAGCTGATTGCATACGCAAATCAGCATGTGCATTTTCTTTGGGGAGGGGGATTTGCAGATGAATGGGTTAATAATAAAAGCCATTGCTGGCTTTTTTTTTTTTTCCCCTCCCAAGCTCAGCAGCTGAGCAGGATGGGATGAGAAAAGGGGAAGGATGGTTAGGGGCAGAGAGATTAAAAAGTACAAAGCCATTTTGACCGCTTAAAAATATTTCTTGCAAGCCTGGTAGCACCCGTTGAGGGAGGAGCAGCCTTCAGGGGGGAGCACCTGCTTCAGATGTGACTCCCAGACAAGCTTTCTCCTCAAAGCCTCCACTTTTCATTATTTGGGAATGAGACAAAGAGAAGAGAGGAGCGTGCCAGCGGAGGGCACCGAGCACTTATTCTCCCAGGGAAGGATGCCTGCCTTGTGAAAGGCTGGAAAGGAATCAAGAACCAGAGAAACAAACAGAGAAATGAAAAAGCAGGAGCCTGAGCCCTCCAGAAGCACTAAACCTTCCCTTCTTTTCTTTTTTGTGGTATCTTTGGAAGCCACTGCTAAGGCATACTGAAAAGGGTTTTTGTCAGAAGCCCTCCCTGTAGATGTCTTCTGATCCCTCTGGAGGTATTTCAGCCCCTAATGCAGCTGCCACTTTCTCCCCACTGCTCTAACAAAAAACCGGGGGGAAATATAATAGTAATAAATTTCTGCCTAACGGACCGAGCTGCCCCTGACAGCCAGCCAGCCACCCACCCACTGGGGCCCGCAGCCTGCAGGACGCCCCGCTGCCTGAGGGAGGGATGACCGGCCCTCACACCGCCCTGACGCCACATTCACACCGGGCCTGCCGGAGCGCCGTAAAAAGAACGGCGGGAAATATAACAGTAATCAATTTCTGCCTAGCGGACCGAGCTGCCCCTGACAGCCACCCACCGGGGACGGCGGCCTGCGGGACGCCCTGCTGCCTGGGGGAGGGAGGCCAGGCCCTCACACCGCCTTCACGCCGCATTCACACCCGGCCTGCCTGATCCCCTGAGCTGCCCGGAGCCGCTGCTCTCTCCCCCCTCAGTCTGTCCTCTCTGCCCGGCTCTCCACAAGTGGAAATGAACGATACTTTTCTCTCGATGCAAATGCGAGGCAGCACCTTAGCCTCACCCCCTCAGCTCTACCTCTCCTTCCCTTTGTGAGTTCAAGCAGATAATAGTGAAAGCCAAGGCCCATCTGTGGCTTCTGAGCAGACTTTGTCCCAGTTACTTAGGCTCATCTCTAAGCCTGCTTTAGGCTCCCTGCAGTTTAATGCATCTTTAAGAATTGTCATTCTATCACTCCCCTGCTCTGCCGCCTCCGTGCTCCCTCCCCTGCTCCGAGCCCAGCCTCCCTTTCCCCCAGTTAAAAATTCTTCACATTTGAATGACTGTATTTTCATCATTGCTCAGCTCAGAAACAGGCCCTCCCCCCTCTCCTTCACATCAACCCTCCTACTGATTAAAAACTGGGCTGGAGGAGCTCTTTTCATGCATTATTTATTTAAAAGCTCTCCCTTATGTTTCCTATCGAGCCCTCAGTGTGTCAGGCTGCCTTGGGACAGGGTGGCAATGCCCACAAAACCAACACCTTAACGTTATCAATGCATTTGAACATCTTCAACATTCAGTTCTTCTACTTTTATTCTCTCATGCTGCACTGAATGGTAAGGAAGATGAAAAAGTAATTTTCTTGAGAATTATTAACTTACTTTATTTTCACCCCAGTGCTGGCTAGAGAATATTGAAGGTCCAATAATTTTTAAAAGCACCAAATACATGAAATTAGTGAGAGCTGCTGTCTGGGCTCAGCACCCCTGAAGAACCAAATACAAGTTCATCATTAAGAAAAGTCCTGTATTCCCTTTGTCTGCAGCTATTAGCATTTATTTGTACTAGGCTAGCACCAAGACAGACAAAACCCTGGCACAAATGGCATATATAATGCCCATCCCACTGGTCCCTGATGGGGGCAGGGACAAAGCTGCTCCATGGCTGAGATGAGGCTTGTTCCTTTGTCCTGTCTAGAGTAGGGCACAGTGTCCTTTTACAGTGACCTCAGGTTTTACTGGACAAACCTGTGCTTGTTCCAGGACCTAAACCATCAGTGATCCCCACAGTTCCAGGTTCAGTTCCTCAGGGAACTGGAAGGCACTGGCAGCCCGTGGATATCTCTACACCTGGGGGAGGTGTGTTACAGCCTCTGGCCCACTCTGCAGGGTATGGCTGCCTGCAGCTACAGCTGAAGAGAGAACTTTCAGTTCTAGGTTCCTAAACAGACAAGGCAGGAAGAAAACCGGCATGTTAAGGATGCAGAGTCTTCCTGAAAGTCATTGCAGAGCAGGGGTAGGGCAGGGAATAAAAGTCCCAGTCCTGTTTTTGAAGATTTTCTCTCCAATCAGATCACCTCAGTTTCAATGGAGGGAGATTGAGAGGGCTCGAGCACAAAGGCATCAGACCCTTCAAGGGCAAAAGCTCCATCCTACATGGAAAAGCCTTATTTCTTCACATTAGAAATATGTGAAGAAAAAGACCTTTCTACAAGGCATGAAAATCATTTGAGTTGTTACATAAGTGGCAGATCCACTTAATTCTGAAAGCTGGAGAGCACCAACATCTGATCATCTGACCAGATCTTCCCTCTCTCACATGGGGTCAGACCTCTGATTTCATGACCGCTTAAGTGACAGTGGCCTTGAGCATAGAATTAATGATGGCAGCAGATTTCCTAACTAAACATCACATTCCAAAGTTGGAGAGTACAGCAGAGCAAAAAAAGATGCTCACAACCTCACCTTAGGGTTTACTTTAGCTAACAAGTAACTCCTAACAAGTAGGAAAAGAAACCAAGTCATTTGTCTCCTTCCCTCCTGCTGCCCAGCTGCCTGCCTGACACTGACATAAAGCACCAGCAACTCTGACAAGTCCTAAGCAAATCCCAGATTGGATTTCTCTACTTCCTCAGCACTACTGTTTTGACAAAGTTCCCATGACACCAGCAAGACACATTTGCAAAAACCCCAGCACAGCATATTCCTCGACACAAATGAAAAATATAATATGCAGATCAGAGAGAATGACTCTGCACTGGCACAGAGCAGTTTTCTTTGGACTGATTGACAGTGCTGTTTGATGGACAGGAGAAACTCTGCTGGAAATGCACTGGATTTGCTTAATAGACCTGATGCTTAAGTCCCAAGACCTCTCTATATTCAGGACAGAGATGAGCAAAAGGATGTTATTCTGAAAATACAGCCATTTGTAACATTTGTTGCACACAGAACAATACTGACAAAAAATGGGAAGATCTGTAAGTACTCAGAGAAAACTGGGAAAATTTATTTTGTGCTGTTATGGAGGTGGAAGAGGGAACCTGTGTGAGAATCTGTATACTCCCTGTCAGAACATGCAATAACAACAATCTATTTTCTGTCTCACACTTTGGAGCTGACTGAAAAGCAAGTAACTCCCAATAACAAATTACAAGCAGTGTTACAGCTGCTTTGAAAACACATAAAATTAGGCTGCTCTTCATTGTCCACACATATTTGGTATTGCAAATATATGACATACACTTAAGCTATAAGAGGGGAAGCTGCCTAAGGCTGCAGTTTCTGGTATGGGGCAGCGTGGCAGATTCTCTGAACAGCATTTAGGGGCTCAGATGCCCCACAGAAACCTTTTCCATGATGAGCACAGTCATAAAGCACCAAATCCTCACTGTGGTGTAAATGAGCTTCTTTCATCAAAATTTAAGGGGTGATGTTGATGCACAACAGCAATGATCTGGCTTTATTCTGCCTGCAATCTAAGGAGGATTATCTACCTGTACAAGTGATCAGTCAATATAAATACAAGACTGCAGACCTTAAATGAGGCTAAAAGCAACACAAAGTAAGGCCCTCAAGAGCCTAAGTCACAAAGTTCACATCAGACACTTGTGAAAATTTCATCTACTGATACCTATGTCCTCACACATGCACTGTGGAGTGAAGCAGGTGAGAAGTGCACTAAAAGGCAGGAATTAATAGGTTTAGCAAGGATTAATAGACAGACTGACATTGAGAGGCTGGGGTATGTGAACAGCACTGTGCCACCCTACCTTCAATGTTACAAGGACCTCCAGAGACGTGGATGAATAAGCAATTCAGCCTAAAATCAGGCCATGCACATGTGCCAGGCATCTGCTGGCAGAGGCCTGTGTGAAGGTGGGAGAAGGTGTGGCTCTGCAGGACAGGACAGCTGAAGCCCCTCTGGGCAGACATGTTTGTACTGGCAGCACATGCTTTTGACTGGAAAGCTCATTTCTTGTGTGTGCTCCACTCCAGGGAGAAATGTTACTAAAACAGCTCAATGAGCAGCTCTGCCAGCGCAGCTGATTCCACAGCAAGAGCACTTCATCTGTATGGTGGCTTTTCCCCTGAAAAAGCACTTCCAGTGTAGTTCTCCCAGCAATTCTTAGCTTAACCTCAGCAGTGACTCCAGCTTTCACCCAGCACTGAAACCATCCAGCTTTCACAAATCATCTCAGCCAATTCTGCCTTCAGGTTGAGCTCTGTACCTTCGATGTGTGACGCTGATGTTCAGCAGCTGTGTGATGTAATTAGCACTCAATGTTCACACACACAGAGTGACAAACTAAAACCTGAACCCATGAGTATCTGTACCACCTACGTACCAAAGGCAAATAAATGTGGTAAAGGCTGGACTGCTGTCAAGACATCAAACCTCCTTTCCAGATGGGAGTATCTGGACTCCACCACTGTGCTGCCTTGGCCAGTGCTAATTATAATCACACTTCTATTTCCCCACCGTAAAAGAAGGCAGTTTAGGTGACAGAATGTATTACCGTTGACACTGAAATGCAATATAATAACCCCCCCAATTTCCTTGTATATAAAATTACAGGAACTCTAAATAATGTATATCAGCTGCTAACCCTTTGAAATGGGAGGCCGTCTTCAGTCCAGCCTCAGGATAGAGACAGAAGGAACAACTTCTGAAGACAGACTCTCTGTGGACTGCTCTGAACACTGTCCCTGTCTCATTACCTCTCCCAGATTGAAGGGAAAAAAATCCAACTGGCCATCAATTAGGAAGAGTTCCCACTGAACCTGCAGAAACTCAAATTCACTGTTAGCTCATTAAACGTGCTAGCATTTGTAAAGGTTCAAATGGGCTTTTCAGGCTTCAGCCCAGCAAGAGAGCTATTCCTGTTGCTTGTTAGATAATTGTCAATTAATGAATTTAAATGCTACATGGCAGTTTGAATGAGAAACTAACAGCTCTCCACAGTCCAATAAAATCAGATGAAATTAAGTTAAATCAAAATGTTTTACATAGCATCCCAAATAAGTGACACTCAGGAAAGCACATGTGTATAAAAAAAGTATGATTTCAGAGTCTTTGAGTGGTCCCACTTCATGGCTGTAACCACCAGGAAAGGAAGGAGATGGCATGCTACATTTCCAAGTGGCAATGCATCAAGCAAGACTTTTTAAACCTCTGGTACCTCCTTTATGTTGTTCTTACAGACTGTTTTAAGGACTTAAGAGTTACAGCCAAATCATTTACAGCCCAAATCACGTGCAGGTTCCCTGTATTTTTTTCTTCTCATTCTGACAAAACATTAGGAACAAGAGGCATTTATTCAGAACTAGCACAGGGTTGTACACAGCACACATCACTCTTCCTTTACCCCATGATCACTTTCCCTACCTATAGACACCTAAATGCCAGAGCCAGAGTAAGATGCACAGCACAGGGGAAAGCAGACTGGAGTGTTTAATTAGAAATCAGCATCTTGGTGAAGAGAAGACGGGTAAACATTTTGCCTGGGGCACTGGAACAATACACACACCTTCCATGAGTACATCAAGGACTCAGAGTTCTGCAGGACAAGGTGCTGCACTTCCACTGTGCATAATTTCCCTCCCTTCTGCCCTCACAGCTACCTGGAAGATGCTGCAAAGGGGTCAGGAGCGGGCTGTCTGCCCACCCCAACAGACCCGTCCCATGCCAACAGGGGTCAATTCTCTACATCCCAGATACTCTTGATGCTGAATTTACTACTTGACAGTAAAAAAGGAAAGGGCAGAGCATAGTAAAAGACAGTGGGCAAAGCTTAGTAAAAGACAGAGAGATGGGGCAGAAGAGGGAGGAGGGAGAATGTACACAGGCTTTCACTACAAAAAAGTTTTATCTGTTAGATTTTAGGTTTTTGACTACTTTTAGGAAATCAGAAGGATCAGCAGAGCAGCACTTCTGACTTGGAGAAACAGAAAAACAAAAGGGCAGCTACAGCACTCTGTGATAACTTCAAAGAACCCACATGAAAAAGGTTAAATAGATTAGCTCATAAAGATACAGGAAAATTGTGTAGAAAATGAATCTAGTTTACGAAAAACTAGATCAGTTCCTATCTCTGAATCAGACTTTATTCTAAAGGTGAACTGAGTAATCAAATCAGACTTCAAGGTTATCAGAAGTTCAGCAGTTTCCATCACATATGGCATTGCCTGTGCTCTTGCAGAATATTACCTATTACCACTTGTAATTTTGAAGAGAAAATATCCTGTAAAGAGAAAAGCTGTCTCAGAAACCAGCTCCAAAAGTGTCACTGGCCAAGGAAAACTAGAACCACTGAACTTCTCCCTAAGCAGACGTGGATAAAAATTCAGCAATCCTGTCCTCAGTATTTTTAACTGCTAGAGACGAGACCAAAGCACATCTGCCTCCACCAGTTCTGTTATCAAGCTCCAAGACCACCAGTCAGTGTTTCTGTTTGGAACAGCCACGAGATGCCATGTCAGCAGCATTGTGGAGAGATGTGCGGGCAGAGAGAACAGGCACTATTCCAAACCCTCACACAGCTTTTCCTGGTTCCATCACCCCAGGGAGATGCCTCTACATAACAAGAACAGGTCTGTGGTTGCCAGTTTTCAACTACTACTATCCTTCAGGACCCAGGCATGTCTGTCACCTTAAGCAAATAAGTGCATGTTCCAGCAGCCTTCTCTGCTTCAAAACCTGTAAAAAAGCCAGTGCTCTGCCTGCTGGACTCAAAATGAAGATGTCTGATTCAAGTCCCAACAGCCAGTCAGGAGCTCCAGCAGCAGGCTCCAATGGTTTATTACCTCCCTGGAAGCTGGAATCAGAGTATCAGCTTTCCCCAAATGCTTTACTGACCTGCTATATGCAAAGCACACCCCTCACTCTCCAGCTCTTTCTCCTTCTGCCTCTGGTCTATTTTTTTTTTTTGTTTGCACTGGAGGTTTGTTCTGCAGAGAAATCTCCCCACCAGGACCACCTCTCACCTGGACTATAGTTGCTCCTGCCAGTCTCAGTGTAACAGCAGGAACACCAGGCAGAAGGTGCAGCACTATGGAGCAAATCCAGCCAGGTGTCTTAGACAGGAATGTAGGCACCAGCTAATAAATGGAAAGGTTCTAAAAGACTTCACAAGGTAGTAGGAAAAAGGACTCTGAAATATCTTCTTTTGCACAAGTTGCAGCTTAGCAGTGGGGAAAGGAGTGAATTAATTAATGGAGTTAATTTGATTTCTAGTGTTTAACATGCAGCAGCTCTTCACTCTGGACTTCTTGCCTACAATACCTAAGCTTGCCAAGCAGCCTCTCACCCCTGTGTTGGATAAGCCTAAGACAGTTTGGTTTCCAAGACCAGCAGGTGCACTGAGTCCACAATAATCAGAACAATTTTGGGGTATGTCCCCCAAACCACCTGAAGCTACCACTCCATAGTAGGGCCCTTCACACTGCACCTTTTGCTTCCTTGCAGACAGCTCTTCCCATATGCTATTACCAATATTATTACCACTGAAAGTTTACTCTGCTGTGCAGTTTACAAGCAGATCAATACACCATTTTCCCTCCCACCAGAGCACCATGCTGCTTATCTTTTGCCTTTAATGCACTGTTTGACTTCAGCAGCATGTCAGAGGCAGGGAAAGCTGGGAAAAAAGCTCAAGAATCCACTTGATGGAAACAACTCGTTCATTGCAGTGAGTTCCTAATTTCCTCTCAAGGAAGCCCTGAGCTGTGTCCCTGGCAGGCTGCAGTGGGGCTGGCCGTAGCTGTACCTGTGCTGCACTGATGGCAGAAAGCACAGAGCCTGCTGAGGTGACTCAGCACACTCACTGCCATCAACTCCACTGGGTTAATCCTGCCATCTGTTCTCAAAAACAGGTGAATGTGCTTATTGTGGAAAGTTCTTGATTTTAAAGCTGGCTGCTGTGACCTGGGATGAGCTGTGTGATTGATGCAGCTGGCAAGGCTGTGAAGCTGGCACAAAGCCTCTCTCAGAAACGGCTGTCAGGCCAATAAGATTAAAAATAAATAAATCAAGGAACTAGAAGCAATTCCATGTACCCTTCCCTAATCAAGCATACTTTATTAAAGACAAGGTTGCCAACTCTCTTAGGATGGCCACAGAGGAAATGCTGTGGTATTTTCAAACCCCAGTTTGTTAATCTTTTAGTCCCAGCAATAAATCTGGCAAGGAATCCACAGGACAAAGCCCCAAAAGACCATTTGTGCAAGATACATCCCAAAGCCACAGTGACTTGGCAAGCAGAGGCTCACAATCCAACACAGTTCAATACTAAGTGTACGGCTCAGAAACCCCAAAGTGAAGAGCTTATTCTCAAGTTCACTTTTTTCCCCTCCCTAAGTGGATTTTCATCCCATTGATTGAAACCTGTGACTAGAAACTTGTATTTCCTTATTTAATGTACTCACTATACATGAAACTGATTATTAGTTTGTGTCCCCTCCTAATGGCAATAAAGGCTGTGGAATGCTGGTGCCTCATGACTGGAATTAGAAATGCCAAATCAGACAATGTAAGCTGAAATTAAACTGTGATTTCATACTCAGCTTTAACAGCTACAAGTAATTCTCCATGCAGGATATCTTACTTTCTTTGCCACTAGTTTGATTTTGTATCACACTTTCTCCTTGATATTGTGGGACATTTAAAGCCTTGCATGGGACTTCCTCCTGCTATCAGCAGCAAAATTTTCCTGAAAGTTACTTGAGTTAATTACAATTCTGTTGCAAATACTTAATGAAAACAATTTTATTTAGCCTTTGCAACAAAACCCCACCTAAATATTCCATGAGCTGCCTTTGTTATTGCCCTCCAGCAGGTAAGTGCTGAGAGAAACAGATGCAGCTTGTGCTTGGTTAGAACATTTCTGTAAGGAGCTTAAGTCTGGAGTCCCTTAAAGAACTGAACTGGCCCTACACAAGAAAGTATTTGACCTTATCAATAAGGTCAAGGGTTCACTGAAAGATTACAAGAAAACAACAGGTCTGATAGGTTCAGGCAAAGGCTTCTGTGCCCACGATCAAACCAGAGAAACTCTTATGAAAAAAACTCCCTGTCAAGTAGAACCACCAAATTCCATCTTTCCTAAAAACTTTTTAAAAAATTAACTCACACACCTATATTTTTTACCAGCTAAGATACTTCTCAGGAAACAAATGAAACTGAAAATCAGAAAGTCCAACAAATTAATTTTCGTTTTGGTCAATGGCACCTGTAAATCATTATGTGAGCCCAAGATATTTCTGTAGTACCCAGACATGCTGTATCTTTACCTTTTTCATCTTGAAAAATGTGCAATTATCAGTCTTTACAGAACAACCATACAGCAAAATTCAACAAGGTAAACTCGTTGGGTGGCTTTAATTTTTTTTTAAATAATTTTCATTCTTTATCAATGGATTCAAACATTAAAAGCAATTAAGCTAAGTAATAGAGACTCAGCTGCACTGACAGTCACATTTCCTCTTAAGAATCATAGTGAGATTGGTTTCACCATCCTTAAACACATAAAATGTTTGCTAGTTTATATTTACTAATTTAGTTCCTTTCTTCATCAAATTACTTACTTGTATTAGGTTAGAAACATGAAATAACTCCCCAAGGTAGAAAAATACTCCTAAGATGCTATATGGGAGAAGCAGGAAAAGAAGAGAAAAATGTATATGGGACTGAAGCAAGACAAACCAGTCACATTCCTGTCACCTCTGGCTATCAGAGCCTGGGAAAATTGCAGCACTGTAGCTGGGGACAATTTTCCTGATAATGATGATTGTAACAAGAAAAAAAGAGAGGTTTTACAGGGAACTAGGAAATAAAATGAGGTGTAGGTGTAGATTGGTAAAATCAGCTCTGCGCACTGATTTTGAGAGTGGGTCAGTACTTGGCACGGCCATTGTTAAACCTTTTGACAGCCTTCCACCCCTCTAACACCCCAGGGCCAGAGGGGTCTTTCATCTCCTGACTTGTCTGCCATCTCCTCAGAGACACTCTCTCCAGGGAAAGAATACAAGGGCTGGAGATGCACTGTCAGAATTATTTAAGCCTTTGAGAATTTAAAGTAATGGGTGTTATTTTCTGTAAGTTAGTACAGTTTATCTCAGCTGCTGTAAGGGGAGTTATTCTGGTGAAAAAGGGTGAGATGCTGAGTTCTCTGTTTTATTCTGAGGGCTCACATTGCTTACTTGTTCTCTCTGGACTTTTGAATTCCCAACACATCTACTAAGAAACTCTAGATTTTGAGTTGTTATTTTCTTCCTTTCCTTTGATCTTTGGAAAGGTGGATTACTTTTTTGCTTGTCTGACTGGACCATCTGCTGATATTGCAGGAGGACATATGTTGGTATTAATAAACTTTATATATTCATGTAATAATTTTGCTTGGGAACCCAGCTGAATTTGTTTAGGCTGTTCTCAGTGTGATGCTGTCAGCCACTGATATTTGGAGGGAAAAGCCATAAATACTTTTCTGAGCCTGGCTAATGAATTTTTTTTTTCAATTTCAATCAGAATAATTGCCATGGTTTTGCTTGGGAAATAATGACTTGCAAAAATGCACTCAAGTGGGATGTAGGAGATTTAAACAATGCCAGATGTGAATGCCTTCTTTCAGCCAATGAAGTGCCAGGCACTTGCCAACCTCAGTAACTATCTTCAGGACAACAAAGCCCACAGGATGAAGGAAGAATTAAATTGTGCATTTCTGAGAGACACACATATGTCTGTGCCCCATTCATTGATGCAAATCTGAAGAATTCTTGCTTTATTCTCTTAAAATCTTCAGTCCCTCTAGACCCAAGGCCAGCTCAAGTTTCTCCAAAATATAATTAAAACCATAAATCACTTTGGACTCAAAACAAAAATGGCAGGGAAAAAAAAGAGGTGAAACTGTATCTCCACCTAGTTTTAATTCAGAAGAACTGAGAAACAAGGGGATAAGATACAGCAAACCTCCTCATCATCAGGCTCAGCTTCACTGAGACTCATTTTGGCTTTTGGGTTGTCCACCTGTATAAGCAAATACCTCCAAATAAATCAACTGTGACATCTGTATCCTTCCCAATGGGAGAGCCATTTCACATCAGCTTGATTCCTAGGGTACCAGAATGTGCAAGCTGTACCTGAGCAGTGCACAGACATTGGTCACTTGCCCAGGGGAGACCTGTTTGCAACTCCTTTTCATCCCAACATCACCAAAAAAGTAAAGATACAGCATTTTCTGGGTACTAGAGAAATATCTTGGGTTGACATAATGACTTACAGATGCCATTGACCAATGTGAAAATCAATGGTGATGCTGGGAGGATAAAAGGACCAAAGCAAATTGGGAGCAAGGCATGTTGCTCCACAGGCTGCATAGAGAACACCACTTACAGGCACACACCAAGGCACAGGGGTCTCCAGGGAAGCAAAAAACCCTCCTCTGACTTTCAGACATCTTCTTAATGTGGAAGAGGTTTTACAGTGACTTCTGTGAGCCAGAGAGAAGCTTGATAAAAGGATCCATGTTTAGCCCTGAAGGAATTCTCTACAGAAACCAAGAAAGAAAGAAGGAAAAATAAGAGAAACCTGCAGCTGCCTGTTCCAATGAGCACTTTGTTTGTCACTCCTGACCAATGAGTAAACTTAGGAGCTTTGTAAGAATGGATAAAAAGCATGCATGCTAGAATAAAACCAGTTTGAAGCCTTCTGAAAATAGAGTGTGTTGCTGTGTATTGTCTCTGTCTCAACTATAGCATCTTAACATCCCATTCCTTTGTCCCTTTACCCTGTATCATCAGCAGCTTTAAAAGCCCTCACCTCATGCTTCTGCCTCCTAGGAGTTCTTTTATTTCTGCTGTGTGCAGTCAAGTTAAATGCCAAAATAAAAGCAGGGAACAGTAACTGCAGTGGGGATACAACAGCATGAAGCCAGTTTAGTCTTTCTTATCTCCTTGTGATCAAAATCATAGCTCTGTACCTGTTTCCAACAATTGCTACAAGACATGAAAAAAAACAAGGAGTAACTCTGCCAATAAATTTTCAGACAATTTCATGTTAAGGATAAGGCAATTCAATTTACAGAAGTAAATCTTTTTGGTTATGTTGGTATTTTGAGTGCAAAGCTATAAACCAAAACATATTAAGAAAGAGTTACTGTTGTATAATTAATGTTCCATAGAAGAAAACTATTGACGCTAGAGGATGACGTTAACTGCATTCCCACTTGAGTATGTTATGGTACAATATTTAATTACATGCTTGCATTTCTTTAACATCTATTACAACCTGTCTTCTGCTAGACATGATGCATGTGTATTATTGGGCTGAACAACATGGTAATATATCAAAAGAAATTGCAAGAATTGTTTTCCAGTTATCTCAACAGAATGTCAATTCCCTTCCACCTCAGACTTGCACCCAAACTGATGAACCATGGCAGCCCTCCCTCCCACACAGGCCAGCTTCGAGCAGGAATGCCTTAACCTCGGGGATACTTTCAGAATACTGCAAGCAACAGAAAAAAAAAAAGGAAAATAATGCAAAAAATAATATAAAAATAATACTAATGCAAAATAAAACAACGTTCACCAAGAGGACTTGCTGCTGATACAGCTGTACCACAGCTAAAGTGAAGGCAGGAATTCATTCACATGCCCCTTTGAAGCACACACAAGAAAATCCAGCATTCTCTGTACTGGCTATATGCTTCCTCTTCACTCCTCACATCATTCCAGAAACTTAAGCCAACTACACTTAATTCACTTGAGAATGCGTGCAATCTTCAGCTGAGCTTTCAGACATGTCCAGGTTTAGTAAACTACAAATTCTGGCTGAATTTCCCTATGAAAGGCTGTGAAGTAGCTCTGCAGGACTATTTAACATTTATATGAGCCCTCACACTCAATCACCACCAGTATATCAAAGTTTAGTGTCTACAGCAGCAAGGCTAATGTTTCACTTCAAAGAAGAGTTGGTTACCCCAGCTGGTGACACTGCACTGCTCTGTCACTGTGGGCACTGCAGGGTGAGCATCAACAAGGTGACACACCAGGCTGGGAAAGCTGGGATGCTCATACAAAAAAAAAAAAAAAAAAAAAAAGTTGAAACTTAAATTTATGAGGTAGAGAACACCTTCGATACATTTTAATTCTTTTATTCTAAATTTCACTCTAATCTGCACGATTCACATATGCTGTCTTCGTCCTGCTAAAATCTGACTTGGTTTTGTCCACCATGAGATTTCTGCTTATCTCAGGATCCCCAGCTCCTTACTCGCTGCTAAGCTGGGAAATGTTTTGGTTTGCTTTGTTTCAATATAAGGTGTGTTACAACTCCAGAGACTGAGGAGGGTTCAGGAACTGAAGAAAAGGAGGACAGGGAAAATTTCAAGGCCATTAATCTATTTGAGAGCTAGTGGATTCCTAGTGAGGCACACAGAGAACCTGTTTGGATTTTTTTAATGGAAAAATTTGTTGTGAATAGGGACTGTTCCTTCTAAACAGGACTTATATGTATTTAAACCTCCTCATCACAGCTGACAACACCCCAATGGCACAGTTTGCCAAAAATGGTAGACACAATGTCTGGAAATCTTCTACATGTACAGCTGGCAAATTGACAGCATGTCTCATTTAACCCCCAGGAATGAATTCCTACTCTGATATCAACCAAAAGTGTTGTTCCTTTCAAATATGCTACCTTCCCAAATTCCTGTGCATATAAATACACACATATTTTGTAAAAAGAATAATGGCATGGTTAATAATTCTGCTGCTTTCTCTTTCCTGCACTTAAAGAAGTGTTATCTTCACCATTTCTCTGAAGAAGACTTTACTGAACACAGTTTTTTCAAGGATACACCTCTCAGCTACAGTATTCAAAGCCTGGGCTTTTATTTGCAAGAAGAATTTGGAGAAAAACCAAAACCCACAACAAAAACCTACCATACTGCCATTGTGACTTGGTACACAGCAGGCAAAGCTGCATGTGAGAGGAGCCTCCTTTTGAGTGCAAATCCAGTGGTTTAATTTCCCAGTTTTTCTGTAATACCACAAACACATCCAGAGCCACTCCTCCAACATGTGCACGTTACCCATCTCCAGCTACATTTCAAAATACCACTTTTTGCAAGCAAATGAAACATTCTCAGTAAAGGACAGACATTATTTTTGAAATAAGTAATTTCAAAATTATGACCAATGACAGTTTTTTCTGCAAGGAAAGTAAAGGCCAGCTATTTGTGCTCAAGAAAATCCCGGGCACTGGAGGATTAAACTCAAGGGCTCACAATATCCCTTATGTACTGGAAAGGACAGCAGGTAGATGCTCCTAAGAGATTTAATTCTTTTGCTGTGTAAGCCACTCACAGTCACAAAGACTTTGGCATAGACACAGATTCCAACTGTTCTATGTAACTAAATAAACTCAGTAAAACCATTTATTGCTGGCAAGCCTGGAAAAGAGCATGTGAAAACCACAGAGAAGGAAAGGAAAGATATCTCACACAGCCCTGAGTGGTGCCTTTGGGAGGAGAAGGAGACAAATCTCCCTCTTCCCCAGAGGAGGAACCACCACTGCTTTGAATTTTCCAGCACCAACTACAATTTCCCTGGGTAACTATCACTTACACTGAAATAGTTTTAAGAGAGCTACATCAAAGGAACCTGTACAGCAGTGCACAATATTTATTTGCCCTCTGGGAGAAAGCCAGCATTGGTGGGTGAGCACAGGGAGTGCAGTGCTGGGAACTTTAAGGAATATGGGACTTGGGGAAGAAAGTAATAAATACATTGCTGTGAGCAGTGTTCAAACACGTAGGTCAGAAACATATTCTGTCCCATATTTCTCTGGTAAGTTTAATTTTCACCCTCCATGTCCTACTTCTGCAATGCTCAGAAAATCACTAAACTGAAAATAATTGGAAGCTGGAGAACTATTAAGGGGAAGTATCACATATGCTTGCCCTGTTTTAGTCTTCCTGGGGCTATTGGACTAGATGGATTTTTCGCCTGCTCCAGTACAGCTGTTCTTATTCTCTTTTCTTTCAGAAAGGGTAACATCCCATATGATCACAATTTAAAGTCAATACTTGTGGAAGTGTACCAAGATTACACATGCATGTGTGCACACGAGCTTCCAAAGCTGGATGGCTTCAAACTCTGCTTACACAGACACAGCTCATGCCTACAGCTCCATGTTGTGCTACATGCGATATTGATGGTATTTTGTTACATTTCAAATGTTAAAGCTGTAACACACAGCTTTTAAAGCACGCAGTTTACATGAGTGCTTTTACAGTAGCAATTGCCCTTTGCTTTGGAGTTCACCTATGCAGCAAAACAGCTTCTCAAAAAATGGCAATTTCTGGTGTTTTGGCTGTTGCAGCATCATTTCACAGTACTGCATTAACCAAACACATTTAAAACAAGATTTAAAACAAGATTAATCCTATTAAAAAAAAAAAGACTGGTGAATGAGTAGCAGTACAAAGACAGCTACTTTCCCTCAGCAGCATCAGCAAAGTCACAGATATTATGGGGAGGAAAGAGGCAGGAAACAAGACTGAATTTTCAGCAGTTTCCTACAAGTTGCTATGAAAATAAATTATAGCACTGGCAAGAGAGCAAGAGCAGTGTGTGGGAGATACCTGCAACACCCTCCAGATAATGCAGTCACCAGCAGGGAGCTCCAGAGGAAGTTCCAAAGCTCCATGAGCATCTCAGGGCACACAGATGGTGGGAGAAGTTTGGGCTGTCCTGTGCTACTGACCTCAGGGGCAACACTCCAGGCTTCAGGCACCTCTCTAAAAGCTCCTTTTTCACATCTCACAAACCCTTTTGAGTCTCCACACATCTTCAAAGATGGGAGGAAGTTTTCCAAGACTCCAGAAATTAAATATTTCTTATTCTCTGTTATTTAGTTGATAATTAGAGGAGGGCTGGGGGAAAGGATTTGGGACAAGTTTTGTGTTTCAACAGACTTAACACATTACAGCAAACTATTCAGCAAACACTTTGTGGGAGTGAGCAGAGAGTTTTTGAGCTCAAAGCTATACTGATTAAATGTATTGGTAGGTTTTCTTCCATTTAAAATCCCCATCTCATTTTGAAATTATTTTGTGACTTCCTGTGGAGATCTGCCTTGCTAAGGGAAAGCAAAGAGTTTCCTCATACAGAGCTCTGAATTCCAGTGCTTTTCATTGCAACACTGGCACAAAGTGTTGGGAGCAATTTCACTGGCAAGAGACTTGTGTTGCCTTACTTCATACTGTTTCTGGGTTAAATGGGAAACTTGGGTTGGGAAATTCTTTTCTTTTTGTGAAATGGCTCATTTTTTGGGACATGTATTTATAGAACATTGGGGGTCATAGCATGACTATTTCTCCTCTGTGCAAAACACTACACAAAAGTCAGTTGTGATAGAGCATACAATGGGGGAGAAAGGCAAAGAAGAAAGAAATATTCAGCTTCTTTATAAAAAAAGATTTTACACTTACCTGTATTGTTCAGTTCATAAATGAAGAGAAGAAAAGAGAAGATCCAACAACAGTGAAAATATGGAAGAGAAAAAAAAATACACTGTTAATTCAGAAAATGAGGTTTATGCAACACAGAAGCTTGGTGCTGTAAGAGCAGAGGCCTAAAGACCTTGCCCACTGTCTCTCCACAAACCAGATCACATACAGTGGGTCTCAGAGGTGTAAATTCATGGCAGAATCCCCCTTCAGCGTTGGAACAGTGTGTTTATTTTATGACTGAGGACACAATTTGTTGAAACAAGCTTAAATCATGGAGTGTGGCAGTTTCTTTCTTACAGCACAATGAAAGCCTGGTCTAAGTATTTACTTTCCTGAATACACTTCAGATCAGCAGTGTCCTGAAGATGATGGGATTTTTGGTGTGTCTTTTTGTGTGTTCTAGTTATTTAAAGGAAAATAAAAAAGGGCAGAACAAAACACTTTGGCAGGAAAAAGCACTGTTTTTCATCCCTGAAGAGGGCCCTTACTCCTCTGTTTAAAGGTCTCTACTCTCAGAGAGAATTAGCATTTATTTACCACCAGAGTTCTTTCAAGGCTTCTCATGTTCAGAGCATTTCTTCTCTTTCCACATGATGAATTTGAAAAACACTGAACAAAACCAGGCAGACAGGACTGTCTTTTCTAGAAAACCCTCCTTTCCCTCCTCCATCCCGCCCTCTCCCCAGAAGCAAGGCAAAGGCCGAGATGAAAGGCTGCACCTTAAGGAAGCCTCTGTGTGCAGGAGGGAGGCTGAGTTTCAGCTCCTGCCCTGCGCACAAAGAGAAGCCATCAGGAGCCCCAGGCTTACAGGGAAAGGCACTGACAGGTTCCTTTTAATTAGCCTGAAAACTAACTTGGTGAGAATGGCTTGTCTGTATCAATAGCTCTAATTGACTGCTCTGAAGACAGACAGAGCAAATAAAGCAGGGGGTAATTATTGTCTGTGACAATTTGATTGACAAGCTTGTCCCCTGGAGGAGAATCCAGAGAGCCCATTGTCTAGCAGAGCCCCCAAAGTAAAGCTTTTGCTTTCAGAGGGCTCATTTAAAGAGGTCAGTGGAGGCCTGGGAGATTTGGCATTCTGTTAATGGGCTAACAGCCATGCCAGCCAAGGGCTCAGGTGTGTTCACTGGGGAGAGCAAAGAGGAGCACAGGTGTGGCTCAGCCCTGGGCAACAGGAGGAGAAGCAGAACAGGTGAGGAAGCTGCTGCCTCACTCTCCCTGCAATACACAGTGTGAAAAACATGATCACTCTCCTGGGAAAATGTAGCAAGTTTAATAAAGGACAATAGGAGACAAGAACCATAGAGCAAAGATTATTGCTGGGTGCATCTTGGTACTCAGTCAAGGGCACACCTGCTATTTTAGAAACACCCTTTAGATCCCATTTCTATCACATCAGCCTGTTACATAAACAATTATGCATAGTTAACTTTTCCCCAAACTAGTTAGCATATTCCAAGAACTGTTTAGCGTGGCTCCTCCTCGGGTCTGCATTTTTAGAGCATGCAGATTCCTTGGTTGTGGTTTTAGTTCTTTTTTATCACCTCCAATTTTGGGCCTTGGTCCTCACTGTCTTCAGACAGTGGTTGCTGATGGTTGGCAGATCTGTACAGGTGTCCTCATCCTGTGTCCATGGGATGTTATCCCATCCAAGCAGGCATTTTAACACAAGCATACTTCTATCAGCTCTTTCACTTAATTAACAACAGAAATAAAAACTATATCTTTATAACAAAGTGACTTTAACACTACACTATTTTTAAATATAAAATCCATTTTAATATTTGCCAAAAGACAATATTATAATATGTATCTGTAACACTCAGCAATTCAGGCCAGCAGATTTTCAATTCAGCATCATGGCCTGTCCTGAGAGAGAGCACTGCTTGAATCAGCTAGGAATACACATTGTTATAAATGACAAATATAGTTATTGGCTTTTGCATTTATGTATTAGCTTGTGTTTTGCAAGTTATTACTGATGACAAAGATCCTGATATAGTACAATTACAATTTGTTATTCCTTTTAATCTGCTTTTTAGTATAGTATAATCTATCAGTTTATATATGCACCATAGAGCTTATATAAATAGTAAATAGTAATTTGGTTAATATATCTTAGGCCATAGCATAATATTAAAATAGAGACTATGTGATGTTAAAATGCTTTATGTAACTAACTCAGAGAATGGTGTAAGATAATTAGGTGGTTCCTTGCATTTGTAGACTGAGTGATAAGGTAATAGTGACAAAACCCAGAACTCAAAACCCAGAACTGACTCCTTGTTATAAGGGAGTGTAAAGACAACAGGATGGAACCACAAAAAGGAATAAAATATATTGGTTTAATCTACAAGATGGCATGAAGACAAGTCAAAAGTTAAAACCAAGCAAAAGAACATCTAAACTGAAAGGAATAATGTGTAAACTCATGAATATGCAGGTATCCCCTGTAAAGTAACAGTACATAAAAAATATGGCTTTAAGTTAAGGATGTGCTTTTGGCAGATACCCAAGCATTCCAGTGCTGGATTTTATCCCTTTTATCCTTTATTAAACTTTTATAAAAAAATTTCTAAAGAGTGAACATTGTTTTTCACAATAGGAAGGAATTGAAAGGGATGATGTTGTCCAGTCCAACATATCACAAATGGAAGAGCTGCTAGCCATGCTTGTTTTTCAGACCCAAATCACAACCCACAATGAATTCAGGCTACGTTTTTAAACAGCACCTTTTGAAACTATTTCAGCAGAGCTAAAAGCTCCCCAAAGCACTGTGCTACCTGCCAGGCACCCCACAGCCAAGGTGAGGGTCCCCAAAAGACCAAGAAAAGTTGGCAGGACAGAAACAGGGGGAAAAAGCAGCAATTAGAAACAAGCCTGGCAGGTAACCTGGAAAGAACTAATACAGACATTCCCCTCAGTGCTGCCTACTTGTCCTCCCAGTTCCAAAATTCTTTCACTTCTAAAGGAATATCACTGAGGAAAAGTTTCTCTACCAACTGCTGGCCACACTTGTTTTCTTCCTATGAAGACTGTCTGAATTTGTGTTTAGGGAACAACAGTGAAAATGAATAGTCAGTATTACTGGAGGTATGAATTTAATTTTGAATTGTTTAACTATTTAACCAATTACTCTGCTTCTTAGGCAAACTTGTGATTTCCCCCTCATTTTATTTTTCAATGTCAAGACAGTTCTCCATTAGAAATTCCAAACCACTTAGCTAAGAATATTCCTGTTCTCCAAATCAGTGAAAAAAACAATTACTATTTGGGCATTTTTATTCAAGAATGGCCCTTCAAACCACCAGGCTGATCTTCCACCCAGGGTCACAAAGCACAGGAAAGTCCCAACATGTGCCAGGAACAGTGCTAGGGGCACATGGGATGGGGCCAAACCTCACTCAAGAAGAACAAAAGATATTAATCAGTTCCAGGCTGTCACTGAGTGTGACAGCAGCAGCAGCCAGGCTCCCAACAGGGCTGGCTGCAGGCAGGTAGGACACAGTCACAGGGGGAGAGGCAATTCCAGAGCTTCCAATTGAAATGTCTGAGACAAAGGATGAATGGCAAACTGAGCCACGGGGGCTGCCCAAAGGCTCAAAAGCAGGCCAGGGGCAGAACTTGTGAGACTCCCAAGATGTCCTGACCTCAGCTCAGTGTCTAACCCATCAAATGTGACATGCCAGGTGACTCCCATTCTGTGAAGGGCAAATAAAACATGAGGCAGGGCCTTGCTCAGGCTGTGCAAGGGTTCAGCTGTGGGAGCTGCATCCTCTGGCACACACAAACAAGGCTTTTTGAATGCCAGACAGTCTGCCTCCTGATTGTCTTTACAAAGAGTGCCACAGGTCAGCAGGCCCCAGACTGTGTTCCAGCCTCCCAGGTGGTGGTCCCAGAAGAGTTAAAAATTACTGAGTCATGAACACAGGTCAGTTTATAAAGTTCAATCTACTGTTCTGCCTGGAAGGTCAAAGACATTATTTCAAAAACTGAAACTGTGCTTAGAGGTCATTGCCCAAGCACAAATTGCAACAGCACAACCACAGAAACCACAAAATCTCAAGAGACATTGCTGGAGATGTCAAAGCGTAAGAGAACATTGCAGCCTGGACCTTGAGAAATACAGAAACCATGAGGCAACCTAGGTCTTGGCTGTGGGGAGTGTCCCTCATCTGCAGAGTGCAGCCTGAACTCAAAGAACACTTAAACTCTGAGCTACACAAAACATTTTAAGTCAAAGAATCATCAAATGGTTTAGGTTGGAAGAGACTTAAAGATGATCTTATTCTATACCCTGCCATGGGCAGGGACACCTTCCACTAGCCCAGGTTGCTCCAAGCCATGTCCAACCTGGCCTTGGGCACCTCCAGGGATCCAGGGGCAGCCACAGCTGCTCTGGGCAACCTGTGCCAGGGCCTCAGCACCTTCACAGGGAAGGATTTCTTGCTAATACCCAATCTAACCCTACCCACTGTAAGTTTAAAGCCATTCCTCCTTGTCCTGTCACTCCAGACCCCTGTCCGAAGTCCCTCTCCAGCTCTCTTGGACCCCCTTTAGGAACTGTCTCCCTCGAGCCTTCTCTTCTCCAGGCTGAAAACCCCCAGCTCATCGAAGAGGTCAGTGACCAAATTTATGTAGAGGTTTCATTTTTGCTTGTACCAAACCAGTTTCATTTTCTGGGTCTTAGACCTTTCCCCCATATACATAGGGGAAAAAAAAAAAAAAAAACAGAAAAATCCTTTCATTTTTTTGACTGAAACTATTTTCTCCATGCAACCTATTTGTAAGTAATATTGAGTCCCCCCACCCTTAATCATATTTCTTGGCCAATTTACTGGTCACTGATTATTTTGCTGCCATCTGTGTATGAACAGAATGTAGAAGCTTACTCTATGGCAGATATCAAAGTGAAAATACACACCTCAAAAAAAAAAAAATCACAGGTTGGAATTCTACAGGAAAAAGGTGTAAGAAAAAATACAACTGAGAACTTCAATCAAGAGAAAAATCCAGCAGGTACAGTGACAACAGACTTACAACATGCACATGGGACTTAGTGACCACTACCATGAAAACAAAAGCTATTGTTTAAATCCACAATTAGGCTTAAAAACATAACCAGGTCATTATAGCCTGAATCAGATGAGACAGGATACTACATGGTCTGGACTAATGCCAAAACAAAATGAGTCCTTAAGCTTAACAGACAGAAGTCACAGACCGACAGTAAAGTCTCTCTTGACTTTTTCCTGCCTTCCAGATCAAGTAGAAATGATTCAGCCCCCTTCCAGATGGCACTTTTGAAAGTACAGTGATGCAAGTCCTATCCAAAACCCCTTCTGCTGAAAGGTACTTTGGTGTTGGCTGGGAATTTACTAAATTTTACTTAATTTTGTTACTAAAACGCTGGTTTCAAGAACTCAGGTGCTAGCAGCTGGCACCCTGAGAGAACATTTATGCCAGGCAGGATTGGGAGGTCAGTGGTTTTCCCTTCACAGAGTGCCACCCATCACTCAAGGATACATTCTCATCAGATCTGGAGCTCCAGAAGCAGCTCAGATTTCTGTGTGTTACTCAATATATTAACTAGCCCAGCATCCATGAGGTGACAGATGGACCTGAGGTATTTCTGTGTCCCCAACCTTGCTCCTGTTAAATGTCTGCAGTTTGATGTGATGGAGTGTAAGACCACAAACTATGTGATATAACATCAACTATTCAGTGCAATATAAGGACCACTCAGTGCAAAAACTCTAATCACCCAGTGCAAAACAACTAAATAAACTATTTAGAGCAATACAAAAATGGAGGAACATTTTAGCTGACAAAATGGACAGAGGCAGCTGCTTTCTGGAGCCGTGAGCCTTGGGTTTGTCTGCAGTTGGAGATAAAGAGCCAGATTCTGAAAAAAAAAGGGCACAACATACATCTAATACATTCACTGCAAGGGACACAGGCATCAGGGCTTGGAGGCAGTGAATTTTGATCAAAAAGCTGCTTTAAAAAGGAGGATAAGCCTGCTGCAGTTTTTCCATGGTGTGGGGGGAAGAGGTGTCTGGGGAAAGGATGAGCCTCCTGCTCTGGAGAAAGGAAGAGAGATTTTCCAGAGCTGATCAGGCAAAATTTATCTATCAAAGAAAGCAAGTGAGCAGGAGAACTTACAGAGGCTGATTTCCCAGGGCTTGGGGTTTGATTATCCCATGTCTAACAAAAATGGGAGCTCTACTCGGAGCTTCTCTGGAAGCAGGGACATGTGTCCCGTGTGGGTTCATTAATGTCTAATAATGCAGCTGAGCTTACCCCTAAACCTCCCCTCAAGCAGGGAATTAATTTGTGTGTGTCTCTCTGCTTTGCCTGGCCACCTATTTTCACTGAACTTCCCAGCTGAAATTGCCGAGTGAATTCAAAAGCTTTTACAACAGGAGTGACAAGCATGAAATTAGATGATACAATCATACACACCTCATTCCCTTCAGAAAGCAGGTTAAAAGTAATTTAGGACATTTTTCAGCACAGAACCTCTAATGGCTGACCATTTCAGATGAAGATTTTTATTATGTTTTTCTGCACTGTGATGCTAAATAGTAATACCTAAGGGAGCAGGGACTGAAATGGGGTGCAGGCAGTGGATGCCTGGGCCTGTGGGTGACCCAGGCACAAAACATTTCAAGTATGAAAACCACACTACCTGGACCCACACTGCCATGAGCAAAGCCAGGCATGGCAGCTCCTCCCCCTGCCACCAAATCCACCAGCAAATTCTTGCCTCTTGGCTGTTTGTAAAAGGACACTACTAATGACTGCTGCTAATTTGTAAGGCCAACAGCCTCTCCCAGACCTAGGAAAGTCTACATGACTCTGCCCCAAACTGGGACCCAATTATTCCTCCAAGTCCTGTGCGTGCTGAAGGTTTCCAAGTGTGGCACAAGGACCGACCCTACAAATAAAGAGTCACCACTGCCGTGCATGTGCTGCATGCTTGGAATCCATTTGTGTGTTTTAGCTGCTGGTACCATTAGGGGAGATGCTGTTCTCAATTAAAACCAGCCCATTGCTTCCCTAGGCTTAATTAGAAGCAGGGCTCTACATTCTGGCACCAGCAGTATTTTCTTTTCAATTAATGGACTTAACAGGCAGCAGATGCCAGTGTCTTCCTTTCTCCCCTCTCCAGCAAGCATCCCACCCCTATTTTAAAATCATCAGCAATGATTTTAACAAGACAGCTAATTCAGATATCACTTCTAAAACTGAGAATAGTTGTAAAAAACCCACATAAATCCATGAAAAAGCCCATATCAATCTTCCATCTTCTCTATATTTTAAAGCAGGGGAGAAATGCTGAGCAAAAAGGAGAATGGTGAATTAAATAACAGTGCAATCCATGATGGTCTAGGACTAAGCTTCTTGTGTGACTTCCATTAAGTTCAATGGTAAAGCTACAAAAAGACTGCAGTTAATTTTTCTTGATAAAATAATTCACACACTTCATCTTTCTTGCATGATTTCATTGATCGTAAGTTGCATTGATCATAAGTAACTCCTCTTCTTGGAAACTGTAAATTTCTAGATAAGATAAAATTTATATTATTAAAAATAAATTTTCTCTATTTATTTATATAAATAAATGTGGTGTTGATTTTTTATTACATAGTAACACATCATAGCCTTTATCCTAGTAAGATTTTTGCCCCTGTTTTAACACTGTTGCCTGATTTCATTAAATGTTGTAGACCTTCCTCTCTTTAAATGACTCCTCCTCTTTGGCTGGAATTTGCCAGATTTCTCTGCTCCAGATACTTTTGGTCAGGGATTCAACAGGAATACAGCGCACTGACTTAAATCTTGCTTTCCTGGAAAATCAGTTAAAAACAGCACTGGGGGAATCACTTACAGCTCAGGATGACAACACTCTCCAGCCATGGGGGACCACAAGGAGGCTTCAGATAACTCTGATAACAATTGCTGCCTTTCTGGCAGGTCTGGGCAGGAGGATGCTCCAGAGGCATGGATGAATCACATGTGAAATCCTGCCTAAAGTCTATCAGATAAACTTCCTTTTAAACCTCAAGGGCTAACAGCCATGAGATTAAAGGACGATTTCACAGAACAGTCTGATAGCTGTCCTACTCCTGGTTTCCTCCTTACCCTGTCAGTAAGGTAAGAGGAAAAATCTTTTCCCCACCTAGTAAGGAAGGAGGAATAGAAAGTGAGGAAGAGAATGCCATAGCACAGAAGCACCAAAACTGAATCGCAGTGCCCTAAACGAGGGCTTCCATTTTACACCAGTGGGCCATCACTACTTCCCAAAGCAATCCTGAAACCCAACCATATTTAATGCTTGAGAACATCTGTCTGTCCCAAGTGCCATGATAAATTTTGTGTTGTGGAGATCCTTCTTTTACTGAGACTGCTGAGCACTGGTGCCCACCCACCAGTGACTGTCCCTGCTGTACCTGGCAGTAAATTGCAACATATGGCAATATCTGACAGGTTAGCCCACCTTGTTCATGTCCTGAATGTCTAAAATGTACAAAATGTCACAAATTTTATTTCTGAGCGCTATAGTGCAAAAGATCCAGTGTCCCCCTTTTCATGTCTTACAAGTCAGGCCAGTAGTAGTGTTCATTCATGGCACAGGGCCAGGAAAGAATAGTTTGCTTTCCTTTAGTCTAACAAAACTAACTTGCCTTTCCATTAAGCAGCTGGATCAACTCATGTTTAAGAGAAACCGTCTTAATTAATTGGATAGGATTAAATTTAATTTAGAAAAAGCACAGGAGTTGCACAAGGGAAAATCTCCCTCCCCGCTCTATAACACAAACTGCATCCAATTCCATATTCTTTTTTGTGGAAACTGTGAATGTGATAGATAGGGTCATTCATAGCATTAAAAAAGGGAAATAACATTAATTGTTGCTGACATCAAAATTATTACTCTTATTCCAGGAAAGCAGGGAACAATTGGGAAAAGAATAACCAATCAAAAGGGCAAAGGGAAGGCAAATATGGTAGGTCCACTTTTTGGCAAATGAAATGAATCTGGGACAGTTTCCTAATCTAAAAGTGTTGTTTACATCAGAACTGTGCCCTTTAAATTCTTTCTTATTTCTACATTTATTTTTTTTACTGAAAGGAAAACAAAGTATGTAATTAAATTCCCTGTATGAGCAAACCAAAACAAATATATAAAAGAGCGTTTCTCACAGAGAGAAGAGAGAGAAAAGAGTCCAGAATTCTTTTACTCATGTTTTAGACATTTACGTGAGATGACTGACTTGGAAACTTGCTGGATACCTGAAGCCCATTCTGGGAGGCATCAATCTGGTTCTGAGGGCTACACTCAGAGCCTGTCCAGTGAACATCTCCTACCAGGGACAGGCAGGACAAAGTTCTCCAGTTCACCTGGATGGAGCTCAGCTCAGCTCAGCGCACTGGAGCAGACACTGCACAGACAGAAGAATGCTGCACCTGGTCACAAAGGTGACTACAAAACTTGATTTTGGTTCTCTCACCCAGCACTCAACTACTCCAACTAATTTCCTACCACTTGTATGATAGAAATCCAATTCTATCAGTTCTGCTTGCTGTGACAATATTAGAAAAGTCTTTAGGCATGATTAATGCTAAAAGGAAATACAGAGAATGTTTGATATGCCTGTTTTTAATGATTCTTCTACATACGTCATTCTTCCAAGCTTTATGAAGCTCCTTTTCCACGTTGGAAGACTAAGAAATAAATGGTATTTGCAGAAAGCTTCCGGACCAGCACACCAGGAATTAAATGAGGCAATTTACCTGAAAGAGCTCACTTTAAAGAAGACAGTAAAAGCTGTCACATGCAAGATTTAAAAGAACTGAGGAAGAAGAAGAACTACTTTGACACAAGGCTGTAGAAGATGGATTCTGTCCAGGAAATCACACTCCATCAGCTTCGGGTAAGTCTGGCTCAGGCATCCCAACTCAAGGGTTTTTCTCTGATGCAATCCATTTTGCATGTGCTGGTTTGGTTTAGGAAATGCAGCTCTGTCTAGATGAGAGTTATTGATATTTTTCCTGATGTTTTTCTTTTCCTGATGTTTTTCTTGACATCCACTCAGAGCCCCCGTTTCAGAGCTGGCTGATGTGCACAGGTGCTGCAAGAGCTCCCATTACAGCCCAGACTCAAAGCCAAAGGCTTTAAATAAAGTCCCCTCCAAGGCCTCATCTGCCAGAATCATGAGAGATAGGTCTTGAGAAAAACCCTTTGGGGCTTCTTTTTCACTTCAGTTTCCAAAACCCACTTCACCAGGCCAAAGTGACGTCTGTGTGAGTGAGATGAAAAGTGCTCACTAGAGCATTTTAGGTTTTGTTTGATGTGACCATCACTGTTATCACAGACTGGGACCAGCTCAGCAGTTCCCTCCAGCCTCTGTTTTTCACAGCTTGGTTTCATGGCAAGGCTTTCTCCTGCCTTTCTGTCTCTACTACAGGCAAGCAAGCAGGGATGGACACAGATCCTATATTTTTTGGAGGGGGAGGATGTAAAATAACATTGAGGAGAAAGGACAAAGAGGGACCACAACAATGCAACCATCTGGTGAAACAGCATTTAGATGAAAGCACATGTTAATTTGGATAGAATTATGGTCTTTTTATTTATTAAAAAAGTCACTCCAACTCCCTTGGATTATTGTGAATGAAAGATAAGAGAAAAACTCATATATTCTTCCCCCATTCATTAAATAAAGTAAAAATGCAGAGATGTAGCTGAGAACCAGCAAAGTCCCACTGCAACACCAGTCACAGACTGGAAAAGGAGCTTACACAGAAGCTGGCTCATGACACACCATTTAATTCTGGGTATTGTGCATTGAGCAATTTCTGGTTTTAACAGCCTATCCACTTTGCTGCTTGTACAGGTGTTTATGCACCAGGGAAACAGGTTTTAAAATGGGAAAACAGATACAAACCCATAAACACTAACAAACAGAAGGTGTACAAGAGATTTGAGACAGACCTGTTCCAAGTGGCTGTTGCTCCTTTCAGATATTGGTGGGAAGGATAAGGAGCTTTGGGATTTGAGCAAAGTTAGACTCTCCTGCTCTGAGCTCATAAAGAAATTTCCTGTTGTAGTTCTCATCTCAGTGATAATAAGTCAACTCAATTTCTTAGCTAAAACAGCACTTTATGGGATCCAGTGTTTATATGCCCTTCAAACATAGGAACTAAATGAAAAATGAATGCATGCAGTGAAATATAGGACAACTTAAATATCATATATTTTTATATATATCTACACACATATATACATACTTCAGAGATCTTAAACATTCAGTGTTTGCTCCTAGAATAAGCTAAATTTGAAAACAAGAAAAGACACATTACAAATTGCTGCTAATTGTGCCATCATTTTATCAAGTGCTAAACATTCCTGCCTGGACACTGCCTCTTTTTTGCCACAGATATAGCAGCAGGGAGCTCTTGTAATAATACAAAAATACAGCCTGACTGAATTTCTGAGATGGGAATACACTATATATCCTCTTGCCACACCAGGAAAATGCATTTGGCAGCTGACTGTTACAGCTTGCCATTAAAAGAAAGGCCAAACATCCAAGAGCAGGCAGGAGAGCTCTTCCTGGAGTGAGCAATTTCTTCCCCCTGTTCATGATGCCAGAATTATTTTGCTCTCGTTGAATCCATTCATCAACTTCAAATGAGCACCTCACTGCAGTGCCCAGCATATGAAGAGTGGCTGAATTCCAGCTAGTTCCTCTGGAAATGCTCAAAAAAAAACCACACACCAACGAGACCTTTCAGACATCTCCCAAGCAGATTTGGTGATTCTGTTCTTAACACTCACCTTTCTGTAGCAGGAAAGGTAATTCTTCATTCCCACTGGCTGATTTAAACATGAGTACTTAAAGAACTTCTAAATCATCATGAAAATCTTAGAAAACATGATCTCCACAATGTACAGATAAGAGAATGTGCTTTGATATGTCAGCTGATTAAATAACTGTCATCAAAAGCTTGTCCTGCTTTCCCATGCAGATCAGTCAGGGCAACAAAAGGTATCATCTGTCTGTGAAACTATTATACCCCTAGACTTTCATCACTGCTGCTGTTTCAATATATTGTCTTCCAGTTGCCTAAAAAAAGGCATTTGAGTGAATGCAGACAAATCTAATATGTCATCTGTCTGCTTTTCAGTTGTAAAAAAAAAATCACTGCAACATTAGCTTAGAAGCTGAGTGACCAAGTCTGCAGTGTGGCTATTTATTGTGCCCTGACCAAGAGCAGGAATGGAGAATATGCTCCATCCTCCTCACAAACACCAGTTCATCTAATTCTCAGAAAAGAGGGAGCATTTAACTACTTAGAATATAGGAAATGGGTGATTTTAAAAAAAATGAACCAAAACAGGGCTAGGTTCTAAAAGATGATATTTTGTTTTTCTAACTAATTCCAAGTGTGGATTTAATATATTTTGCTTCTGATCATCTTCTCTGTCCTCTCCCTCACATAAAAATGGATCTTTACCCTAAGAAAAATGTGTCAATTTATGTGAAGTTCATTACCTCATGTTTTATACACTCATGGTTTTCATACAGAACTCAAACTTGCATTTGATTATTAACTTACTGTTATAGCTGACATAAGTCACTCTGGGAAAAATAAGCAACAAAAGCTAATATAACAAAGTTTATGATTTTGAATAGTTTCAATTTTTGGAAAACATGAAGCAAAATAAGTCAGCAAAGCAGCAGAGCAGTGAAGCAGTGAATTTTAGCATATCTGTCTACTTAGAAACTGAAGAGCTGCATTTCCAAAAGAAAAGGGCATATTAGCAAGTTTCTCCCAGACTTTTAAAGTACAACATCCATCCTGCCTATCCAATAATGCAAGTGCTCCTCTCAAAGGGCACGCCCTAGCATGAAAGAAATAAAGATGCACTTCTCAGCACAGCCCTCGCAGCCCTATTTTCATGTTGCAACAGAGAGCACCCCGAGGCAGCTCAGCTGTGCACCTGGCTGAAGTTGTTGGGAATGTAAGGTTTGGACTTTAAAGTTCAAAGCTAGGCCAGGCAGCTGCTGGTTTTGTTCCTTTTGTAAGCAATTCCTTCTAAGATTCAATCAGGAGTGATACATGGCCATGACCAGAGCATCATCCTGCATGAAAAATGTGCTTACTGCTCTGGGTAACCATCCTGAGTTTTTCATGTTCTTCTGCAGCTGGACAGACAGAGTAATGCAAAATATAACATGTGAAAATTGTCACCCCATCAAGTTAAGTGGGTGCTTGTTTTGGCAGGGCAGACTGAACTGGCAATGATACAAAAAAGGAAATCATCTCCCAACTTTTGATCAGTAACTGGGTTTTCACAGTTTAACAGTTAGCCAGCAAAACATTTTTGGGAAAAATACTCCCAAACCAGTGTAAAAAACTAGGTTACACGTTAAACAGGCTAACTGAGTTTATATTGTGTCTCTCCTATTACAAACCTGTCCCTACAGTACAGTATTATTTGTATCAGTTGGGCTTTAAGCATCCAGTGGGAGAACTATTGAGAAATTAATCCATTTCATTGTCAAGCTGTTTCACTTCCTTCCTCCTCCTATCCTCTCAAGCTTACATCTTCCTTCATTTCCTGTTCTAGCTCTATACATCACTCTCCTTCTTGTATATCTATCTTTGCCTTGAAACTGCATTCCTCTCAGCCACTAATTTTTAAATTAGGAGTAAAACCATAGGATTTATCTGGCAAGAGTTCCTCTACATAAACCCTGGCTGTTGACTATTTGTGGTTGTTCTGTTCATTTAGGACCAGACTGCATAACATTCAGCTCTATGTGTTTTTTCCCTCAAAATCAGAGCAGTGGCATCTTCCAGGTTCCTCAAACCAAAAATTACATCCTCTGTGTGACTAACTAGAGGCCAAACCTGTGGAGATCCAGCAACCTGCACAAAGAAATTCTTCTGAAACATGCCTGGCCATGCAGGTGAAATAGTCTTTTGATTGTTGAACAAAATAGCCAAATTTCAGTCCACTGTGGGATAGATACTCCTTTCCTGAAGAACCATTTGAGCTCTGTGGCAACCTGTGAAGTGTGACTATGTCTGAGAGGATTCTCTGCAGAAGGTAGAGCTAGTTAAATTAATAAAAGATATTCCAGGATGGAGACCTGCAGAAGGCCAGCAGACAGCAGATCTTGTTCCAGGGACAAACTCCACTCTACCACCCCCAGCTCAGGACGTGTTCCCTGACTGGGGCAGATGCACAAGTGGGAGAAAACTCTCCAGCAAAAGATCTGGCATTGCCCCTGAAACACAAAGGGCTCTGACAGGGAAGATCACTGCAGGAGCTTATTTCTCACCATTCCCCTTTATATCCCTTGAGCCAGCAGTGAAACACAAATGATTCTTGATAGGCATTACTGCTGCCAAAAGTGTTCTTTGGAGGAATCAGAAATGCACACATATGCTTTATTAGCCACTCACACAAGGACAAAGCAGACAAACTGAATTTCATTTGGTTTTCATTTGAAGCCTTGGATTTCAAGCACTTTTTTCATGTCAGTCCAACTGACCTTGACACTTCTGTATTTGTGAGGCAGTTTAAAAAGTTTAAAAAGATAAAATTCTCTCTTTTGTTTCTTGCTTCCTATTCCTGATTCTTAAAACTGGTGAATGCAGAGTATTTTTGTGATAATCTTAACAAATAAACTGTATGACAGATTTTAGATAGTAGATAAATGTATATATCACCATCTGAATCTATTTTACAGCTGCAAGTCATACATATTCTTTGGGCTTTAACCCACAATATTTTACTTAAAACAGTATGAGTTGCATGGCAGATAAATAAACACGAGAAGAGAAAATTTATCTACATTTTCAATGAAAGGTTCATGAAGTCCCTGGTATTAGGCTATTAAAATAACACAGAACTACAACTGAGAAGATACTGTCCTCAAAAAAGCAACAAAAAGCATGAACAGAAGAGAAAAAAACTTCAAATTATCTTTCCACAGCACAGAAACTATAGTGGGCTCAACCCCTGTGTTCTCCTGGGTAAGTAACTCCCATGGGGTTCATGAGCACTCTGCCTGGCATTTGAGGATCTGGAAGTGAGGGGAATACAGCAGCATACCTTTACTTTCAACCAACCAGCACAGAAAATCTCCCAGCTGAAAAATTAAACAGGGAGCTCAGGAAAAGAGCTGGCTAAACAAAACTGCCCAAAACCTGATGTCCCAAAACCACAGGAGTACAGCCAAGCACTGAAATGCCCACAAGGACCTGTGACCCCTGAGTTCTGCTGTGATGGATCAGCCTTCCAGAAACAAGATCAGGACAACATGATGGGCAGCACTGTGCTCAGTTTACACAGACAGGGTGAACACAACTCCAGTTGATAGCAATGGAAACTGAAAGTGCTCCACTGGCTAAATCAGTCCTCTAGATGATTACTGATGGCATCTTCTCATCTAAAAACTCAAAATGTCTAAAAAAGACCAATGAGAAAGACAAAATTGATTTTAGTGAAGTCCTGCAACTTATACAAACAAATACTTTCAACAACACAGCACAAAATCTCTTCCCAGAAGGGCTGTCCCAGCAGGGGCTCAGACACTCAGGGCAGTGGTGGAGTCACCTTCCCTGCAGGGATTTAAAAGCTCTCTGATGTGGCAGTTGGGGACATGGTTGAGAGGTGGCCTTGGCACTGCTGGGTAAATGGCTGGACTGGATGATCTGAGCAATCTTTTCCTACCTAATGATTCTGTGACTCTGCAGCAACAAAGCAGAGCAGGCTGTGCCTTTTCATGTGCAAGCATACAGTTCAGAAAAAAGGATGTGAAATTAAACTGAGATTAAGAAGAGTTTACCACACCTTCTCTGTTATCTACTGCACAGGCAGGGTAAAATGGATCAGTTTTGTGTCGAGTTATTACAAAAATTATGTGCTAGAAAGGTTTTTTTGAAGGAAGCATTTATTTCAATCAATAAAAGACACAAAGAGTAATAATTAATTTACTGTCTCAGAATAATAGGACAGAGGAGGGATTTGACTATTTAAGCAGTACTGCTTCTACAAAGAAGAAAAATCCAGTTCAGAGAAGAGACAGGCATCCTCTCTGAAATCTCAAGAAATGAACTACCCATAAAATCACAGGACAGTAAATGAATGACACCATCACAGGCATGACCATAATTTGTCAAAACAATATTTTAACCAAATTTTGTACCTGGTGCAGGGAAGTTCCTCAGTGTGCAAGAGCAGAACCTGGCCCAGCTCATATTTGACTGAGCATCTGTTATCACAGATATTTGGAAGAAGTGGCCAGATTCTAACCATATGTCACACTACAGACAAGCACTTTTCTTTTTTAAAGAAATACACAGTCTTGAGATTGTAGCTTCTACTGGTCCCTGACAGGCAGGCACTGATGATGACAGCACCTTGCTCTACCACTGGGCTGCCACTCAAAGCCATCAGGTGGAGGAAGGTGGACTTGATATTTATTAGTTATATTCTAACTAACAGTATTTTATATATATATATATATTAAAAAATAGATATTATTAGCATACATATTATATATTATATTATATATTATTATATAATATTATATATAATATTACACATTATTATATAATGTATATAATACGTAATACATTATATTAGTAAAATAAAAATAAAAATAAATAAATGTAATAGTATAATTATAATATTATAACTATAACTGATTAGTATATAAATTAAGGAACTACCTACAGCCAAAATGTGATTCTCTACATGTAAGAAATGTCCTGTAAAAGCGCTGTCATGTTAACAGAAATACTGGCTGCATAATTGGAGACAAATTATTACTAAATATGCTTCCAGACAGCATGAGAAAAAGGGAGAAATTCCAGGGCACAGCTCATGTCCTTGGTTGAAAAGGAGTCAGCAGCTGCCAAGGACTCTGCCTGCCTTGCCCTGTTCAAGGTTTTTGAGCCATGGGTAGGATCTTGCTGCCAAGTTCAGTGCCCAGAGAGCAGTAAAAGCTTGGAGCAAGGGGCTGCTGGTCTTTGGGATGTATTTACACATATTTACAGAAGGGATTTTTGGTCCACAGGCTCTCTGGGAAACATCTATTGAAGTAAGGTCATAGGTTTACCACTAGTGTGCCTCAGGGGATGATACAGGGCACACATTACATGTAAATCCTCAGGACTATAGACTCAGCCCTAAACTACAATGGTCAGCTGGAATTATTTTTCCCTAATGTTTTTACTGTAGGAAAAAAGAAATATTGCATGAACAGTAGCATATTTCAGGCCTGAACTTAAAAAGACCTTTTTCTCTGGCTATAGGAGTATCCCTTCAAACAAAGATGAGCAGAGTGATCCAACTCTGAAATTTCCTCTCACCAGCCACTGTGATTTCCTATTTTCATGAGTAATGCATTTCCCACAAAGATGAGAGTGTTTATCAGAGCAATGCTATTAACAGACATCCTTTTGCTCACTTGTTGTTTGTGTGGGTGCTTTTATTTATTTTGCTATCCTGAACAGTAACAAAGCTAATTTGAAAGCATTAGGGTATGTTGTCTTCATAGCATAAAACTGACAGATGTTTCATGTGTTAGAAATAAACCTCAGTGATATTCCTATGCTGCCTTCAATGAGTTTTGACTTTTATTTTTCATAGCAGGGGAAAATACAGGGTTGAGGTGCAGGTTTGGAGGATTCAGCAGAGTTGTGTATTTTCTGCAGTCTCTGCAAAGTTTATCTGATGTAGTGGTGTTTGCAGGGGTCCCAGGACCAGGGAAGAGATGAGAATCTTGACTCCATGTTTCAGAAGGTTGATTTATTATTTTATGATATATATTATATTGAAAGAAAATTATATATTAAAACTATACTAAAGAATAGAAGAAAGGATTTCATCAGAGGGCTATCAAAGAAAAGGAATGGAATGAGAATAAAATCTTGTGACTGACCAGAGAGTCTGAGACAGCTGGACTGTGACTGGTCATCAAGTAGAAACAATCCACATGGACCAATCAAAGATGCACCTGTTGCATTCCACAGCAGCAGATAATTATTGTTTTTCTTTTCCTCTGAGGCTTCTCGGCTTCTCAGGAAAAAAAATCCTAGCAAAAGGATTTTTCAGAAAATATGTCCAAGACAATCTGAGTGCTCCTGAGCTGGGATTGCTGCAAGTGACTGAAAAAGGAGCTGGACAGACAGGTGTCACATGAAGGGGCATCCAGAGTGATTTGACAGTAACAAACACCTGCTTGCTCTGAAAGCTGATCAAAAGCAAGACAAATGAAAAAGCTGCATTGTAGGCCTGAAGATGTGATGGGTGATGGGTGGAAGGTGTCCCAGGCCATGGGAGGAGGGTGGGAATGGCTGTTCTTTAAGATCCCTTCCAACCCAGGCCAGTCTGTGGTTCTGTGATGCTCACGGGCAGAAAACAAGCACAAACATGCTGTGCCTCCCAATAACAGCTGCCCTGCGGTTTTTGTTGGCCTGCAAATCTTTTCTTCAGCAGGGGCAGTTCAAAAATCTGCTCTTCCAAAACCTAAAACACTCACCACCTTTGAAACCTATGGAATTTTGTTCCATCTGCTGGAAATGATACAACTTTTAAAATGTTTTTAACTAACTTTGGTCAAGACTTTGTTCATCTTTGCCCAGGGGGAAAGGAATTAAACTTTCTTTCCAAAAGACTCTGCTTCACCAGTCAAGGCCTGATGACCTCAACATCAACAGGTTGGGAGTAGCCAGAAGAAACACAGCAGAAAAGAGACATTAACAAACATGAATGGACATCAACCCCAAATATCAACCCCAAACATCATCCCCTGGTTTGCCTGGTCCGAGAAAAGACTGATAAGAGAACTGAAGAATGAGGACTAAATGAGCATCTAAGGTGAAGGGATCAATAGCCAATAGGAGATCAAATACTAAGAATTGTGTAATTTAAGACCAATGACCTTGAGAATTTCTTTGGGGTTTCTCTGTATAAATATGTGAAAAATCTAGTAAAGATTCACGTGTGATGGAATGATTTTCCCTACACAACCCAGGCAATGTGTGGATTAAATGATTACTGTTGCACATCCTGGCCAGAATAAAGCAATGCCTTAATTCTCTAACACTGAAAAGATGTTGGAGAGATTTTGTTTTTCCTGCAGCTTCCAGTGACACATCAAACTGAAGACAAAAAATTATAAAAGTTACAAACTCCAGAGAACCCACATCCCAGCATGTTTATTATTAAGCCACAATGGCAAAAATAGTAAAAATATGAAAATTTATGGTGAATTTCCATTTACCTTGGAAAGACCACGAGCTAGCTCCATTTTGCAGTGCAAGTCCTGATGAGATTATTCCTTGCCAACATGAAGCTTGACACCAACTGCTCATGCCAGCCTGTGCCCCAAATCTCTACTTGCACAAATATCCAGATAATACTATTTCTACTATTGATACTGATAATAAAAATCCCTCCCCCACATCAGGCCAGTTAGAAATCCCAATCTGAAAGCATTTCAAAGGCTGTCAACCATGAAAATCAATCAGTGCTGACAACCTCAGCCGAATCGGGGCTCATGGAGCAGTTTCCAGCATTCCTGGAGAGCTGCCAGCCTAATCCTCTGGCTGTAAATACAGCGCTGAGAGCCTCCCTGACAAGGGAAAATGAGCAGATTACATGGGGAGGTAACAAGCTTGAACTGCACCATGTCATGAATGGTGGGGTGGAGGGGAGAAATCAGCCTCCCTTTGTACTCCCAAATTATTTGTTTTGTACCAATCCTTGGAGTAAATATTCTGGCAAGAGAAGTTACCCCTCCACACATTACTCTGAAATTAAGGCGGTGGCTCTAAGAGGTAAACTCCTGTGCCTTGTCCAACAGAAAATAAACCATTTGCAAGTTCTCAGCTTCCCTCAACTTCACAAAATCAGCTTTGTGCTCCAGGAATGGAGTTCAGATGGAACAATACAGCTGGAGGCCTGCAGGTTCTGCTGCCTCCTCTGACCAAGAGGCACTTGAGTATCCTCTGGGCTCTCACTTGGCCATCCAGGAAACAGAATTTCAAGGGAGTAGATGGGCACTGAAATGCACATGCAATTACACTGATTACATACACTAACACAGCTGTCCATGTACGAGCTGATCTTAAATGGAACTGGCACTAAGCCCTGTTTGTTTGCCCTTGTGCTACTCACTCCTGTGAAACTAAACCAAAATCCAACAAGGAAAAGACCACTGATGATGCACAGATTTGTATCATTCCTCATGCCCCATCCAGAAGTGGTTAAGAATTTCCTGACCCCATGGCTTTACCAGCACTACAACCAGAGCAGTCTCTGCTGTTCTGTGAGTTCTCTTGAGAATGAGCCCCCAGCTGGGAACGGCAAACATTTTACAAAGCTTCCTCCTTGCTGTTAGAGCTTCACTGGCAGTGTTACACATACATATTGCAATACTGGCTTTTGGCAAATATTAAAATGGAGTTTATGTGTGTGATCTTAAAGTAACTTTTGTTATAGATGGATAATGAGATGATTGGCTCTCTATGCACCTGTAATAACCTTTGCTCTATGTTCCTTGTCTCCTATTGTCCTTTATTAAAGTTTTTACATTTGCACGGGAGAACAAATGTGTTTTTCACACCAGGAATCCCTGCAGAGCTCTGTGTGCTGCAGACATCAGCCATGCATGTGTGCAGGTGTGTCCCAGGCAGTGCAGAAATGAAGGAAATATTCAAACCCTCCAACGCTCCCCAGCTTTTGGTCTTTGCTGCTGGACACCACAGCTTTATTATTTCACTGGCTGTATTTTTACAAAAAACTTCATGCTCTTGAACAAAGAAGTGAACTCTTCCAAACGCTGCTTTACATGTCAGTGCTCACCCGGCAGCTGTTACAGACAATATTCATGCCTTATTATTATTCATGAATGTTCAACTGAACCATTTTTTTTGTTTCCACAAATGTTAGGGAAATGGTTCCTTTCTCCAGAGGTGAAAGGGTGTTTGTGTAAGAACAAGAATCCCCATTATTACCTTGATGGTCATTATTCTCAGTTGTTCATTTCCTTCCTTTAGAAATTTAAATCATGCAATCAGAACAGAGCACCACCACCACCTGACTTGTAAGACACTCCCAATTCCAAAGAGAAAATAATTCAATAGGCTATTTTTAAATAACTGTTTATCCAAACTACCCTATGAATCAATGTCATGTTTGCTGAAATCAGAAGTAAAATGGTTTGGAAAACAGCTCTGTCCACAGTGCTGATCAGCTTTAGTTCTGAGCAGCTCTGCACAAGCAGCCAGCATGTGTGTGGGTACTGGGGGTGAAAAGAACGGGATCAGAAACTCCTTGAGAAGCCTGAGAAAACCTCAACACTTTTAGCTCTAAGTATCTACTTTTTTACTGCACCTTTAGTAAAAATTATCCATCTTAGGGAGTTTAAATTAAATTTTGTGGAGTATTTTCACCTAAGTTGGCATTCTCCAATCTACTTATTTGGCAAATGGATTTATGTGATGTACAAGCAGCAGATAAAGCACAGGCAACCTGTAAAGCATCAGTAGGACAAACAGATATTTTTCACCTCTTCTTTAGACTTGATTTTATGCTTGATAAACTAAAAACTTCCCTACTTGAAAATAGCATTTGAGCAACAAAGTTAATCCTTTCTCTGCCTCCATGCCTGGAAAATAATCTTATAACTCATTCTGGAGCTGAAAAGAGGTAGATAGGGAAGAAATCACACCCTATGAGGGTGGTGAGGCCCTGGCACAGGGTGCCCAGAGAAGCTGTGGCTGCCCCTGGATCACTGGAAGTGTCCAAGGTCAGGCTGGAGGGGCTTGGAACAACCTGGGATAGTGGGAGGTGTCCCTAGGAGGGAGGACGGTGGAATAAGATAATCTTTAAGGTCCCTTCCAAGCCAAACCATTCAATGAATTCTGAGTCTCACCTGTGTCATTGGACAACTCTGTTTTCTGAGCAAAAAGTGCAGATCCAGAAGAAAATTTGTCTCAAAAAAGAGGTTTCAGTGGGTGGAGAGGAGGAAGGATAACACACAGGTAACAAATGGTTGCTTTTCTTAGGGGCGCAAAGGCACAAGGAAACTGCACACAGAGCTGTGCTGGGGTCTCTCCCAGGCAACACATTCCCAGCCAATATGAAAATCTATAATAAGTAAACATCAAATTCAAAGGTACCAGTGTATCAAGACAGAAAAGACAGAATGTTTCAAAGACTTGAAGAAAGACCTTGCTGCACCCATAAGGAATAAAAAGGCAGGTGAAACCTAGGTAGAAAAATATTAAATCAGGCACCCAGAGTGTAATCCTAACTGAACACATGCAGTGATGGGCTATAAATTGGTCATTTCAGAATCCAGCTTTGGGAGTCAAAAGGAATGCTGGATAAAAATGTCAGCTCACTGCTCCCTGACTGTCTAAAAGCAAGGAGAGTGACAAGAATCAGAACAGAACAGCAAATATGAGATTGATAAGTATGATGGATGTACAGACAGAACAAGATTGTGTTTTCCTACCATGTGAATAAGGATGCAGCTGAAGTAGAAAAGAACCTTCAGCCTGAAATAGAAATTATTAAGCAGACCATGGACAAAGGCTATGGAATGCTGTGACACAGAGCAGATTCCTGCAGACCCAGTGTCCACTGTGCCTTCTGGGACAGGACTGGGGGCAGCACATGCAACTGGCAGGTGGCCAATCCACAAGTGGCCAAGGAAGAGGTTCTTCACTCAGGATTTAGTTAAGACTGTGAAATACATCTTCACAGAAAGCTGTAAATGCTAAGAGGAACACAGGTTCAGAAAAAAACTGGAAAAAATGAATGGAAGTAATGGCTGAAGGTGTCACCTCTGACTCAGGGAAGTCCTTGAGGATGGAACATCACTATGATAATTATACTCGTGCCCTGTCCTGGTGCTATTTTGCAGAATTTCAGTTTAACTGCTGTTGGATATGGGGGCTAGGTGAACTCTTGTGGTCTGACATGATACATCATTCTTTAAAATAAAAAATAACCACCCCAACAAAGCAAACAGAACTTAGTCAAAACAGATTTAAATTGGGTTTTAGTACAGTATTTGTGTACCACTGAAGAATCCATTCAGTGGAGCTGATGTAGGAAAAAGCCTCTAGAAGAAAAAATTATGACAGGTCCTTCCAACATCTTCTAAAACTGTTGTGTTGTGTACAGAAAGGACCTTACTTTCAGAATGCTCTTGCATTATGAAAAGTAAGGAAAAGCACAACATAAGCCTACAGAAAAAAAATAAAAATCTACTCCCCCATACTCTAAATTAAGTCCACTACAGTAGTATTGCCAGAGTAAGCTGTCTGAAGCATTTAGCAGCTTTGGTTGGCTGGCTTAAAATCAGGCATCTTAATACATGTAGGAGACATCAAGCACAGTTTTACTGTCCTCAACTCTGTGAGCTGATGATAATTTTCCAAAAGCTGTTATCCACCTTGACTATTCCTTCATTAGCCATACCAGCAGGACACAAGCTTATTTGCGCTGGAAAATCCTGTTCACACAACATACTTCTGTTCTTATGATGGTAACTTTAACAATACTCCCAAGCACAATCCAACATGAAGCTTGCAATGGAAGGATTTCCCCTATTTCTGCAAGTACACATGGCAATGGTAAAAAAGGGAATTCAGAATGAAAAGGCCAACCCCTGGGGCACTGGTGATAGAAATGACAGAGGAAATCAAATACTAGAAATCAGGAAAAATACTTCTGTGATTCACAGAAAATACGTAATTTAAAAAATCTGGGAGAACCCCATACAATCAAGGGCAAGAATCAATTGTGTGTGCACTGGGTAGCTCTGAATTCCCCAGAGGATTTGAGCTGCCATTCAGACCCTGAAGAGATTTCCAAGAACTACTTAAACCCCACTGGAGGGAGCAGAACACAGAGAGGGAGAAAAGGAAAGGAACCTCCTGAAACTCTTCCAGTTTCCGATGAGAGGTTGGCAGGGACAGGGGACAGGGCAGGGAAACAGGACAGGACAGGCAGAGGGGAGAGGGCAAAGTGTCTTAGGTTGGAAATGCAGTTCTGGCTGGGGATGTGCATTCTATTGCCATCTGTCAGAGCTGGGGCAGTTCTCTGCTGTCCATGGGCAGTTTTTTCTTTATCTCTCCCCCAGCCACTCCTCCCTGCAGGAGATCTCTGCTGTCCATGGCCACTGAGTGTCCCTGCAGGGCTGATCCAATTCCAGCATCCCATGGGGAGATGCTGCGCCCAGGGCAGGAGCCAAGCATTCCTACCTGGATCCAATGTGAGCCTGGCACAGCACAGCAGCCTTTGCCCAGTGCATTGCCAGAGGAGCAGCTTCTGCTGCCCTGCATTGCCAGAGGGAGCCCAGGCCCATCTCCAGCAGCCCTGGAGCTGCAGAGGAAAACTCCCCCCTTGTGCAGGATCCCTGCTCCAGCAGAGCACAGCTGGCACTGCAGGAGGGCTGAGCCCCCATGGGATGGGGCTGTGCCACCCCCCTGACACACAGGGGGCAAGGGCCTGCTCTGACTCTGGCAGGGTAGGTTTGTATTACTGCATGATTTATTTTTTTCAATTTGAAGGCTGACTTATAATAGAAAATTGATGGAGATAAAGAATAAAGTAGGTATTTATTAAAAGGCCTCAATAGATTGATTCACCTTGGGCAGCACAATCTAAAATGGTCACAAAATGCACGACTGGGCACGGGGTCTCTCACTTTGATCAGTTCTGCTCCATTTGCATCTTGCAGTTCATTGTCCAATTCCACCTTTAGCCCATGCAGTCCCATCCTGCTTGTTTTTCTCTCTTTAGCCCACATTGTTTGTGCTCTTGGCCCTGAGTGTGTGAGTGACTCACACACTAAAGCAGCACATAATCTGAAAAATATAAAAGCTGAAACCTGAGGCATCATTTCTAATAAAGAACTGCCATTCCCACTCCCATATTTTTGCCTGAGAGCCCCTTAACTTCAAAATTATAATAATTTGGAGGGAGGGGGATTACATTTTCCATTTCAGGGGAGGATCCTGCCTTTCCTAGCAGATACCTGTCTGTTCAAACAGAGACACAAGGAAAGGGGACAGGGCAGGGCTGGATGAGGGGACAGGGCAGGGACAGGGGACAGGAGGGCTCCAGCAAGGCCAGGCTGGCGGCTGCAGGCTCAGGCTGCCAGCTGGGGAGCAGGAGCTGGCAGCTGGAGCACGCTGCTCCCCATCCATCATCTGGGGCAGACCTGGCCTTCAGCAGAGAGCCTGACAGGAGAGCCAGGATCTCATAAAACCCTGACAGACTCAAAGTGAGGCAGCCTCCTGCCTGTCTCCTCCCTCACTTTGAAATGTGGGGTAAAGCAGGGGGAGAACAAAGAGAGGCTGATGATTGATAACAACTTAATATCTTTGTGCAGCATTATCAGGCTTTTTAACTAATGACTTAAGCAACATCACCTCTACAAAATCAATCATCGTGTCATAAAAGTCTGAAACACTACAAAATGAAGTGCCTGCCCCAGGGATATAGAGCATGTGTCATGTTTAAAGTGAACCTAATTCTTCTGGGGATCCCTGGATGTTACTTTTTACTTTCATGTCCCTTGGAGAAATTCAGAGATGGAGAGAGACACAGCAGGAGAACCAAAATTAGAGCCTTCCCCTAAAGAAATTATTCAAGCAATATTTAGTCCACCACTAAATCATGAATCATGTAAATCATGAATATAGTAAATATATAGTGATAGTGAGTCCTGTATCACTCAAAGATATAGAACTGAAAGAAACTGAAGCTGGCTGTCCATTTCTAAGAGAGAAATAACTAGGTAATTTAAAGAAAATGACTGATGGCAGGAAAGAGAAAGCTCCAATTAAAAATAAATGCGTTCCTAATTCAGGACTTGGCAGCTCTCTTCCCTCAGCAGAAAGTGAAAAAAAATATACTATCCCCCTCTCTTCTTTACATAAAAAGGAAAACAAAAACTTCTACATTTAGCCTTGCATTCTCTGAAGCCTCTTGCTGGCAGAAGAGTAGAGCAGGGCTCTGAGGAGGACATGGCACTTTGTTGCTGTCCCTGCACCAATGAACCCTCCTTTTTTTTCCTCCCCTTTTGGCCATTTAGGCAAAAAAAACCCAAAAACATTCTTCTAATTCAGGAAAAGGGAGATTTTCCTCAAATTGAGTCAGATACCTAAAAGTAATCAAGGCTTAACTTCCTAAACAGTTTAAAAAAAATCATGTTCTTGTTCAAGCTTTTGTAACCCTTGACTGGATATTTATGTGACAATGACTTCAGTGTTGCACATAGCCAGGTGAGATCATGAGAGCTTTTCTCTACAGACAGGAGACATTTGTACAGTGCTTTGAGTTTTAAACTGTTTCTATTTCAATCCTGTTTGTAACAATACTAACCTTTTAACAGCAGGGCTCCTGCCAAGGATGAATTACTTGCCAGAATTATTTTTTTTCCAAAAGATCAAATCTGATACGAACCCTGGATTCTTTTTCTCCTGCTTTCATACATATATAATTCCAACCTCTCCCTATTCATAAACTTTACAAGAACTGTATTTAGACAAAAGATAAACTGGCACATTTTCCATACACTTCATGGAAATATTCCTAACCTCTTCTGCAACCAGCTGAAGATGTGCTTTTATTTTGCCATGAAGTCACAAAGTTTAATTTGCAACATCACAGTTGCTTCTATGGCAACAGATGGTGACATCAAACACAGGATCATGACTTCACTATGGGATCAAGAAGGATTAGCTCTGCACTGAGGAAGTTAAGATTTAATACAAACAAATAGCTCCAACAATTGCAAAGAGAATTTACAGTGTGATAGTTTACTCCCTGTGTAAATGTTCTTCTTGTTTACTCCAGAAGGAAAATCCTTTTAAATCAACCAGCTGTTTGTAAATTAAGCACAAATGGATTAGCTTTAAAACAAGCTCAAGGGTTTAGAATGGGGTTTGCACATATACCCAGTTATGACTGCACAACCTATGACTTCCACCCACACTTATGAAGAAAAGAAGAAAAAAAAAAAGAATTACTATTATCATAACCTCAAGGGCTTGCACCTGCCCTAAGCAGGTTATGAGGGCAGCACACCTGAATATAATTTTTATTGAAACATCAGCTGTGAGCACTGCTTGTCACCCATGAAAACCTTGTGGGGGCAGTTATTTAATTACCTGATACATTATCTTTCCTAAGATAACGCTTAAATGGATGAATTCCCTGGCCTTTCACCTTTCCATTAACCAAACAGGACCGAGCAGAGGGGTCCCAGCTTGTACAGCCCTCTAGAGACATTATTTATCATTCATGTCCCCAGTTGGGTGGCACAGCACGTGCAATCAAAGAACCAGCTTCCCCTGAGGGATAATGCAGAGATGGATCTTTCCAGGACACAGCTGAGTCTGATGCTGGGATATGGAAATCCACATTCTGCAGCTGTTGCAGAGACTCTCACAGGTGGGAGAAGAGACAAAAGCCTTAAAGCAGCAGCACAGGGGGAATCTCCACCCTAGAAACTGAACTAATTCTGCTCCTCTTTACTCCTGGGCGCAGGATTCTGCTACATCTGCAACCTGTGCTGCACACTCACACTGGGCTGTCAAAGTGCCCAGGCACTGATGCCTCGAGTTTTAGTTTTTATATTTTTCAGATTCTGCGCCGCTTTAGTGTGTGGGTCTGGGTTCATATGAGGGGGTGGGTGAGCTCTGTGCACAGAGCAGGGAGACAAAACAATTCCTGCTCCAGCTGGGGACCAAGGACAAATGATCCAAATCTCAGGCCCAAGAGCACAAACAGCGTGGGCTGGAGAGAGAAAAACAAGCAGGGTGGGACTGGATGGGCTAAAGGTGGAATTGGACAATGAACTGCAAGATGCAAATGGAGCAGAACTGATCAAAGTGAGAGACCCCGTGACCAGTTGTGCATTTCTGGTTCATTTTGGGTGCAGCCCTGGCTGGGCTCTTGTGCTGCCCAAGGTGGAGCCATTGAGGAGATCCTTTTAATAAATCCCTACTTTATTGTTTAGCTCTATCCAGTCTCTGTTCCAGGACAGCCTTCACAAGGCATCACACTGACACACATCTTTTCTACTGCAGTGGATTCCAAGTCTTTCAACAAGTGGCATTTAGCTTTCTGAGAAGTATTCACAGGAATTCTGCTGGACCACAGCATCCTCTGTGTCTTCACAGAGTGTTTTTACCCTGAAATGGTGCCAGTTTGGACAGCTCTGCTGGACAGAACCACTATCACAGGATACAAAAGGCAACCTTTGATTCCACACCAAGTCACTCTCACACCTCTTTGCTGAGATTCCAACTAGGGTAGGGAATTCTCTGCCACTTGCAGAGTTTTCCTTCATACAGACACCTCCTTTAGACTAGCAGTCATGTTTCATAAAGCAGATTATGTTGATTAGCAGAGCCCTTAAGGGATGGTTTTGAGCAGTTCTCTCCAGAATTAAAGTCAGACAATAGCAGAAGCACACAGAAGGGCAGGAGAGTTATTTTAAATCTACCCATCCATTTCATAGGTTTGCAAGTGCTCTCTGTTATTGTCAGAGGACTCAGCAGGCTTTGCTGGACAATCCTTACCAGTGTTAGCAAGGATTAGCTTACAGAAAGGAACTCACCTAGGTAAATACATTCATTTTGCACATGCACAGTTAACATAAAACCAAAGTAGACGAGGAAAGCAATAGCACGAGGGGAGCTGTGGAGACTGATGTAGTGGGACACATCTGTTAGATTCCCTTCCAGTCACATACAGTTTGAGGTAACAGATTTTTTTACCTTCTTCCACATGTACTAATGTGATAATGAGAACTACTAGAGGCTATGTTTGTCATCTCCACTTTTCCTGTCACACCTCAATTCCTACCAGCTTCCCTTACACTCCTAGGGATCGCAGCTCCTACTTCAGTAACACTATCAGATTCCGTCCCCTCCCCAAACACTTCTAAGAGAAAGTCAAAAGCTTCTCATTCCTAAAAACCTGTTGGACAGATCCAAAAGCATCTTTACCTCAAAACAGTTAGAATTCAGTGAAAGAAAAGACTGACTACAGAGAAAGGCAGAAAATCTACTACCTCAATGTCACTGTCATATTTTCTGAAAAATCCCTTTGCCAGGATTTCTTCTCCTGAGAAGATGAGAAGCCTCAGAGAAAAAGGAAAACAATATTATCTCATTTGCTTCTCCCTGTTTTGCTGCTTTGGAATGTGGCTGGAGATTGTTTACCAACAGGTGGTTGTTTGATTGGTTCCATGTGAATTGTTTTTAATTAATGACCAATCACCATCAGCTGTGTCAGACTCTGAGGAGTCAGTCATGAGTTTTTTATTATCATTCTTGTTAAGCCTTCTGTCTGTATCCTTCCTCTGTTTGTTAGTACAGTTTTAGTATAGTATTCTTTAATATGATATAATATCATAAAATAATTAATCAGCCTTTTGAGAACATGGAGTCAGATTCTCATCTCTCATCCCATCCTGGGGACCCTCACAAACTGAACACCTCAATGCTGCAGCCATTGAAATTCTGCTCCTCCACTGCCAGAAACAAAGCATGGTGATAACACACCCTGCTCCTCGCCTGTTAAACACGGAGCTCACTCTGTGCTACCCACAGCAGACTGCTCTGCCCAAAGAACTCTGCAATTCCTCTGCACTGATGGGCAGCCCCACAAAGCAGAGCAATGCTGCCATCCAACACTCTCTTGGGGACCAGAAATAACAGAGAGACTCCAGAAGCATGGGTGCTTCACTGGTGTGAAGGGAGAAAATATGAGGAGATCTAAGTGTTGGTATCTTTCAGCATTTAGCCCAGGTAACAGGAGGAACATCCCCTGAGCACACAGTTAACAGGAGCTGAAGGCACCTGCAGAAAGAGCCAACTTCCAGAAAAATATTTTTCAATGTCCATGAGACCATTAAAACTAACATCTAAGTGTTCCCCAAATGATGAGCAGGCTCTGGGATCAGCTGTGTGCAGGAATTCCCAGTGCAATCCATCTCTAGGTGTGAAGAGGAGGAGGATTGCTCCTTCCTCACCAAACAGAAAGCAGGAAAAATGAGAGGTCCTGCATAGCAAGTGAGAAGGGTTGAGGGACAAACTCTTCTGGGGGAGGTTTCAGAAGTACCTACTAAAGCCCCTTCCTAACAAAAAACAGGCCTGAGCTGTTAGAGGAGAGTCCAGCATTTCACCAGAAAGGATGCTCCTGATGAGGAGTGGTCAATGCTGCTTTAGCCATGTTTTAACACACACTCATAAAACTTATTAGCAGGGTTTGTGGCCTTTAACCTTGCTAAAAAGACATGCTGAAGATCCACATTTTTTTCTGAAATGGATCTTAAAGAGCACCAGGTGCCTGCATTTGACCCAGTTGTACTCAGTGTTCCCAACAGAGCAATGTTGTCTCTGAGTCCTGACCAGGGGATGAACCCAGTGCTGAGGCTCCATGGACCCACCCTGTACAACACTGTCTCTACTCAAGCATGACCTCCAGAGCTCACATCCCCATTCATATTTCATATTCTGCAGATGTTTTTCCCCCCACTTTCACTGCCTGGTTTTAATGCACCACTGCTCTCTGTACAACCCCCAGTTAAATATATCTCACTTTTTGCTGTAAGCAAGCAACAAGGTGAGAAGCAGAACTGAGAGGCCTGACAGTCCCAGCTTCCCACTGACATATTCCCTTGTTTATGTCAAAAACCAGGGGCTGTAAGTGACAGAAAGCAGCACAGAGTGGAGAGTGCACAGAATCATTTAAAAGGTAGCAATGAGATGAGAGCCTTCAGCAGGCCAGAGCTGAATTGTCAGGCTGGGAGGGTGGGATTGCATTAAGCTGCATTTCATTAAGAAAATACTCAGAAACTATTAAGGGGTCCCATGTGGCTGCTCCAACACATTTAATTTAATGTCTTTCCTCTCCAGTGACCAATCCACCCCCCACCTTCCTACAAACAATGACTTGTGGGTCTTAACCTAACAAGTGAAGATATGTTTGACCCATTAGTTACCCTATTTAAAGGCTTTTGTCAACCCTTAGTACAGAGCTCAAGCCATGGTTTTACACTGAGGCTCCAGATGGTGCCATAAAAACCCACCTCCCCCTACCCTATTTATCCAACTTCTGTTCTGTAGCTGACATTCATTATTTACGCACCATTTTCTGGGCACCAGCCATCCCCACAGACCTGGGGCTAGGGGTACCTGAAATCCTGGGCATGGGGAGTGCTTTGGTCACTGTGTGTTTATTTGAAGCTGCTGCTGCTGGCCTATTTCTTGGGAAGAATGTCCCAAAAGTCAAAACCCACACTCCAAGTGCAAAAGTCTCTTTGAATATATGTAAAAACCTCACTAATATTTGGGGAATTAGAAATTAAGTAGAAGACAGGAACTATTTCATCTTAATACACAGTGCCTGTGACTGTATTAATTTTTAAACTTCCTATTCTCATTGCCCAGATCCAGTTTCCCCACCCAATGTCTGTATTTTCCCCTTTCAGAAAGAACTGCAGGAAAGACAACGAATCATAACTCAGCTGGCTACAGAAGAAGATTTTCTAGGAAGCTGCAAAGTTCACAATCTTCAAAATTCATCTCTTATACTCAAAAATGACTCAAAAATAAAGCCTGCAGACTTAAGGAATGGAGAAGAACAATCCAAGCATGAGGAAGTCTCTCTCTTACATTAATTTTCCAAAAAGAAAGTGGAAAACTAAATAGAGGAAAAAAACCCTACAAACCTCAGGCACTCAGTACTGAGGAACTGTCAAGAGGTAGGTAACATGCATTTGCATTAACAATAATAATTAATGAATAATCTTGTTAGGTATCCTGTCTCGTAGCCAATGAGCAAATTCCTTAAGGAAAAGGTTTCCAAAGTCTGGTTTGTTTAATTTTCAGAAGGAAAAGAGGAAGATTAGTACAGTGACTTGCTGGTAAAACACCTAGATGACAGAGCAGTACTAATTTCATTGCTGCTCAAGACCAGCAGGACATCACTTCTCCCTTTGTGCTGTGGCTACACAGCTCAGAGATGGTGAGTGTCTGATAAGGGGCTGGAGGCAAACTCCTGGCCCAGCAGGTCTCACTTGCTGAGCTCTAATACCATGACATGTACAGCAATGAGCTTTTATTGATTTTACATTTGGACCTGCCTCAAACACTCAGGCCATCTCTCTACAGGAAAAAAAAATGTGGGAATGTAGGAAGGACAAATCTGGCGCTAGATGTAACAGTAAGTGAACAAATAGTATTTCAAATCTTCCAAATAAATTGAGGTCCTTATCTAAAAACAGGGGAAAAAACTATAAAAAAGCAAAATACTCAGAATCAAAAGAAAGTATTGATACTGAAACAGAGAAGGAGCTACTGAAAAGACACATTGGCTCAAATTTTCAGTTGAATCTGTTCCAAGGAACAATCTCTCTGTCCCCACAGTCAGTTCTGCTGGGGATTGCACTCACCAGCCCTGCCCTGGTTGTTTCTCATAAGAATACCCAGCTCAGCCAACATGGGAAATCCATCCTGGGAGTATACCCTGGCACACTCCCAGCCCTGTGGGAGAGGCAGCACCCACCAAGGGCTCTCCAGGTGTGCTGGAGAAGTGGGAACTGCACAGACTTCCCTCTGCGGCTGTCTCCAAACAGAGCCTGCAGGGAAAGCCTCCACTCCTCCCTGGTCAGGTCACACATCCTACAGACACCTGGGAATGTCACTGCAAAACGTCTCTGGGGCTGCACTGCCCAACAAACAGCCCACAGGCTGCAAGCAATGCCATCAGCTCATGGAATCTGTGCCTACAGCATGCCCAGATTGTGGGATAACCCATCCATGGAGTCTGCCAGCAGAAAGAGCCAACTTGCAGAAAAAAAAATTTTCAATGTCCATGAGACCATTAAAACTAACATCTAAGTGTTCCCCAAAAGATGAGCACGCTCTGGGATCAGCTGTGTGCAGGAATCCCCAGTGCAATCCATCTCTAGGTGTGAAGAGGAGGAGGATTGCTCCTTCCCCACCAAACAGAAAGCAGGAAAAATGAAAGTTCCAAACAGTAAGCAGGAAAAATGAGAGTTCCTGCACAGAAAGTGAGAAAGATGAGAAGCACAATCCAGGGACCATGGGCTGCTAGAAGCAAACTGCTGCCCACAGCAGCTCACGCAGACCTGATGTAACCACACAGCCTCCATCAAAGAGAATTTCCTGTGCACCCAGACCAGGCTCCAGCCTGAGCACTCAAGTCCCAGACTATCAGTCTGAGTCTCTTCCACAGCACAAAAATCAGTGGTGACTGCCCCAGCTGAACACCACAGCAGCTCATCATGCTCAGACACTCTGCAAACCCCTCACCTGGGACAATCACCAGGCAGCTGAATGTCCACAGCTGGGCAGGCACTCGTGGATCCTGTCCTGCCATGGTTGCCAGCAGCCCTGCATCCCCCCTGGCCTCCCCAGCCCTGCAGGGTTTGCAGGGCCAGCCTGAACCCCACGGTGCAGATGTGCAGGCACAGCTGGGCAGCTGCAGAGCAATGGCAGAGAGCTCCTCTGGAGGCTCAGAGCCAGGCAGAAATTAATTACTCACAATAACTGCAGAGCCATCATCATCTCTGCCTCTGCTCTGCACATCATTTATAAAATCCAGGGCAAGGCATTTAACAGTTCCTGGGCTCAAGGGGCCAGAGGATGTGCAGTGAAACTAGAATGACAAGCAGGGCTGCCTGGGGCTGGGATTTACCTGGCTGCTGCTTTAAACAAAGCCTGGATATGGCACTGGGTGCCAGGGTTTAGTTCAGGTGTTGGGGCTGGGTTGGACTTAATGATCTTGAAGGTCTCTTCCAACCCTGTCATTCTGTGAATTCTGTGCTGGCACTGGGCAAGCGACTCAAACTGGAGTGTGAGCACTTTGCTTCACTGCACAGGAGGTGGGAAGTACAAAGGTCTCAAAGAGGTCATATTCAGTATCTGTATTTTGCAAGAGTCATTATTTGTGATCTTGAGGTCAGATTTTACCTCTTCCATGAAAGCAATCTTTCTCCTTTTTCCTATATATTTTTGAAAATTCAGTTTAGTTTTGCTGTATTTTTTTAGCAATCTTTCTCCTTTTTGCTATACTTTTTTTAGTTCAGTTTAGTTTTTCTATATTTTTAAGCACTCTTTCTCCTTTGTCCTATATATTTTTTAAAATTCAGTTTAGTTTTGCTGTATTTTTTTAGCAATCTTTCTCCATTTTGCTATGTTTTTTTAAATTTCATATGACTTGTGAGGGGAAATTCAATAATTTGTGAAGCAGTAATGTATAGAGAACATGCTCCAGGCAACTAATAGGTTATTAATAGAGCAAAAATTGCTGCAGATTAGAGTACATAAGCATGCTGCCTAATTGCAAAGAAAAATGTCTATCACACTATGTGGCAGCTGAAGTGTCCTGAAATCTTGGTTTTCTTTGCATCACTTATCAGCTTGGTGAAGTGTCAGGATAATCCACAGAAGGAGTCATGCAACAGTGGGGAAATCCAGTGAGAAGGTTTTAAGGAAAAGGGAACACACTAATATCATAATCCTGCTTCTATTCTGTCAGGTCAGCTGGATTCTTGGAGCCCTGAAAAGGTGTTTTATGCTAGGCAAGTATCTGACATTTCCCCTGACCTGCAAAAATTAAGAACAAAATAAAAGAAAGAGATGGAATCAAATCACAACTGATTAAGTTCACCAGAACTGTGTTCAAAGACCCTGAAGAGTCCCTGCTAACAAGACAGATTCAACTGCACCCAAAACTTTATTTATTTTCCAGACAGTCCACAAACTCTGAGTCAATTTCCCTCCACCTGCTCTAGTAACCTATTCCAGTGCATAAATTCTCAACTTCTTCTAACATAAGCACGAGCTCCTTCGCTGAAATTGAGGACAGTTAATTCTCAGGCGATGTTTCCCAAGAACCAGAACATGCAACACCAGCCCCTCAGAGCAGCAGCAAAAGCTGCAAAGGCTGAGCTGACAGCTGCTGTTGTCAGGGGATGGTCTGCATGCTACCTCTCCTCCCTAATCCCAGCCTGTTTGTCTCCTCTTTGAATGAGATGACAAGTTTAAACAGGGGCAGTCATTAATTACATGGTTTGGTTTGAAGCTAGCTCAACACAGGAGCTAAAATAATCAAGACTTTTCAGCACTGCTACAGCACAAATGATGCAGAACCCCCTTCAGAACTGTCTCCTGCCCAAATGCTGCTTCTCTTTGTCTCTGTAACCCTGAGCAGGGTAAGGATGGCCCAGGACAGGTTTAGGTACAAGAACTGTGACACTGGGCAGTGTGGCTGATGCCCTCTTTATGCTGGTCCCTTACCAGACTGGTGCCCCGCTCCTCAGATTTGCCCCACAAGGGACAGGCAGCAGCTGGTTCAGCTCTCCTAGAAAGGAATATCTTCAATAACCTGGAGTAGCTTCTGCTCTTCCTAACCCCCCTGTTTGTAGCATTCACAATCTCTGAAATAATTCCTTCACCCAGGATTTTTCTCCTGGGAAGCTGAGAGGCCTCAGAGAAAAGGAAAACAATTCTGATCTCCTTTGCTTCTCCTGTGTTGTGCTCATGTGGAATGTGTTTGGAGATTGGTTACCCACAGGTGATTGTTCCATTGCATTCTGCTGGGAGTTGTTTTCACTCTTTGGCCAATCAGGGCCAAGCTGTGCTGGGGCTCTGGAGAGAGTCAGGAGTTTTCATTATTATCTTTTTAGCATTCTGTAAGTATCCTTTCTGTATTCTTTAGTATAGTTTAGTTTAGTATTCTTTAATATAATGTAGTATCCTAAAATAATAAATTAGCATTCTGAGAACATGGAGTCAGATTCATCATTCCTGTCTTTGTCAGGGCATTTCCCAGCAAATCCAATATCTGTTCACAGGAGTTACAGCTCCTTCTCACTGGCAATGCCTCATAGACCATGGACACCCCACACAGCTGCTACAGAGTTGTCAAATGACAGGAGGGGCCGTGCTGGACCCCTCCTTCCCTCCCCATGCTCACAAGGAGCCAGCCCACAGCCACCCCCGCTCCTCCCAGCTTGTGAGAGAAGGCCTCCAAAGAGGCTTTCCTAAAGAGCACAAAACACAGGTATGCTCACTGCTGTCAAGAAAGTCCAGGTAATGAAATATTGCTCATTTAACACTGCAGGAACATGTGGGGACACAAATTCAATATGCTGTGTCACCCTGGGAACGTGGGCCTGTGAACTTGGACAGCTGAAGAGAATGAGCTGAATCTGCTGCCATGCATGGGTGATGTGGAAGATGTGTTACAGCCACTTCTGTGAGCCAGAGAGAAGTTTGATAAGAGGATCCATGGTGCCCCTGAAAGAATTTTCTACCAAGGTCACTGAGATAGAAACCAAGAAAGAAAGAAGGAGAAGTAAGAGAAACCTGCAACTGCCTGTTCCAAGGAGCACCTTGTTTGTCACTCCTGACCAATGAGTAAAGTGTAAATTTGTGAGTTTTGTAAGAATGTATAAAAAGCATGCATGCTAGAACAAAACCAGTTTGAAGCCTTCTGAAAATGGAGTGTGTTGCTCTCAGCTACAACAGGTGGGAAATGCCAGGATGGCATGTTACACAGCACCCGGCTCTGCTGAAGCCAGCAGGGTTCCCTGCAGAAGCACAAACCTGTATGGCTGGTGATTCATTTCTCCATGTAGCCAGTGCTGGGGCCCAACTGGCAAACTTCATGTGCTGGAGACAAAATTCTTCTGCCTTTGCTGCTTCTCTGAGGTCAGCAAGGCAGATGTGGCTAGTGCCACCCCCAAGGCTCTCTACCTGGGACAGCTATCTTTGAAAAGAACCACAGCAATGATCACAGAGCTGCTGAAAATCACCTGCTCCTCTGCAGACAGCCAGCTCGTGTTTGCTTTCCCAGATGAACCAGTACAGAGAGGCAGAGCATCCCATCTGTCTCCCCCCATCTGCCCCTGGGCAGGGGCACATCTGCCTCCAGGGCAGAGCTTCTCTCCTCTGCCCTCCTGCCCATGCCAGCACAGGCACCTGAAGATACATCAGCCAAGGTGTCATACCCTGTCACATCTTGTCACACCTTGTCCCACTTTGTCAGCTCTGGGGCAGCCTGACCATCAGTTCCTGTGAGCAGCCACCCTGCTGATGGGCTGACATTTCTGGAATGGGAATTCTAAGCCTGTCTGTCCTGCTTTGCCCATGGAGACACTCAGGAGCCCTGCCCCTAGGGATTATTTTCTGTTCCAGTCCTTGTTTCCCCTCCTTGCAGCCTCCCAGAAGTTAGCAGGATAACTAACTAGCTCTGCTGTGCACAATAGCTCTGAATGTTAAATCCACCAAATATCTGTTTCCTACACAGCAAATCTAACAAGAAGGCTGCCCTCTGTGCTTTCTCCTTTGTCAAGCATATGGCTCCCACATTAAGCATGCAGGCTTTGTATAGCTGCATGTTTCTCACACATAAATACTGATGAAGGAGTATTTATGTGTGAGAGCAGGATGCAGCAGTCCATGCATCTTTATTCTGCAATTCAAATTATGCCTCATTTTTATCAGTGATAATCCACTGTGGTTTAGTGAAGGCAGCAGCTACTCTATTACATCATGCAGGAGTAAAATGCTGCCCTGGAATATCAGTATCTCTACATTCTGTATTTTTCTAACAAAAGGAATCCATTAAAAAGTCAGTGATGACAATTAAAGCTTCTATTACAAGGACACAAGTCAGCTCCCCAGCCATGGGAAGTGCTTCCCTTGTCTCAGCCACATGGCTATATTAACACTCTCAATAGATGCCAGCATAGTCTCTTTGTCTAGATGCATTGAAAATATTAAAAAACCACTTAATTTTGAATTTAAAACATAATGGCTATGTCTAATAATGGTTTAGAGTCAGTATCACATAGTAGCAGCCCTACTGCTCAATAGGTAAATGATTTCTGTCTCCATTTATCATTTCAAAAGTATACAAATACATTTCCTAAAAGGTGAGATTTTCCAAGTAGTCCTTCAAAGAAGGCTTTGTGAACCACTGTTTGTTTTTAACACTGAAATTTCTGGAGAAGTTAAAAAAATCTCTAGCTCTTATTGAGCTTGGAGCTTAATACACATGAAGGTGCCCTAGGAAAGAACTGCATCTTGGGCAGTTGTGGGCAAAAAAAGGGGGAAAATGACAAAAGTGGAGTTTTAGGTAAGAAAGGGTGGCTTTGAATCAGCAGTCCCTTAGGTAACACCACAAAGCTTTTCTCATCAGCTCTGGATGTGCCAGCCCTGAGTGGCAACACTCATTTCACCCTGAGTGTTTTACCTGGAGACTGCCCTGGCCCCTGTACAGAAGGGGAGAAGATAAAAAATCCCACAACAAAAACCAACACTCCTTTAGAGCACACACTTACCTAAACCATGGCAAACCAGCAAACACATGCAGGTCAGAAGACATCAAGGAAACATGAAAAAGAAAGAAAAAGAGGGAGCACATTAGTTGCAAATCCCATTGGCTTGATGGCAGGAGCTAAGAGCACCCCACAAAATCAGACTCAACCTTTATTTGAGTGGAAAAGTGTAACAAAATAATTCTACTCCAGTGCTGCCTTTTTGCTGTGTGTTAGTTTAGCAGTAGTGTGATGCATGCAGATGAAAAAGCAGAGAATTCAAACCAAGTCCTTGGTGCAGTATGGATGGAACACAACTGTTGAGTTCTATTTATTATTTTTGTTAGGATTGGGATTAAATTGCGAGATGGTATTTTTTGTTCGGACTTAGATGCTTATTAGTTTTTATTTATATTATAGTCTCACAAATTATGAGTTTTATAGTTAAAAATGGAGCCATATCTCTCTCTACAAGGTTTTTTTAAGGATAAAATGTTTAATTAAGAAATTACACCTACATTATTTTTATTTTTAACTCAATAACTAATTACTTGTGCTCTCTTCTTATGAAGAGGAAGGTGAAGAAGAAGAACTAGCCTCTGCCTTAAAACATTTATCTTTAAACTCTTAAGTTTTCCACCCTGTGATACCACATACTTCTATTCAAACTCCATACCCATAATCCCAGTTCTGTCATTTAATTTTGGAAGCCTTCTCCGTAGCCTCAGGTCAAATGCAGTTTCTCCTGGGGGCACAGAAAATCTAAAATTCTCAGTAAGCAGGCCTCCAACATACAACTCCACCTGCAGGGCTCTTAAAGGCTTCCCACCCACAGCTGCCTGTGACTCAACACAGGTGGCCTGGCCACACAAACACTGCCTCTCCCTTCACATCTCACTGACTTTGGTTCAGCACTTTTAGGAACGTGATTCCCATTGAGTCCATTAATTCTTAGCTGTGCTAAGTCTGGAGCAAATTGCAAGAGCAGACAGTCATCAGGGAAAAAAACTGCCTTAGGAGAAAAGGAGAATAAAACACAGGAATATGAGTAATTTTCAAAACAATCTTTCTTTTGCGCTGTTGGTTTTTTTTCCCCTATTGAGGCTCCTGTTACAATGATATTTATTTGATACAATATAACTTTATTCTTTCACTCCACTGCATGACAGAAGTCTTAATTCTTAACAAAGATTTTGTATGAGAGCAGTCAGCTCTCACTTCCACTAGTTACAGTAACTCACAACCTACATTTCTGCTGCAAATGACATCAACAGGCAGTAGGATATGCTTTATTAACCTTGACTACGAACATTTAACAACAAATTTCATGTTCTGCTTTCTTTCCTTAAATCATGGATGGACATTTCCAACAAAAAATGACCATACCATTGCTCCCCAATGCCTTCTTTCCCAGAGTCTTTAATTTTTGTCTTCTGATTCCTGCCAAAGCTTACTGTGATTTTATCTTGAGGCTTGCCATTGGTTTTGTACAAAACTTCCTTGTAACCTCTCTGTTAGATCAAACTAATTTATCCTCATTTTTAAAATGGCCAACACCTCTCAGGGCATTCTTCCAGCCCCTTCTGTGAGCAGAGGAGGATCACCAGGATCACCAGATTTTGATCATTCCCAGAGCTGGGACAGTGGCTGATGGAATTATGAGCAAAATCTAAAACAAACAACAGTAAATAAATCCTTTGCAGTGCAGAAACAGTCACAGACAGTAAGCTCTGCCTGGATGGGCACACTGATGGCACACTGGGCAAATTCAAAGAAAAATCCACTGGGAATTACTAAATACAGTAGGAACTGCATATCTAGGGCAGGAAAGTTCTTGTCTTTACTCAAGGGAAGGAGCATCCACCCTTGCCTTGCTTCAGTTATCTGTAGCTCTCTTTATGTTAAGGTGAGCCTTTAATCTGACCCAGGACAGTGACATTCTGGCACTCAAAGGTTGAAGCCTGACTCTTCTCCACGCTCTATGTGGCCAGAAATCAGGGCAGGGGCTCATCAGGACAAAAGGTGCCAAGGAAGAGAAAATGGGGAAAAAAAGATTAGGGAGGAAAGTCGAACAGCTCCCCTTGCTCCGTAAGATTAATCAGAAAAAAAAAGTGTAGCTAGGCAATCCAAAAGCAACTAAGTAAACTCTCTGCACATTTGGCTTAATCAGTAATATTTGAATTTTGAAGGAGAGATAATCCAGAACCCAAAGCAGGAAGCTTCCTTTAGTCACCACAACAATGAGGACTGGAGCCATGGGTCAAGTTGAACTCAGCCTGTAAAACCTCAGTGCTCCATCCCACAGCCCCAGCACTGCCAGGGAAGGGCACTGCCTTCCCAAAACAGCATTTCTGCATAACACAGAGGGGCCAGAGGTTTAAAATCAATCAAGCAAATTATGACCCTTTACTCCCCAACCTGAAGGGCTTCCTCCCTTTATCACCAGCAAACATCATTCCAAGTCACTCTGTGTTAGCTAAACCAGTGTTTTCTCTGCATTTTTCCTAATTTTAACACAATTCACAAATGAACATGAGCAACTCTTCATGGCAGGCCAGGCCAGGCAAAGTGCAGCTGCTCCTCCAGCACTGCCTGATCTTTATTAGCAATAACATTTTAGTCTCTGTATGGTTCTGCTGCCACAACTCAGCCCTGATTCAGGGCTCCAATGCCTGCCTAATGAGGATAAATGTACCTTTATCTTTACAAGGGAGGGCTGCTGCAGGATTTGAGCCACAGCGATACAAAGAAGAAGAATTGTTGCTGGCTGCCTTGTGCAGTGTGTCAGAGACACCTACACACAGTCCCACAGCCAGGCAGTAATAGGAATTGAGATTGGACTGGTGTGGCACTGCCAGGGAAATCATTCCAGCTCTCCAAGGCTGACAGATGCAGCAGGAGCAGCAAGGGAGCAAAATGGAGACAAAGCTATTGGTAATGTCACTGTCATATTTCCTGAAAAATCCCTTCACCAGGATTTCTTCTCCTGGGAATATTAGAAGCCTTAGAGAAAAAACAATATTATCTCATTTGCTTCTCCCTTTTTTTGCTGCTTTGGAATGTGGCTGGAGAGCGTTTATCCAACAGGTGCATGTTTGATTAGTTTCATGTGAATTGTTTTTACTTAATGACCAATCACCATCAGCTGTGTGGGGACTCTGGAAATAGTCACGAGTTTTCATTATCATTCTTGTTAAACCTTCTGTCTGTATCCTTTCCCTATTCTTTAGTATAGTTTTGGTATAGCATCATATCATATATCACATCATATATCATATATTGTATATCATATATAGTATACAACATATCGTATATAATATGTAATAGATATAATATATATTATCATATCATAAAATAATAAATCAGCCTTCTAAGAACATGGAGTCAGATTCACTCATCTCTCACCTCCTCCTGGGGACCCCTGCAAATACCACAGGTAAGATGAAGAAATAACAAAATTAAACATCTACAATGTGAACTTCTCCCTAGATTAGGATCAGACTAATATTTCCAGTGCAGAACAGAACTAACACAATGTGATTTAAACTCCATTTGAATCACTCTCTTATTGCATTTTTAAAATGCTAATTCCCACTTCCATGAGGACAAATGAGTCCTCACACACAGATCAAATATCAGCCAACTACACCATAAGGGAACAAAACCCAGTTAGCATCCTCCACAACAAGGAATTTCCTATGGAAAATAAATAAAAAGGCAAGGTTTTCGGCATACCTGGGCCTTGGCTGGCTGTGCCAAGACAGCAGAACTCCTTCTTTCAGCATTTAAGCAGGGTTTAATTCAAAGCCTTGGGCACAGAGGGACAGAGAAAAACAGCTCCAATAATTTTGTAGCTCAGACTCAAATGGTATCACTTGGCTTTTCTGTTAAGTGTCCCCTCTTTTTTGGAGACATCCAGGAAGCTCCAAGGGCAGGGATGAACAAAGCAGGACAGGAAGGCTCTGGGCGAGATCTCACCTGGCCTGCACAACTCAGGGCAAAGCCAGCTGGCAGAGGGACCTGCTGAGACTTCATCCCAGCAACCCCTGTGCAAGCTGAAAAGAAGATGAAAAACCAATTCCACTCAAAACACATTTTTCAAAAGCCTTGATGACTTCTACTGGTCTCTAGAATAAGCTAGCGTTCCAATAAACAAAAACACAAGCTAAATGCGAAGAGGTTTTTTTTCAGATTAGTCATAAAAAGGTTTGTGTGGAATGAAATTAGACTGATTCCTCTTAATTGTCACTAAATATTTTTCTGTTTCTGTATGAAGTGGGCTCAATTTATATTAAGCATTGATGAAACTACAGTTTTCTCCTCTAAAACATGTTTAAAAAGCATTCAGTATTCCACCTTAGGAGCCCCCCTATTGAGTGAACTGAAAAACAGTGATAAGAGGTCTCCAAAAAAGTTAGCTTTTCAGGCAGTAAAAGTGATACCTTTATGCTGGAATATTTGTTTTACTAAATGCTGAATAGTCTTTTTCAGAACTGAGAAGAAAATCTAAGGATTCATCACAACTAAGTGTCACATCAGCCATTCTTTACAGTCTTTGAAACCAACAGACAGTTTTGGGGCACTGGAATTGAATTTGTTTTCCTCAAACAACGCAAGCATGGATATAAATCTTAACTCTTACCGAAATCAGCAGCTCTGACTTCAGTGGCAGCAGAATTAGATCAACACCCTGCCCTTTTTGGGATCCCACCTGCATTCACTGCAGCACTGTTCTAAGAAGCAGGACAGCATGACTCTAAAAGGGTTACCTCATTACAGAGATGTTTACTACAAACAAAAAAAAAGGATTAAGTGCTATTTTTACCAACTTTTCCTGTAAAGTGTTTTTCTTCCCTTCAGGTCTATATTTGTATTAAGGAAATAGTTTGGGTTTTTTTAAATAAGAAAGGGATACCCAAAGGTTTGCTTTGACTGGAAAGTGGCCCAGAGAGGAAAATTCAACTCTGAGAAGTTGAGGATGTGCTGGATCATGAAGCACAAGGGCTCCCAGACCCCTGTCAGCTGCAGCCCCATTTCACCTCCTGGGCCACTTCTCATGTTTGATTGCAGCAATCAGAAAGCAGGAACTGGCTCTTACCATATGATGCTCAACAGAAAAAGCCCCACTCATATTTATGCCAATTTGTTCCACCAAATTACAGTAATTTTGCACCCTTCCCTCAGTATTTCTTCTCAGAATCCCACTGACTTGATTTGGCAGAGCTAGAGTGAACAAGCACTTTAGAAACTGAAATCTGCCTTGTTTCAGAGAATTTGTCACTGCCCATGAAATCACAATCTTGGCTCAAGGGCAAGTGAAGCTGTGTGTTATACATGCTCTTTTCTACTTTCCAAATGCTGCTGCTGATGGGAATGGATGAAGCTGAGCTCTCAGCAGAGGTTCAGCAGCCCTGTCTGGGCTGTCTGCTCACACCACCTCACCTGCTGTCACCAGCAGCTCAAAAGGCCACTTTTAAAAAAGGCCACTTTTAAACACGGCCACTCCTCCTGCCAGCCAAATGCCCATCCCTGCCTGTGTCACACCTGCTGATGAATAACTGAAACAAAACCCACTGGAGGGCAAAAACCTCAATTAACCTGCTTAAGAAAAGATGATCTGAGTCTGCTTGCTCCTCCCTGCTCCATGGTGCTACAGGCTTAAAAATCACCTGCACACCAAGTACACCTGTGTGGCATCTGGGCACAACTGTCAGAACACAGAAATCTGTGCAAAGTGTCTTCCCCACCAATGGCTTGGCCAGGTACTCACAGCTCTCACTCTCTTTGTGGCTGCAAGGCAGCTTGAACCCCAGCTTGGCTTCTTCCCCAACCCTATGAACTGCATTAAAATAAAACTTTTTTTTTTTTCCTGACAACTTCAAAAGGAAATAAAAATCTTAATTAACAAAGGGGTGTCAGATCCTGAAAAGTGTTTTCCCTGTGATTACAAAAACATTTCCAAAGTCTTATATTTCTAGAGCCTTTCAAAAAGTCTGCTTGAGTTTTTCTCAGTCTTCACAGTACAAACTCTTTGGGCTATGAAATCTGTAATCAGACACAGACAATCAGAGATAAAGAAGCATAGAATGTTTAGAGATCAGTAGGTAGAGAAATCTAAACATAGAAATCGGAACTCCCATATCCTGATACTTGCACTCAGGTCTAAAACTTAGAGAGGGGGAAGAGACCTGACATTGTCAGTATACAACTTCCTCAGGTTCTCCTAGGCTGCACTCTCATTTGTGCTCAGCAATTAGAGAAATACTAGATTGTCACAAGTCCCCTGGTATTTTATCAGAGTGAGAACCAGGAATTTTATCCCTTGTATTAAAAAAGTAAACATTCTGCCCCCTTCCCTTTCCACTGCTTCCCTCAATAAAGTACTCCAGCCTGACATATGAGAAGCTTTTGCGCAGGACACACTTTCCTGGCAAAATCAAAAATCCACAGGACTGCTGTGACATGATGATACTGTTCCCTTGATCCTGCTGCAGAGAAGGGTCTAGTGGCCAAATGACACCATCCCAAGTTGGAGCACGCCAAAACAGCTCACTGCTCTTGTGTCTCACATCCCACCAGAAATCTGCACTGTTAGGAGCATGGCTGCTTCACTCCAGACACTAGGATGTCAGGAAAGGAGAGAGGGAGTTAAAAACCAAAATCCTCTTGGGAATCACTGAGCTCACAGGAGGCACAGCAAATATCACTGCTGTAAGAGCCAGGAGAAGCTGGAAGCTTGAGGGACCAGAGACCACAACATGCTGAAGGAACAGGGAGGACAGTTCAGCTGGAGTCAGGATCTGATGGTCCACAGGGGCTGTCTGCAAAAATGACTGAACTGCAGTCTCAAGGAAGTTTTCTGCTCAGACTGAGCACAGCCCTGAAGCAATCTGGTGTGTCTGTCAGCTCTGCCAAGGGAGAAGGACAGCAAAGGGACAGCAGGAACAGAAACCCTCAAGCAAGGGTGAAACCACTCAGGATCTGTGCCGGTTTTGAGTCAGTTTTTCCACAGTGGTTTGTATGGCACTGTGTTCTGCCTTTGTGCAGGAAGCAGTGCTGACAATCCAGGGGTGTTTTTGTAATTGCTGAGCAGTGCTTGCACAGACTCAAGGCCTTTTCTGTTCCCTGCCCCACCAGTGAGGAGGCTGGGGGGGGGCACAGGAGAGGACACAGCCAGGACAGCTGACCCAGGGGCTGTTGCACACCCTATGGCATCACCGTGCTCAGCATGGAGGAGAAGTGCAGTGTGATGGCATCTGTCTTCCCAAGTCACTGTCACATGTGATGAAGCCCTGCTCTCCTGGAGATGGCTGAACTGCCTGCTGATAAGGGGGGAGTGTGTTCCTTGGTTTGCTTTGCTTCTTCTTTGTTTTGCTTTAGCCTCAGCTACTGAACTGTGTTCACCTCCTCCCCGAGTTTCTCACTTCTGATTCTCTCCCCCATCAGTGGGGAGTGAGTGAGCTACCGTGTGGGGCTCAGCTGCTGCTGGGGTTAAACCACCACAGAGCCCTCATGGGGCGAGGCACAGCTCTGGGGAAAGGGGAAACACATAGCCCTTCATGAATAACCCACAAAGACATCAATACCTGCAGCACAATAAAGGCAAGAAAACAGACACATAACCAAACCAACACATGGACACCTGGGAACAAAAAAAAACCCCACTGTTTCTTTCATGTGGATATAAAGAAGTCTAAGCAGCCCTCAGACTTTCTGTGAATACATTCCTGCCTGGGTGGCAGAAGCAGCACAGTTATGTAAGGTACATGTGGTTTTCAGATTCCAAACAATACTTTTATACCAAAGTGATATATAGGCCAGCTACTGTCAGAAATGAAAATGCTGCTCATGAAGGTATTGTCCTATGCATCAGCAACAAAAGGAATAAAACAATCTTACAATAATTTCCCTGGGGCTGGGAAAAAAACCAAACAAACAACACAACAAACCCAGCTAACTGTTCTCTGCACCATGGTAAACTCATTTTGATTCATTTTGAGAGTGAAACATAACATGCCTCCAATTAAACCCACTCCAAGCTTAAGGGACGCCTCTCTTATCCTTCAGCCAACAGTGACAACTAGGAGACACAGAGGTCCCCATCTGAATCTCAGCCCACTAATTTCAGTCAGCTTTTAGCAGAAGACAGCAATGCTTATGGAAGCCCATCTTTGCCTGTTGGAGTACAATTTTAACACCTCCTAAATTTACAAAGGCACTTCCACCAGCCTGCCTAAACCATCCCAAGCCCAGCTGTTCAGTACAGAAGCTTGCCAACTGTCTGTAAAGAGCAGCACATCTTTAAGTCACTGCATAAACAAAGAGACATCAATTTTTCTGAACATCGGTACAAGTCACTAGATCTTATTTCAGCAGGGCTCAAAGCAGCAGCAAAAAATGACAGCTGCCATCTCTGTTGTGAAAAAGCACTCCAAGAGAAAAATGATGCCTTGGTTTCAGGCACTGTAGGTGTACACAGCGCCCATTTCCTTCTCAGCAATCCAGCCCTTTCAGGTTCTGTTTGGAGCAGGCAAAGCACTCTCCCCTGTACAAGCGAAAAAAAAAAAAAAAAAAAAGATTTAGATTTGGAGGTGCAGTTTGCTGCAGGATCAGGCTGTTGGCAGAGACATCTTTGTGCAAAGAATAAATTTTCATTAACCCACTCTTGGGGTTTTGTTTGTTTGTTTAAGCCTGACATTTATTAGGTTTGAAAAAGTATGTGTTTGTGGCGTAGGTGTACCAGTGGTATAAGTAACTTCAAAACACGTACAATTCTTTGACAACTGAAACGAGCAGGGAGACATTTCACCCCCAGGGATCTCCCTGGCTGAACTGAACTGCAGGAAGCTCCCATGTTTTGACCTTGCTCCCCAGCCCTTCAGGTTGCTGGCAGAGGGAAGCAATGCTTTCCCCAGCCCAGGCATCCTGCACACCCTGTCCCTATGCCAGGCTGGGACACAACCCATCACCACAGGAAAATTATCTGCAACTGGAGGCTAAAGAATAAACTTTCTCCCAGGTGAGGGCATTTTTTCTAGGGAATCTTGACTGAATTTTTTTTGTCTTTCTAGGAGAGACCTGAAATGGACACAGGGGAGCTATGCCATGGCTATAAAAATGGGAGAAGCTTCCAGGTCCTGGCCACATCCTGGGTGATGCTGGGTCTGCTCTCCATGCTCTGCTCAGCAGCAGGGCTGAGGGCAGAGAGCCTAGTTGTAAAATGAGGATTTCACAAGCCCTGAGACGCAACACAGCTTCCCTCCTGTTTTCCCTCCTGACCAGCCAGAAAGGCAGACATTTAATATCCAGGCTCATTACTCGTCCTAATGAAATGTCAGCAGCAAACACACAGGTGTTTAACTGCTGCTGGAATGCCTGCAGATGCCAGCAATCCCTCAGGCACGGAATCATCCCAGTCAAGAGCCTTGAAAAGGTCACAAAGGCAGTGCAAGGTCGTAGGAGACCTCTGACCTTCATTTGCGGTGCTCAAGGAGCTTCAGTTCTCCCTCCCTTTCCTTTCAGAGCATTCCCTGCTCTCCCCCAGCCCTCTCTGCCAATGCAGTCTCTCAAGGGCTCTTCTGCCTCATCTAAACAAGTGCAAATGTGTGACCTGACCGGGACCCAACAAAGGCAAGGCACAAACAGCCCCTGAAAGGAGCTGCAGCTCTGCCTCCCTCCCTCCCTCCCTTCCCTCTCCTGCTCTGCTCCCCGGAGAGCCTGAGATGTTCATCTGCATTACAAGCCCCGAGCTGGCTAAAAGCATCCATAGCAGGGCAGGGGGGTGATTTATGGCTCTGGGTTGGGAGCCACAGAGCTGGCTGCAGGCAGGGGAACTGTGCAGGAGCTCCTTCACAGAAATCCAGTGGGAAAGGATGAGCCAAAACCAGGAATAGAGAAAAGGTGAACAAAGAGGAGACCACTGGGCTTATTTAGGAAGGTTCCTTCCACTTGCAGCTTAAAATTTACAGATATAAATGATGCTAAATATTCTGCCTAGCTTGCCTTTCCTGAAAAAGGGAATGGGGGTAGGGGAAGTGTTGGATTAAGCCCTTTTCTGGCCCAGAGATGGGGCAACTGAGAGGGGTTTTAGACATTTTTATTCTATTTCCAGTCTCATGAGAAGGGTGAGACAATACAGATGTTATAATTCATGACATCACAATCAGAAGTCAACTATTTCTTAATTAAAAAACACTGTGTTTCTTGGCCTGTCAGCTTTTTGTCACACCATGCTGCAGACGCCTTAAAGCTAATTATCTAAAAATTACCCTTCATGGGTCCCACTACAATGCATCTTTCACAGTTCTATTTCTCCAAAGTATCCAGTCTTATTTGCAAGGCCATCCTTTGAAATTTGTTTCTAGTTCCATTTCTCTCTCGATGTCTGTCCTATTCCATGGCATTTCTAAGTCAGCATTTCTTATCTCAAGGTTTGCATACAGATGCACGCTGTGTGTGCCTTCTGTCAAGTTTTGAGAATTTTCTACAAGTCCATTTCCCACAGGAAAGGACAGAATTTCTGCACAGTTGTTTTATTTTTCTCCTGCTCCAAGTCACACACCTCAAAAAACCCACAGTTATTTTGGACAGCTGGAGACTGCCACTGCAACTGTGCAGTGTTGTTAGAAAGCAGGACAAAAAGGAAGGGGAAATAAAAAGCAACATTTTCAATAAAGCAGCCAAAGCCACAGGGGTTTTTTTAGTTCTGGCATCAGCTGCAAGCACACAAGTATTTGGCAAGTCCAATCCTGCTCCTTGGTTGCTGCAAAATCACTCCACCTTTTGGCACAACTGGCAGCATCTGAGCAGAGCTCGACCAGAAGGAAGACAGCAGGGCACAGAAAGCGCTTGTTAACCTGCGCTTACCTAGCTTGCCTCAAATAAATTCTCTGTAAAAACCACATTAAAATGTAACTGCTAGCTGACAGATTTGTTGTTTACTTCAACAACACCTGCAGCTCTACCTTGGACTCTTAGAGAAAATACTGTAGATGAAGCGATGAATTTCAGTTTTTGCTCATTTATGTGTGACTGAAAGATTCTCTAGTTGTCTTCAAAGTGTTTGAGCTCACCTAAAAAGTGAGATGAGGAATTGCAGCTGCTTATGGAACCAACTGACCTTTTTCCAAAGTAAAGGGAACCAATTTATAAACTCATAAATCTTGTGCTCACTGGGCCCAAAAATCATGTACTCATTTTGGAATAAACACACAATAACCAGAAGATAATGAGTTTATGGAAAGACTGTGATACAAGGCATTTAAAAACAACATATATGTCAGTAAACCCCCTTCTGGTTCACATGGGCTTGGGTTTTTTTGTTCAAGCTTTTGCTTGGAGTTTTTTTACGTCATTCATGGTGCACAGTAAAGTAACCTGCTTCTTTCCATACAGAAACATTCTCTGGGTCTACTTCAAGTTATTTTGCCTTTGGAGTTCCCCTTTTCTTCACCCCCTTCTCCTACCAAAGAGCCTCGTGTCAAAGACACCGTGAAATCCTCACTGACACTTCCTACTTCTCCTTTCCCACAGCCACAATAACACTGCTGCTGCTGGAGCCAGGATCTAAAGTAAAAAAAGTCTTTGCCAAACTTGGAAACACAGGAAGAATGCCAAGGGATTGCTCCCATCTCAGAGTTCCCTGCTGCTCTGGAGGACAAAAACTGCACTGTGCTCCTTCCTCCTCTCCCCAGTGCAGCCCATGGTGATGGGATGAGGAGCAGCATCCTGTGCTGGAAGGGGCAGAGATCAGGATCTCAGAACACACCTTTACTTTGGTCCTGGAAATTCAAACAACTCTCCAGCAGCTCACACACCTGAGCTGCCCAGGTGTGAGCACCCTCTCTGCTCCAGCTGCCCAGCACACACAGAGGCTCTGCAGGCTGTCAAACTGCTATTTATACAAATAAATAAATGAATTCTCACAGAGGCATGCTCACTTTTTTGCAATTTGAAATCTATTTGGGCAACTGCTCAAAGAACAACTGGGGATTGTAGTAAAACCACTCCTGTAATGCCAGGGCTTCCACTCACATGACCCCTATGACAACTTAATTAACAGTTTAGTTACTTGGGTCAGGTCATTCTATTCTCCTCACAAGACCTACATCAGGACTGAGCCCTGTACATAGGATTTTCCAAGTAAATGGGGATGTCAGAACTGTTTCAAAATTCTCCCCTCCTCTCCTATAAATTCTCTCTACAACTCCTTTTTCCCCTTTTAATTTCACCACTGTAGTCATTCATTGGCAGGCAGAAGTTGGCTCAGTAAATTATTCTCAGCTCAAAATACTAAGCTTTCAAAGAAAAATGTGAGTAAATTCCACATCAGCCCTGAAATTCCCTTGAGTTTATGAGAGGTCAGGGCAGCACCAGGCAAAGCAGGGAAGAAACAGGTTTACACATTCCTGGCTAAGAATACTCTTTCCCTTCCTTCTTCCAGCCCCCAGCACTGAAAAATCTCTGTATTTCAGAAGCAGACGAATAATTAGAAGTTGGACAGTGATAAGACCTGCTCTTGGAAAATCCAGTCTGGCCTTTCCTACTTCCTTTGAGAGCAGGAACACAAGGTGACAAAGGACAGGGAGCAGAAACACTAGGCAGTTCAGTTCCCAGACTATACTGTGGCTTAGCAAGCCGTCCCATATGCAAGCAAAGCAACAGAAATATGTTAAATGCATAAAGAGGAGGGTTTTGCTTCTCTGGTGAGCTGCTTTTCTTTTTTAATATCACTCTGAAGAGCATAACAAATTATCTTTACTCTGTTTGCTTTTACTTCAGATATTCAAATAGTTAACATATCATTCACCAAACTCTTATATAAAATGGCAAATGCATTTCTACAGCAGACAGCAGCAGGTGGCTGTGCTGAGATGTGCACATTGCAGAGATACTCAAAAGTTTATTTTTCACATCTGAGGTTTCACACTAATGAAGAAAACAGGAAGTGGTTACCTACAGCTGAAGCCAGCAGCAATCCATTACAAGGTGAAAAGTTTGAGTTTCTAAGTGTAAAGAGTCTCTTTCAGACCCTTTTGGTACTTCTTCTGTAATTCTACAAAAGACACCAAAATGATGATCATGAGCAGTGCTTACAGTTGGGAACATTTAGCTCTTGTGGGTCTAATGATTTATTTGTTTCTATTGCTGTTGAGAGCAGTACCTTGATTTAAACAGGCAGCATGGGCAAGTGGACAGAATGCAGATCTAAACCATGGCTTTGATCACCACCAGCTTCTTCCACAGCACTGTGCAAACCATGTCATTTGGGAAGTCTGCAGGGCTTGTGCCACAGCTCAGCATTTACCCAGCATCCAGCAAGACCCTACTGCCACTGCCCATCGACCTCAGGAACAACCTCCCCAAAAATACACCTTGTGAGCCCCTGCTTTACAATAAACACTTTAATGCCACAGCTCCTGAGCCAGTTCACCCAGTGCTGGTGGGGCTGAGGGAGGGATGTGCTGCAGGATTCTTGGGCAACTCAGGCTTTTCCCTCATTAAGATTTTGTTTCCTGGCCTGAGAGAGTTCCCAGTCTCTAACAGAGGTCTCCCTTCTCCTTCTCCCTTTCTGTGGGTACCATGAAATCACACTTACTAAAGCAAAACCTCATAAAAATGTTCCTCAGACACATTTTCTCTCTTTGCTAGGTACCAGAATGCATCACTTTCCAAGAATATCTTTCACCAGCATTTCACAAGTCCTCATGCAAGCCCAATTCAGCTCTGTCACAAAAAGGCCACTTCATGCCTCATGTAAATCCAAGCTGGACATTGGATAGCACCACACATTTCATTCTGTGTATTTATTTATAACTTTCAAAATTAAAACCAATTTTCTCAGAGACTCACAACATGAGTGAAAAAGCAGATCACACACAGTGGGAGAATTGCAGGGGAAGCATATCCCTCATGGTCTTTTCTTTTTCTTAGCATGCATTAAGGGATTCATATTAATTTCTCTGATAAGACAATATTGCCCTTGTTTCAGCAAGGTCAGAAATTCCCTACACAGATTTAGCCACTGCTTTCCATTCCAGTATCTGCAGCACTGCTCTCCCAGCTAAGGGCATCTACTGAACACATTGAAACATCAGATCATGGGGTCGTTTTGAAAGTTGGCTCACACATTTTAAGAGACAGAGCTCAAAGATACTCTGTTTTGGCAAGAGAACTGTGATAGGAACTGAAATAGTATGTCCAGGAGCAAAAATTTATGTATTAGGGGAAAATAGAGTACAAAAGTGCTGTTAACCCCATCTTTGCACTCTGCTTCTTAATTCCTGAGGGAAAATTAGACTATTTTTAAGATGTTGATGGTGACTTCTCTGCATTGACAATTGGCATAACTCTTCAAACCTAAGGAAGGAAATAGTTATGGCCTGAGTAAGTAGGGAAGAAAGAAGCTTAGCAAAGAATTTCAGATGACATTTCTATCAATTCTAGCCAGCAGGTGCTGCTCTGGCAATAGTAAGTTAGGAATTACAAAAGCTTCATAAAAACAACTGCACCACAAAGACAAAGAAACATCACGTGGATGCAGAAAAATGAACAATTAAAACTACAATTGTTCCATGGAGTAGAAAACCATAAATATCTCAGCCCTATTCTTATTGATGCTGCATGTCACAGCTCCATTCTGTTCTGTATCATTACATCCTCCCTGGCTAATTTCACAAATAACAACCTATTAACAACATGTTGACTTCAAACCATTGTTATCTTTTCTCCTCCCATTCTCTGATATGTGACACTGAAATCGTTCCAAGGACATTTGAAACAGCAGGAACTAAATAATAAAATAGTTTATTGCCCCAGTCCAGTGTAAAAAGCAGCCCAAACGTCTGTAAGTAGAAGTGAGAAGGAGAAAGTCACAAAGATTTTTAGATTTTATTTTTTTTTAAGAATTAACTGAATCATTGCTCTACATTTGCCCTACCCCCTTACTTCTGTAACCTCTCCTCTTTCTAAACCACTTCCAGTCCAGAGGGGAAACATAAGGGGCTTTCTAATCATGGAATATTTATGGACCTGGAGACCTGGGAGCCTTGAAAAGAAGGAAGATTCATACATAATACAGGGACAGGAGTTGCTGTATGAAAGGACAAATTTACCACACTGGCAAAATGAACTAAGAGGCATCAAACTCATTAGAAAAATAAACCAAAAAACATGGCTCACAAGTTATGAATATTGGACAAGAACCAAATACCAGAACTAGTAACCAGCATACACCGGACAGAGTAATGACATTTCCTATTCCAATTTATTAGCTGATAAATGATCAAGCTAATGAAATTAACATTTTGCCACCAGCAGTTAACTGAAAAGCTCCCCCCCCCCCCCTTAATTAGGTGATTAGGAGAAACTAAAAAATAATTGCAAGTAATTTATACAATGAAGAACCCTCAATTCTTCAATACAACATAAAACAGATCAATCACCAGGTTCTGCTCTCTACCTCCAAATAAAGAATTAAACAAAAGCAATCCAGTGACTGCCAAAAAGCCAAAACGAAGGTGTTCACACCATTCTTTCCTCTCCCTGAGAGGCTGTTTGGTCATTTCTGCTCATTCTTTATCAGCACAATTCCAGTCTTATAACAAGAAGGTAAAAAAGCAATACTTTTTTTCTTCTTTTTTAACTCCAGCAAAAGAAAATGATAAATAAATAATAAATAAATAAAACAAACAGAACAGGGGCTGTTGCAGATGTCAGGAGTGTATCCTGCAGACAATAAAGCTGTGTTACAGGCCAACCACGTGAAAAAAGAACAGATGTGAAGCTATCCTGCCTTCATTTAGCAAGCTGAGAACCAGGGAAGGAAAACCTCCTCCTTCTCTACAAAACGGACAACCTTCACATCCCAAACTCCTTTTGTCTGCTCCTTGTGGAGGTCCAAAATGCAGAGGCCAAAAACTTACAATGACATAAATTCCCACATGACCATAATATATGCAAAAAACCCTCTTCACTGTGTGAACACAACCTGATGTCCTTCAACACTACCTAAAAACAACCATTACAGCACCACACATGTTTTCCTAAGGAGATTTCAACTATTCCAGGGTTTCATGGGGAAGAAAACCCCATGAAACCCCACGAAAAAACCATGAAAACCTAGAAACCTGGAAAACCCCATGAAACCAAAGAAAACCCCATGAAAACCTAGAACCTTTACCTAGGTTTTCTAGACAACCTAGGTAAAGAGGCGGGTGTGGCATTTCACCTTTTCCAGTTTGCACAATTTCCTTGAACAGCTGCTAATGGACACAAGAATCCAGCCCCTCCACTGAATTTTAGGATAAAAACTGACTGAAAGTGCAATTCCATCTAACAATAAAGTTTCCCAAAGACATTCAAATGATCTAGGAATCCAGGACTAGAAGAAGGAAGGCCAAAAGTCGAAAACCAAATTGTATCAGTTGAAAATGCATTCCCCAACCATGCAAAAATCCCTTATTTTCACACTGTGGAGCTCACAGGGACACCAAATGGTACATCAGGATGGTAGAATATAAATATTTTTTAAGATATAAGCAAGTTTGGTCAAATTTACTTGACTTGGGCCTTTCACAGCCACCTTAGAAACAGGTCAAGATATACAGAGGAGCTGAGAAAGCAAAGGATGAACTTTGCAATTATGGCAAAGTTTTCATCACTGCAGATGCAAGGGGAAATTGCAGAGCCCCTAGTGTGGTTCCTTCCGTCAGAAATCCTGGATTTCCAGATTCTGAGGCAGCTCCAGAGTGAGCTCCCCTTGGTTCATGCCTGGTGCTGAGCTCCACGTAGCTTTTACTAGAAGGCAAGGAAATAAATGTTCACAAAACCCCCTGCACCAGCCCTGGGAGCAGATAGACTGAGTATTTTTTCTGCTTTTTTTCTTGTTTTTTTCCCAGATCTGAAGCAGCCCTGAGAATATGAAGAGAACATTGTCATTTCAGCTTCCTCTGAGAAATAAAATTAGAACGTGCCCTTCAATTCTCTTTGAAGAGCATCCTTGAGTCCAAGGAAGTCTTTTTTTATCAGAATTAGAGGTGAGGCTGAAAGCAAATGGTCTCTCTTAGCTGTTAAAAAAAAAAAAAAAGGCATTCCATTTCTCAGCCTCCCCACCACCTGGGCCAAGAGTTTCATGCATATTTGACATGTTTTCCATCTGGACAGCAATACAGCATTTCTACCCACTTTCTTCCTTCTTCTAAGTGACACCAGTACACTTTCTGAAATTGATTTTTAAATTGAAATATTGTTTAAATTAAATTTATTTTTATTTAGACTTATTTTATTTTTGAAATGATTTTATTTTTGAATTTATTTAATTTTGAATTTATTTTTTAATTGAATTATTTTTTAAACCTGAATACTCTGGGGTTTTTATCTTGACTTCACATGTTCTAATTTGGTAAAAAAAAGGAAAAAAGTAAGGTATATATTATGAACAAAAGCTGTTTGCAGAAAACTAGAAGGTGCTTATGGGGTTGTAATTTAGTATTTAGGATTGCCATTACTATTACAGTAGAACCTAGAGGTTTTTAAGCAAGTTCTGCCATTCTACCATGTTAGGACACAGAAAGCAAAGGCTCATCCTGGCCCAGGGCACCTCCAATACTTATAAAAATCCCAAAAAATACAGGAGGTGAGAGTGAACAGACACATGCTAGCAAAAAAAAAAATATAGAAAAAGGGTGAAGTTGTTTGCCCAGTGCTGTGAGAAGTCAGGAATAAAATGCAATGTGCATCCTTCTGAACTCGTGCTGTGACTTCCATCAACCTTAACTGGAGTCCTAGTCACAACCTTGGGAATGCAGTAGAAAAAGTTCCCCCTAAAAAATCTATGACACAATAAATGAAACTTTTTAATACTTGTAATCACCCACAGATCAAATGTAGCAGATTTTTGCAGCGTTTAATCATTTCAATACTTCTGAATTTTTGGGTAAAGAAGGATTTGGAAAAATCCAAGCAATTTAGATTCCAAAGAATTTCTTGAGCAAAGAGAAATGAATGCTGACTTCCAGATGCTTTCCCACTATTCAGAAATGCATGCATTGATTATAAAAACCATTTTATTTTTATTTTTATTTTAAAAGTCAGAATGGGTTGTGGTTGCAGTGATTGCTATTGGTCAATGAAGTGCAAGGTTAAGCTACAGCACATGTGTGGAAATTACAGCAAACACTGCAATGAAAGCAACTGCAAGAAATGCTTAGAAAAGAGTAAAGTAGGCAGAAAAATGCTTGTTTGATCATTTCCACAGCCATGTTTGTTTTCAAATTGTCATCTCTTCATTTGGTTAAAGTTAAAAAAGTTAAACTCCTGCAGTTTCAACTGAAGGATGTTTTGAGTACCTTGCTTGATTTCTCCCCTAAACAGATCTCTACCTTTCTATAATATTTTTGTAGAAATTGATAGAACCATAGAAGTAACAAAGTTTTATTTAAAACCTGTTTAATCCTAACCAAGACTGGTCCAGAGGTCACCTCCTCTTCCTCCTCCCCTTCTTTTCACCCTCCATTGCCACAGCTGAGTGGAACTGCTTAAGAATCATTGTGGAAAAAACAGCACACTACATTTTAAGACAGATTGAAAAAATGGAATTTCTGTTCTCCGGAATTACTATTTGCCTTGCCCCTCCACCGAATTTTAGGATAAAAACTGAGTGAAAGTGTAACTCCATCTAACAATGAAGTTTCCCAAAGACATTCAAATGAAATAGGAATCCAGGACTGAAGAAAGGAAGGACAAAAATCAAAAACCAAATTATGTCCCTTGAAAATGTATTCCCCAACCATGTAAAAACCCCTCATTTTCACACTCTTACAGCTGTGGAGCTCACAAGGACACCAAATGGTAAATCAGGTTGGCAGAACATAAATAATTTTCAAGCCACTCCCAGCAGGTGTCAATTCATCCCATTTCTTTTTCCACCCTAAGTGAACATGCAGGAAGTCTAAGCCTTAGAAGGCTCTACCAATCTCCAGAGAGCTTCTGACAATATTTGGCTTCTGCACAGGGAGGCTTGGGAAGGGAACAGTTTGTACCCTGCAAACAGGCAAATGCAATGGAACAGTTTTGGAAAGATGACAAATCCTGCACAGATACAAACGGAGCCGTCCACACCAGTTCCACTTTTCTTGCTTTTCTCTGTCTTTTATCCCTCCGTCCCATCTTTCTCAAAGAACGATTTTGGATCCGGCTCTCGAATTTTCAAGGGAACTGTAAGAGATGCAGGCTGCAAGCAAACAGTGTATTTTGCTGATCAGCATCAGTCAGATGTATTCATTGGGTGCTTTGGCTTTACATCTTCAAAGCCTGTGGAGGAGTCTCTGCAGTGGTGCCACTACTGTTTGAATTAGTGACCTTGTCTCACTAAAAGGTGGGCTCCCTTTTCTGCACTTCATTTGTCTGTGAGACCTGAAGTGCTGTGCTCTGGTCTCAAATTTCTTTTTGCCTGTCCACTTAGCACTGCTGTCCTTTCTTATGACAGTAATCAGGAATCCTGCTGTCACCAGCAGCCACCACTCCCATCAACAGCCTGACACCCCCTCTCCCCTGGAAGGTGCCACAAAACCTTGCCAATGATTGGGGTTTTCCCACCTTGCTCACTTTACATGCTCACAAATAGATCTGCATGAACAGATTTCAGAAATAATTACATTAAAGACAAAGGTAGCAGAAACAGGAGGAAGAATGTCACACACTCCTTAGGAATTGTGGAGTCTTTCACCTAATTAATGAGGTTGAAGAAATCCCAGCTAACATATTTCATGACAAACTTGCCCCCCACGTTTTTGCATTTATATCCAAGTGACATCTCCTCATATTCTACACCTATTGCACAATTATATACATAATGTATACACACTAGCACAGCAGGGGCACTTAAGATATGTTTCTATTTGCAGAAGAATTCATTATGGGAAACAGAAGGCTTTTCTCTGCAAGGAAATTTGTCCCAATGGATGTAGGAGTGGTTTTCTCTCCCTTCTCCCCTTCTCTTGCTATTACTCATTAAATGGATAATTTCCTTTTATAAACAAAGGAGTATATATAATAAGTAGGCATGTTTGGATAGATCATTAATGAAATAATAGTCTCCTCATCTGGCAGCCTGAAAGATGAAACCTAAACCCAGGGCTCAAGAGCCAATCCCATCTCAGCTGGAGCACCCAGCCCCTCTCTGAGACCTTCATAGTGCCTGGCCAGCAGCCAGGTGTCTTTTAAATACCTCATAGGCAGAGTGATGATTTCAGCAGAAGCTGCTTACATGTGGTTTAGAGAACATAAATCTTTCCCATTTCACTGTTATGTATGGAGATCTCCAAGAATATTCCCTCTGCAGTTTACCTTGACTGTTTCTTATGGAAGTTTACCACAGGTAGATTTTGACAACAGCAATTCCTTAAAATCCATTGTGGTTTCTGAAGCATCAAGCTCCTAAGAGTAAGCCAGAAAATTCAGCCAGCTTGAAAAATATACAATTAGGAGAATGTTAAGACATTGGCCAGCAAAAATAAAACAAAAACTTGTAACCTAGCACTTTGAGAAGTGTTCATAAAGCACAGCTCATCATTGGTGTGACTCCTGTATTGATAACATACTCTATTTGGAATCACTTGCTAAGTTTCAATATTCTTTTATTTATTATTCTTTTTTCAGCATTTCCAGAATCCATACTGGTGTTCCACAACACATGCTTTGATTTACTTTTCAATAACTAAGAACTAAACCATTCTGGTGTTCCAAGGTGCTCAGAAATCATCAAATCAGGTGAGAAAAGTGAAGAAATACATTTAAAATACATGGGTAGAGTATATGCTCTCTGCAGGGAAAGCTGTCACAAAATACAGGACTCCTTCCAGCTTTTGTTTGTTTTTTACCTGTGTAGTGTTTAGGGGCTGGCCAGACACCAGGCACCCACAGCTGCTCACTCATCCTCCTCTGAGTGGACAGAGGAGAGAAATTTAACAAAGAGTTCATGATAAGGACTGAGATAAGGACTGGAAAAAAAACACTCTGTTATATTTGCCCAATTATCCCATCATAAAAAAAAAAAAACCCAAACAATATTAAAGGTAGCAGCAATTTTAACTGAATAGCTTAAAATATATAAAATCGGATACACTTGAAATATTGACAATATGATTTGGTTAAAACAAGGGATAACTTGGTTCCAATAATAGCGCATAAGCAAAGGATAACCATAGGGTACAGAGTGCAGGGCTCTTGGACCCTTGCCACCTACGTACGAGCTTGCCAAGTGAAGATTCCCCCCTTTTATGCCCTGTGTCAATGTCATCTCCTCCCATTTTCGATCCATCACACTTCTACCTCTGCCCTCATCACCACCTTTACCATGCATGCTCCACCACTCGTTTTGGTGGTCACACCACTCTTTGGGGGTCATTTTTGATGAAGGCCTCTCCTCTTCCTCGATGTCCTTTAGTTCACCTTTGGGTTACATTATACTAGCTTGATACGCATGTGTAAGCCAAAACTAACATAAGATAATATTATGTTTAAGCATCAAAGCAAAAAATCTCATATAACTAACATTTTCCTGGGACCCAACCAGATTTTCCTTTCTTTCTGTTAATTTTTAGTAACTGTTATCTCTTGCTTTTTCCTGCCTTGAACATCTGCAGGAAGGGGGTGGGGAGGTGGAACCCCTCCTCTCCCTTTCTTTCTTGGCATTACACCTTTTAACTGTTTTATTATTTCCAAATATTAATTACTGTATCAATATTGATTACTGTTTCAATTTTGTCAGCATGAATCATACCTATTTACCACAACTCTAAGGGCAGAACAGGCTCATCTCAGAGAGATAAAGCAAATTTATTACTAACAGGATCAGAGCAGGTGGGTCACTCATCCGTGGGGTGCCTCCAAGGACAGGCTGCTCCAGCCTGGGAGCAAAGGTCCTCTCTCTGCACTGGGTCTGCCACTGGATCACAGCCCCCTCCAGGCACCCACTGCTCCAGCCCGGGCACCTCCCCCGGGGGCTGGATCTCTGCATCGCCCCTGGATTGCCACGGGCTGGATCTCTGCATCCCCCATAGATCCCCAGGGGCTGTGGGTGGATCCCTGTATGCCCTGTGGATCCCCAGGGCTGGGGGTGGATCTCTGCATCCCCCATAGATCCCCAGGGGCTGTGGGTGGATCTCTGCATGCCCTGTGGATCTCTGAATCCCCCGTAGACCCCCAGGGGCTGGATCTCTGCATGCCCCCTGGATCCCCAGGGGCTGGGAGTGGATCTCTGCATCCCCTGTCGATCCATCTCCGCATCCCCCCTGTATTCCCAGGGCTGCAGGGGCACAGCTGTCTCACCATGCTCTCACCATGGCTGCAGAGGAATGTCAGCTCTGGCCCCTGGAGCACCTCCTGTCCCTCCTTCCCCGCTGACTTAAGTGTCTCCCTCACATGTTCTCACCTCCTCCTTTTCTCTAGCTGGGATTAAATAACTGCCACAAAATTTGTTTTTATTTTCTTCTTACATCTGTTACCACAGAGGTGTTTCCAACCGCTCTCATTGGCTCAGCCCTGGCCAGCATTTCCATCCTCAAAGCCATCAGGGACTGGCTCTGCTGGACATGGTGGAAGCTTCCAGCAGCTTCTCACAAAAGCCACCTCCAGGGCCCCCCTGGCTACCAAACACAAAAACCAACACAGCCTGGAATTCTCTCAGAAATTACATTAGAAGCTGCCAGTTGTTCCCAGCTTGAAGCAAGAGGGGCAGATTGCACCTGCCCCCCCAGAGGGGTAGGGCAGCTCTGGAGTGAGCCACAACCAGCTCACCCATGATCTTTTTCTGTAGAGTGTTACAGTGTTACCACTAATCCGTTTTTATTCCACACATACATTCACTTTCCCACCAAGACAGAGTGCAGATAATTGCAATCCAATCAGGGGTTTGATTTTTTTCTTTAAATGACTACCAAGTGCAAGTGCTGCAGTTCAGCTCCTCAGAGAGGCAGAGGGGAGGGCTCAGCCTATGGTGGCCAACTGCTCTCTCTGGCCAAACTCCTTGGGTAGAGGCATAGATCCACGTACAAACAAAGAATTTCACACACTCCTTAGGAATTGTGGAGTCTTTCACCCAATTAATGAGGTTGAAGAAATTCCAGCTAACATATTTCATGACAGACTTGCTCCTCATGTTTTTGCACTTATATCAAAGTAGTATCTCTTACTGTGAACGGAATCTTAGGCATTATTAAAAACCCAATTCTTAGTTGCAGTTAAGAATGATGAAATCTTCCACCTTTAGCAGCAAACACCATAGGATGAAGGCTTCACCATCATTCTGGCCTGAGTTATTAAAAGATAACCTCACTGCTGTCTGGGCTCCACAACAGCCTGAAATGGCATGTTAGACTGGGTCTAGTCAGTCTAAGTTCCTTCTCCAGAGGGCTGCTGACAATCTCTGCCCCAAACAGTGAACCCTGTTTTCCCAAAAGGTCTGTAAGGGCTTTAAGCACAGGGAACACTTCTGGCGAGTGGAGGACCACACCTCACATCCATGGAGTGCACCTGGGCAGGAGCTCAAGGGGTTTAACCTCCCAGCAAAGCACCAAAATTACAATCTAAAGTCAAGAAAACTTAGGCCCAAGAGTTCTTCTAGAAGTGCACATCATGAAAACTGTTACTTTAAAAAGGGATAATGAGTTATGAAAGAAATTGTGACGTTAGGGTCGTTCCTTCAGGGCAGTTTCTGGTTTCTGTTGCCCAGTTCTTCATCTTTCAGAACAATTTAAAGGTTCTGGCTGGTGGTGTAACACTGTGATAAACACTATCAGCTAAAGATCTTTGTCTCATTAACCCTTACAGCTTAAGCCAGCAGAAACAGAGAACTTGGGGAAAGAAAAAGCATTTGTGTGCTTACCTAAGTTTTCTGTTAACCAGAAAACTTATTTCCCCCAAATATCCCTAGCAGCCTTTTTTACTTATTTTCCATTTATCTATCATCTTTCTCTTGGCAAACCTACTGGGATCAGGTCATTTTCTCTCCCTTTTTGACTCAAGACACTGGCTTATGGTACTGCTGTCCCCTCACCATGTGCTTGAAGCTCAGAACTTGGAACTGAGCTGTTGAACTCCATCTCCTGATTTTAAACAGAGAGTTTAACCAAATCAGCCCCATCCTCATTTCACTTTAATTTTAAAAGCTCACCAATCGAGGGTAGGGGAAAAAATTACTGCAATGAAGGTTACACAGTGAAGACTGTAAAACCAGGTCAAAGCCTAACAGGTCTAAAAGACCTTGACTTTCAGGGCCCAAAGTCACAAAAACATGGCAACAATATGAAACTACATCTGGAATCTACAGAGTTCCTAAAAGTCAGCTTCATGGTACAACCACCTTTCAGTAATTAATTGCTGCATTCAATGCTGAATGTGTTGCTAAATCAAAACTTCCATGTCTACCATGTGCAACACTTTCTTAAAATTACTTCTACAGCTCTAGTAGAGAAGTGAAAACTGACTACAAAGGTGGTATTTTTCCTCTTCTAAATACATTCCTTGTGAATTACCCTTAAAAATATTTGCTGTTTCTGGGAACAAGTAATTTGTCCATGCATCAACCAACCACTATGAAAAACTGCATTCCCTACAGGTGGTTGAGAAAGAAGTGTGTCCATCCACATCCCCATCCTCACAACTTACTATTCACTAAGCTAAAATTTCTGAAAATTACCATTGTCGGGATAGGAAGGTGGGTAGGGATGTGCAGACACAAAACAATGCCCAGTGCACTGTCAAAAATAGAATTTTTTTCCTAATTACTCTTCTTCCCCAGCCCTGAGGACGGATAATTCAATCTAGAGGCCCATTAACCTATCTATAAATAAAGGAGGAACTGCTAACTTTTGGTCCTGGTTAAAAATAGCTCTCAAAGTTCTGTGCAGAAACAAAGCTGGGTGAAGAGTTACTGACAGAAATCCAAACATCTCCTCTTGCTCATATTAGACCTACAGACCCCAGATATGCTTCTTAAGAGTCCAACTACTTTTCTATGCAGGATTTGGGCTCTATCTTTCACATTGATGTAATTTTAAGAGCGGTTCTAGCAGAAGAAAGGAGGCCTTGCTTCCCACCTGGACCTGAAGTGCAAGCAGCATGCAAGATCAACTCAAAATCTTATTTTTAGAGTCTAATCCTTATGGAGAAACAATATCATTATTTCTCTATGTTTTTGCTTTCCTTTCATGCTTTGCTGGCATGAACTCATTTGTTAATAATGCTCATCTGTGATGGTCCATTTTTATATTCAGAAATTTCATGGTAGATTACAGGCTTTTAGAGAGCTCCCCAAACATCAGCTCGCTCACAAAGCAAAGTTTCATCCACTCCCTGCCCCCCTTGAGCCCTGACAACAGATAAAGCTGCAGCGGGGGAATTGTTTCACATCTCTGTGTGTCTCAAGCAGGAAGGACCAGCTGTGGTGTGAGTGCAGCCACAGAGGAGCTGACATCCCACAGCTAAACCAAAGGTAAAATATTCTGAAATTTCACCTCCTGGTTTCTGTAGGACAGCAGCTCCATGGAGATTAAAATAAGTTGCAGAACCCCTGGTCTCCCACCTTCCAGGACCTCTAAATCCAAAAAGCAGCAGTTTTTAACAGAATCAGAAGAGGAATGGGACAAAAAGCAGATAGAAGCTGGCAAATTTGGAAGTCAGAAAGAATGGAAACCTTGTATAAGGGGAATTTTAGGGTCTTCATGCTCTGCAAAGTGCCATTTGTGCATGCCACGGCTCAGCTACTGCAACAGATTATCTGATCACCAAGGAAGGGACAACAATAGAAAATCTATTAGCTGGTGGCTGTGGAGCATCACAGGCCTATTAGAGATTGACTGATTAGCCTATTGGGTGGGAGTCAGACTTTCTCAAGCCTGGTTCTCAAACTGTTAAAAGTCAATATGACACAGAGTGAAAATTCAATTCATGGCAACAAAGAAAAAAATAGCTAATTATTCTTTTACAGCACAGTGGATTCTCTCAGGTCTCCTTTAACAATGGATTAAGCATTATAATAGATGTTTATATACAGATTAGCAACAAAGATAATCTGGGAAATAACACAAATAAAAGCACCAAAAAAAAATTCTACATACCAAAATTCACAGAATTCTACAAAGAAACTCTACAAAAAGAAAAATTCTACATGCCAAAATTCACAGAATTTTAAATACTAAACTACAAAGAAATGGCTCATATACTACAATGGCTCATATACTACTCTGTGCAAAACCAAAAAGATGACAGAGTCAGCAGAAAAATTACCTTATCTCAAAAAAGATTTTTTAGACCATTTATCAACCTAAAATTGCAGAATTTAAACCGTGGAACACAACAATCAATATAGTATCAGTACTTTGGATATAAAATAAAACCAAATGTGACAAAGCCCAGAGCTTTGCAGACATTGCTGGGTTTGTCAGTTCAGTTTTGCTAGAGAAAGTAACTGGGTGCAGGTGAAAAAGGCAAAGCAAACTTTAAATGCCATAGATTTTCTGGGAAAACCTAAAATTTTTTTTGGTAAAAAAAAGCAAAGCGCACATCCAAGGAGTTTGTTTGGCTTGTGTGCACTCTGCTCTTGCAGAACCAAATGCTGGCGTGGCCTTGCACTAATTCCTTTATACTGTTTTTGAATAATCAGTTGTCTTAGTGGTCTTGTGACATACTAACTCTACAGCACCTGAAAACATGGGTATAGGATGAGAACAAACCCCCAAAATCTGTCTTCCATCCATACTTCAACATTATACTTTATTCTTTCTCAGCTGTGTTGAGGCAGACCTTTGTAGAGAAATCAAAGTTATTTGGATTAAAGAAAATCTATTGGAATCAACTGCTTTCAGGGATATTGTTTGAAAGTCTGGTCCCCAAAAACTTGATTAAGTACAACATAAGTACAACTTGCATAAGTACAGCATGAGGACACGGGTGATGTGGCATGGGATAAAAACAAAGTACAAGAAGAAAGTAAATCAATTAATGAATATGTGCAGTGTTGCTTGGTCTGCAGTTAAAGCAAACTGGAAAGCAGAAGTTCTTGGTAACAGCATAATTCCAACTGCAGAGACCTCAATATGAGCTGTAAAACCTACTCAGGCTAGGAGCTGAGATGCAGATGCTCTCTGCCAGACATCACGAGGTATCACAAAAACAAAAGTAAGGTTCTACCTTATTTTTAGGACCTGCATCCTGTGTTAGACCACAGCATTTCATTTCACCCTGCTCACCTGGAGGGCTGTCAGTGGCAAGAGCATAGATAAGGAGGAGGAGAGCTGAATGCCAGCCCAGAAGTTGCATTTTTGCAACTTCTACTGTCTCACCTTTATCACAGAAGAAATGGCTTATCCTTGGCATGCTAAAGACTAACACAGCCTGGTACTAACTCATCCTACCTGGAACTGATGTGAGAGAGCATCATTAGACAGAAAAAGTAAGCAAACAAAGAAAGTAATCTAGTCCTGGTTACAGGTTTAGTCCATGATTTCAGTGGACTAAAATGGATAACACACATTTTAAAACCACGTCAACATCACCTCGAGGGACATGGGGCCTGAAATCTCTTGAGCTCTGTGATCTCATTACAGATGTCAAGCTTCGTTCTGACGTCTCAGAAACTTTGAGATCTTTAGAGATCCTTTTATTTTTAAATAGAAAAAAACAGTGAAAAGCAAACTAAGTAACACAAATACTTGTTTTCTAAGCTGAAAGACCATAGTGTTCCTCCTCCTCTCACAGAGCTTTATATCAGTTGGGAAACAACAGGGCTGCAAGACAAAAGCCTTCCAAAAGAAACTCCCTATCAAAAAGGGTTTATTGCAAATTCCTCAAATCAGATATGCTTCAGAACAGAAAGTGATTTCTAGCACCATGCCACAAATTCATGGATTGATGGAAAAAAACCCAGTTTCAACCCAGGTTTGGTTGACCTGATTTCTAGGGAAAGTCACAAAGGAGTCTGAAGCACACCATGACGCATCCAAGCAGTCAAAATTTCACTGCCTCATCTTCTGGCACCACTTTTTGAGACTGAGATTGCAGAGGATGATGCACATTGCTGTCTTACACCTTCCCCTGGATGGGGAAAAGTGATCAGGGGAAGAACCAAACCTGGCAGACAGCAGAACTTCACTGTGGGATAGGCATGGCCAAGGCAAAAGCAAATAAAAAGAAGAGTTGATAAAATACAGGGCCTGGGAAAACCCTTGCAACTGAAGGGGAAGTTCAGTCACCAGAAGCTCAATAATTAATTTAAGAATGTGAAACACAATTTCAGAAGCAAATCTTTGTCTTTAAGACCCCAAATGCCCAATCCTGCAGGATGTGTGCAGCTGTACAAATCTACTTAAACTTCCAAACCCAAAAAGCTGGGCAGGAATCTGAAATTGCAGCACTTGGATTCCCACAGGCACTAGAGATAAGGAAGACCAGGAACAGCCTCATTTTAGTGTTTGCTAACTAACTCCCCCTTTCCCCCAAAAACCAGTTTAAATTACATGATGTTTATCCTAGCTGGATACTTTATTTATTTAAGACACGGATTTGCCATCTGGTTAGCAATCAAATAAGCTACCCAGACTGGAATCAGCAATAATGACATTTTCCCCTCTGTTAAATGCTATTTCTTCAGAACATGCACACAGTGTTGGGTGTGGGGGATGCAGGGGAGAGGACAGACAACCAACAAAATTTCTCACCAAAGCAAAAAAAACCACCCAAAATTAAGCAGTTCTGCCCATTCTAGCCATCATCATCTTCATGTCCTTTTTTAACACCTCCAAATGTGCAAGAAGCAGGCAGGAGTGGCATTCCTACCTGCACAGGATGAGCATGGAGAAGGCAGAATATTTGAATAGTTACCAAGCTGCTTACAGTAAGGACTGACAAAATGCATTAACCCAGAACCCAATCTCATGTAAGTACTGAAGGTTTGGGTTAGTAAATATAAATAAAAGACAAGAAATAAAAGTTGAATCCATTGAGGAATTAGCACTTCTCTGCTCAAATTTATTCCCAAGAGAAAGCAAATACATCAAAAGCTGTAGGGTGAAGGACAAATTTCACTCCTTTCTCATCACTTTAAAACTGTTATTTAAACTTAAAAGCTTTCTACTTAGAGCAAGGCATTAACAGTTACCAAAAAAAACCAAAACAAAAACAAAAACCTGTGTTCCCTTCTCAACTCATATTCTATTTCAAGGGTTCCCTTATTGACTTTTTGTTGCTTTTTAAGGAGAAAGACACAGACTGATTACTTTCGTTTTGGTGATTATTCACCAAACAGCAGAGACACAGACTACATAAATTTTGGCTCAGATACTGTAAAACTCAAACAAAATTAGCTCTGCTTCACTCCTGCCAGCAGAAGAAGCAAAGACATTTAAAATGCACTATTCACTCTGTTTCCTGCTCCATACAGGCAGACCTGGAGCTGTGTCACCCCATTTAAAGGGGGCACAGAGCAGCACAGGTGGATTGCTCAGACTGGGGCACCTCCACACCTGCAGAGAAAAGCAGGAGCATCCTTTCATCCTTTTATACTTTCAACCTTTCCCCCACCCTGCTGCAAGCCTGGGAACACATACAGACAACAGGACTTGCCAAGCTAGTACACCTACAAAGCTTATCTAAAGATAAATTAAACTGGACTAACCCAAATCCACACACCTCCCCTTTCATGCATCAGAAATCTTAACTTGAACACGTCTGCTAGATTTGTTTTGAACTTCCTATTTTCAAAAGAGAGACTTCTTCCCTCAGGGAAAAAATTTTCAACAATCTGGTATTTTTTTACTTGATCACTGCATGTTTTGACAGTCCATTGCCATTGTTTACTTCCCCTAAAATTATTACCAGGCCCACAGATAGGATAGCTGGATGTTTTTCTGATATACTTTTCCTCTTTTTTGTGGGTTGTTTTTCAAATCCTTGGCTCTGAACACTTTTAGAGCTGTCACAAATGAAGCTGATCATAGCATCTCCTGTTCCCAACAAGAGGAAAACCCAGATCTCACTGCAATTAACAGGAGCTTTGCCACTGATGGCAATGCAAGTAGGATCGTGCACTCAACCTCTGTAACAAAAGTAAATAAACATTTTCATTTTCATGTCTGAATTGGTAAATGGTGGAATAATAGCTTTCTTCTCCTTCTAATAACAGTGGGGGAAAAAAATCTAAGTATAATTGCAATTCAGCTGCTGTGTGAAGGAAGGAAAACAAAACCAATGAAGCTTTTTATTACATTTGCTGTTTGCAGAAAGAATGAATGATGCCTTTGCATCTTCCTACATCATTTTGAAGAGGTGCCCAGCTCTGGTTAGACATCCATGAAACTCCTTTATTTACTGTGAACTAGACTGCCCCAGATCCTGCCCAAGCAACGTAGAAATCAATGGCCTCTACAATTAGCACATAACAGTAAAAAGCAGTAAATATACAGTATTTTGCTGGATAACAATTAAAACTCGTTTCTTCAGGAAAAAGTGCTTCCTATGAACTGAGAGGATACAAGACTTGGGACTACAGGACCTCACTTCCACAATCTTCATCTCAGCACTAGGAGAAGCTTTGGTTAACAATGGGATATCCATATCAATTTACAGCAGCTCAGGAAATAGCTGTTGTTCTCTTTTATTCCTTATCCACTTTCTTTTTTGAAGCAACAGCTGTTCAACTACAGACACAAACATCCAGTAGGCAGAATGTTGAAGAGAAAGAAGAAAACAACCCATCTACAAAATATCCCAATGTAAATGCAGCTCCCCCCCAGCTGTTCCATAAAAGCAGACTTTCCTCTTTACATGAACAGCAGGAGACAATCTGTGACCAAGTCATGACTCAGATTGGAGTGAAGGGTTTAAATTCTTTTGTGCCTTCACAAAAGAATCTGATGAAGGTGACTCTGTATTTTCCTAGTGCCACCCAACTGTAACCTCTGGGACCTTCCCCTATACCCAAGAAAAGAGAAGAATTTGATTCATACTGCAAGAAGAACTGAACTTTGCTTCCTTACAGGTATTCAGTAACCTGTAAAGAGAACCAATGGCACTCATACAAACAATAGCCATTTCAGGTGTGTCTGAGGCCACAATTTTTTCAGAGCAGATAGCCACTGATCATAATGGCTGGCTGACTCATAACTAAAACCTCTGCTTGTGGAACTAGTTCTAATTAATTAATTAAAGTGGTAAGGAGCCAGTTGGGATTTTTTAAAATCAATGTAGGTCTCTTACAAACTTGAGTCTCTTTGCAAAGTACTGCTAGAAAACAGGAAGCCATGTCTAAAACTGCCTTCAGCATATTATATTTCCAAGGAAATCTGTTTACAGTCCAGCCAGGAAGACTCATCACAGAATTACAGCAGTCAGTGAACTACCAAAATGTTTTAATGCAGTGCTCACAGCCAGGTACCCAGCCAGGGGAAGGACTGGCAACAAGAAAAAGTCAAGGCAATCAGAAAATCTCAAGTCACAAGTCCAGCACCATTCTTTACTATGAAACACAACAAAAAGAAAAGAAATCCAAGAAACATCAGTGGAATAATCAGCTGCTGAAAACTTCCTGCATAAGCAAAATCACACTGCTCCATCACTTGAAATACTGCAAATAAGCAAAGAAATCAAAGATGGACCCTGTAATTTGCACAGCTTCTGCTATGTGCATTCAGTCTTCCTCATAAGCAAGTGATTCAGATCTCTTTTATTTAATTTTCATTTATTTTCATTTTTTTTTCAGATGCTATAATGTCCAAGGCAAAAAGGACCTTTAAGTTATAACTCTGGATTTCTCAGCTTTTCATGTCATTTCTGGTGCAAACATCTAATGCTTGCTCCTGAAGCAAACACTGCAAAATATGTAGTTTCTTCCCCCAAAAAGCATTACTGTTTTCACCCATGCACTATGTACCTGCTAAGACACAGCAGGTAAATCACTGGCACGTATTGGTTTTGCTGCCATGCACCAAGCACGTGTGACATTTATCTCCCTTCCTTACAGCTGAGCACTGCTTCATCAACACAAATGATTAAACCACTTTTTTCTAAGCACCATATACATCTAAAGAACTCTTTTCCTTCATCCAGGCACACAGCACAGGCCCCCTCTCCTCCAGGAGCTGCCTTGCTATCAGGATTCAGAGAGGGAACAAGCTACAGAGAGCTCTCCAAGAGCACAATGGGGCACAATTGTGAGGAACCATAACTTTTCATCAAGTTCTCAACAGCCAGTTGGCACGTGAAAGCTTCATTTTCTTCCAAAGCCTGCATTTCTTCCTGTCCTGGTGAATATTTAACAATCCTCTGCTGATACTTTGTTAAGAAATCTTGCATGGTATGTTGATTTAATAATGGCTTTGGCACAGGAGATGGCATGTCATACTCAGTGTACCACAGAAGCCACTCCACTCAGGTGGAAACACTCACTAGGGGCACCGCTGATTTGTAGAAGTATTTTTTTTGCCTCATTTGACTGCTTTATCAAACTCCAAGCCTTTCCTCAAGGAAAGGGAGTCCACAGCTGAGAGTTGAAGTTCAGGCTAAGGAAGACCGTCAACAAAATAAAACAGGCAAAGAAAAAGCAGGAATCATACAGCGAGCTTCACTCTCTGCATTTTGAGCTTCACTCTCTGCATTTACTGTACAGACAGGACTTAGGGTTTTGTTTTCAGTTTCCTCCAGCCCTTCATGGCTGTATTAAAGTGTCACATTTGGGGGAGGTGGTTCATGGCACATGCCTTTGCTCAGAAGAGCAGCAGCAGGCAAAGGTTGCCTCATTCCCTTGCAAAATAAAGCACTGCACAACTGCTCTGGATTAAATTACTTCTGCAGTTTCAAGAGCTTCATGCATATTTTCCACATCTGAAGATAGTAAAGAAATGGCTGGAGACCATCCACCCTTATTACTCTCTCCTTATGATCACCAAGATTTACAAAGAAGAATCTTTTATTTCCTAAATTCAGTCACAAAGTCACAGTGTCACCTCCTTTAAGGCCTCAGCCTTTCCACCATGCTCCCAATTCCAAATTTCTTCCGATTTACTCTGTGTAACAAATGTTAAAGCACAGCTACAGCAGAATAATCTGTTCAATGTAATTATAATGCTGTTGATACACTCAAAATTAAAACCAGGTTCTAAATGTATCATATGCTACATGAACTATATCAACTATGTCTATCCAGGACCTGCTCTTCCTCAAAAAGTCAACTTCAATTGGTCATTCCAGCTTTTCTGCAGGCAAACATAGCTAAACCAATTCCTTCTTATTGGGAATGGGAAATGAAAGGACTAATAATTAAAAAAGATTGGCAGTTTGTTAAGAAGTACATCTATTGTATGTGCAGGGTAGTTTTATCCAATTGTTCTTACATCACTGTTTTCTCTTTCCCTACTCATATAATTACAAACATCACATAGTAGGCACAAAAACTTTCTGAAGTAAATTCAAAGCAAGACCAACACAACTGCTGAAAATTCCACATGTCACTATAAAAACCTCAACCAGTCCAAAACTATTTTTACAAACACTATTTTTACTGTCTGGATGGTCTTAGCACCTCCACCCTAGTCTGGCATGACTCTCCCCTTACAGTGCAAAACCTACCTCATGTGCTTCTTCACAATAATTTCAAGTAAAATTTCTATTAAGCTCTGTTTCAACAGACTTACCTGTCCAGTGTCAGGGTCAACAAAAACTTAGAGAACTCAGGTTTAAATTCCTTAAAAGAGAAGACTGAAATCAAGCAGCAGAAAAATTAAATGAGAACATAAGCCAGTAAGACCCTATGTGAATATTTGCGAGGTCTCCCTGCCTCACAGCTCCAAACTACTTTGACAGAAACAAGGAGTTTAGTTTAGGGGTTTTACCTATTCTCTCTCTTCTGTTTCTCTTTTATTCTCATCTCCTGTGTATGCAGGAAGAACTGGAAAATATCTCATATGGAATTGATAATGGACCTACTGGAATTCAAATATTTACCAAAGGGGAATCAGTCATGCAGTGCTTTTTCCTGCCAGCAATCATATATTCCCAGCATGGATAACATTTTCACATATAAATAAAGCCACACATCATTCCTGCTTCAACTTGGAAAGTATTGCACTTTACCAGCAATGGAAAAAAAAACACAGTGCATCAAAATCCACCCAAACCTTTAGACTTTAATGCTGAATTTTTAACTTAAAAATACTATTCACATACTTAAAGACAGGCATGTGCAGTGCTATCTGCAGATTCAAAATCTCTTTTGTGTAAATCATGTAAGATATTATCAGCTATAAGCACTAAGGCTGCAAAGCCAATTTCCATTAGTTCTGGTTCTGACCAAGTCACCCCATGGAAATATTCCAATTGTTTGTAGCACTTCAATTATCTCAGTCAGACACCTAAATGTGTTTGTTGTACACCCCATTTCAGCATGAGGTGTCATGCTACACCAACACGTCAGCTCTTACAGGGGGAAATGCTTTATCAGTAACTATTTCTCTCAGCATGGAACAAGCAACAGTGGAAAGTGCAAACCAATTTAATTTAACAGGAGGGATTCCTAGCATGGCATGCAGTTGTCCATTAACAGAACAAACCCCTGCCTCCCTCCCTTTCTCCAGTTGGCAATTGCAGCAAATCTTCCATGAAAATACATTTCCTGTAATGTTCTGGTCATGGTTGGCAAGAGCTGCAACCCATTTCCATAAAGCCACCATGTGGAAAATTGCCTTGGCTGCTAAAATGGACTAATGCAAAGGAATTTTTTTCTTAATGTTGAAGGCATCAGTTCTTTTTAAAAAGCCACCACTTTGCAGGACATTAGCTGATCACCCTGCAGCTGTAAGGCAGAGCCCTCAAACTAAACAGTAAAAAAAAAAATCACTTGCAGACCACTAACTCAGCAAATACAGCAAGAAGAGAACCCTGAAGAAACTTTGAAGCAGCAGCTCTGTTTTCACCAAAGTATAATCTCATGCTGTAACTGCTAATCAACAAGCTTCCACAGTATATATTAAACCCCCAAAAGTTAAACCCTTAGCCTGCAACCAAGTGGCTGAATCACAAGGCAAGCCAGGCTGTTCAAGAAGATGCTGCAGGGCTTGCATCCCATTCTCCAATACTGTTGTTACCCAGTGCAATTCACTCTTCAGTTCCCAGGGACTCAGAGAGATCCTCTTTACTCACTCTGGGCATACAGGGCTGATTCAGCCCGCGATTCCTGCCTACACCTGTCTCTGGCCTCTCCTCCACTGTCCTGGCATGGAAGAGCAGAAGACATCTCTCTTGCTCCCTGAGCTCCCCAGCTGGACTGGACCAAGGATATTATCTCTGTTTTAACTGAAGGGATGGGACCACAGTCAGCTTAAAAATCATTTATTGCTCAGGTGAACATCAGTTTCAGAGGCTGTGAGGTTTAAGAGAGCAAGCACTCAGCCACAGCTCAAAGTGGTTACAACTTCTTCCTTACAAGACAATATAGAACTTTGTAACCCAATGGACAGTTGCCACAAAGTTAATTTTGCTTTTCTAACCAATCACCTTTGCTTACTTCTGCTGCAATGAATATATTTTTATCCAATGGGCTCCTATCACATGTACATATGCTCTATTGTAACTTCTAAACTCTCAGCTTACTCTATACAAAATATTGCTGTGATACATTCCTTGACTACAAAATTTTGATGGCTGTGTTTCAAGACTCAAAGCTGTGCCTGAGACACAGAAATACAACAATGGGTTTCCCAGTTTTGTCCTTGCTGGCCCCAGGACACAAACAAGATCTACATGAACATAAAAGCTACTTTATAATGTTCTTCTGTCTCTTCAAACTTCACTTGTTTTCTTTTCTGGAAAAAGAACCCCATCATATTATAAAGGTATTTATTTTTCAATCCTAAGAAGCAGCAATTGAAAAAAAAAAACCCATGAGGTAAGAAAAAGGAATACAGGAACACTGTATGACTCTATGCTGTACATCAGAAGTGTTGCTACCATATGCAGCAAAGAGAAGCACACCTACTTCAGAGTCCAGAAAATGCAATTAAAGGGGTGCATGCGAAAATCTACATAATGCTGGTTTCTTCCTGTATAATCCTGTTTTCTATTTATCCTATCTGCTATGCAAAAATTGAGTTTGTGCAGGGTCAGTGAGCAGCTAAAGTATCTTAACAGAAAAGTCAAACCTTTCCTAATCACCTGTGCTTCCTGTAAGCACTCCATTAGCCCTTTCCCTGATTTATGATTCCCACACTGTCCCTGAGATTAAAAGCCTGATGGTTTGTTTGCATTTCTACTTAGGCTGATTATTTTTTGCCCTTCAGCCACCATGCAGATGGCTTAGACAGGTCTAAGTGTCCAATTCTCATCTCCAAAACCAGGATGCTGCCCTACAGCACAGCTCCCCTTGTGCCCACCACACTGGGAATGAGCACTCTGTGTCTGCTTTCAGCACTGACCACTGGGTTTTGCTGTAACTACAAGAAAGTTTCAAATTCTTCTCTGTCTAGACTTGAAAAATTTAAGTCTCCAGAAATACCAGTCAGATTGAAATGAGAAATCATGTTTTGATGCAGGTCCCTATAAACCCCAACCCAAAAAAGTGTCATGGGTTTTGCCTGACTGACAACTTTGTACTTTTGAGAATGCCTTCCAACCCCTGCCTGGTCAGACAGGTACTTCAGGAACACACGGCAGACAGAGAGAAAGCACAGCTTAATGGAAATGAGGAACAACATGTAGGTTCAACCTAAAAAATAACACTCATGCTATGTCAGAGACATGGCTATCAAGAAACTCACAGGCATGCCAACAATGAAACAACACACTGAATTTCCTGCTGTGAAAACACAAAACCAGGAGCCAGGTACCATGGCCTAGGCCAGCATCCGAGTTCATTGTGGCATGGTTATTGAGCAAAAATCACCCTTTGGAGGGGGCTAGGAGAACACTGGAGTGGCCTCTGGCTGCTATTTTGTCATCATCTTCTTTGTAGGTCTCCATTCTTTAAGGTAATCCCTACCGATTTGTTTTTTATAAAATGAATCCACTAAACATTGTTCATGTGATATTTTTACCTTACTTATATTTAGCTTCTCATCAACTTTAACATATCTTTATCTAATTATCTATGACACATGCTATTTTAAAACCTTTTTTTCTATTCTCTAACTGCCAATATATCTTAAAACTTTAAAAGGTTAACTTTAGGCTTTCTTAAAGCATATTTTATGCTATGTTTTTCATAAGGTTAAGTTCTTATGAGGTTGATTTAATGAGTAATAATTCTATATTATGATTCTTATTAATTATAAACAGTTTAATGTCTTTTTAATATTACCATTATTGAAAGATTTCTAAAAGAAATATATTAGGGCAACTCTTCTGGGCAAGACCTGGACCCTGGCCAAGTCCTAGCCTTAATTGGAAGAAAAAAAATACTAGCCCAGGGTGTTTCTGTACCAAACTCTGTACCCTCTGTGAGGCTGTAACTGCCCCTGCAAAGCTGGAAAATGCCACAGAGGAAGCTGATGGTTATGCAGAGGGATGATGCACACCCCAAAGCACAGTGAACTCTCCAGGCAGGCAGCTCATGGTCCTGAATGAGTAACCTCACGTGTGCCAAGTGCCAATGTTTGTTACAAGTGTTTATAAGGCCACAAAATACTTATGGGCACAAAGGGCACCTATTTTTGGTCAGTCAGAAAGAAAATTCCACAAATGAAAAACTGATATAAATGTGGCTGAGTCTAGGCAAACTGTTAGAATGCTGAGTAACACAGCAAAAATGCACATTTTCCTGCTCAGACATGTCTACCAGCTCATGTCTACAAACTGGCTTAACATCATCTGCTGAAGGTAACAAGAAAAATAACACACCAAGTGTGTATTGTTACCAGTTTGGCTAAATCAACAAAGGTATCTTTCATCACCTCAGGAATCACACAATCATTTTTTTATTAGAGTAGCTGTCCGTATTAATAACTTGGCAGAGAGGTGTTTTAGTAGCAAGTTTCAACCATTGTTACTGTGCTTCATCACCCTCTCATCCCACCAAGTTTTGCTTTTCATTTTTCACCCCCCAAGAAAACAAAAAGACTACAAAGAACTGTCCCTTCCTTTCACCAAAATTGGCAGCAATCCTTTTTTATCTTCATGACATGCCAAAACAACAATACATCTCCTCCCATGCCATTGTGATTCTCTCTCACACCTGGATTATTACTGTGTGGCACATCAAATGTTAGAAAAACACCATGCTTGTGTCTGCCAGGTTCCATGGTGCTATTCCCCTTGCATTAAAAGAATGTTATTAACTTTAGTCTGTACTGCCTCAGTACATTTTTTTTTTGCAGGCACAGAATTCCCATATATTTATAACTCATGGCATTTCATGAACTTGTGAGATCTTCTGTGTTTCTTTCTGAGGCGGAAAACAGTAATTTCAGCAGAAATATGAATTTCATTATGTTTGACTGACAAGCTCAGGCCACATAACTGACTTAACATACACAAGGCATGCTCCCTTTTCCTTTGATTTATGAGTCTCCACTATAGTTTGTTTTTTTCTGCAGGAACAGAAGCAGAGTATATTTATATAACTATTCTATTCCCCCATCTTTAATCTGAAACCTTTATATAGAACAGCTGTTGCTGCAAGAACAACTGGAAATTACTGTGCTGTAGTAATATACCTCATGGCAGTCTAATACAACTACCAAAAATCCAACCCTTCACAGGCAGGAGTTCTGAAAAACACCAACACCTTTGAAAAGGCACTGACAATCGCAATAATACTATATTCTGTGTTGACCTGCCACTAAATCACACCAACTCTTTTATTTCATTTCAAAATAACTGCCAGAAAGAAAAGATCTTCTTGTGCTTTTCAGCTGTCTGCACATTATTTCAGCTTCGTATTTCTTGTTAGGTGATTTAATTTTAGACCTTATTTTTCATTAAAGAATCCACATCTAACACAGAGCTCTATCCCCTACTTGAGTTCTGACCCCAAATATATCATCATTTACTTCTGCTCATACCTTACATGCAGTGATCCAGCTAAAAAAATCCACTCAAAAATCACTTCAAAAATCTAACAAATTGAACCATACAAACCACCCTGCACTGGAGCAATAACCTACAGCAGAATGCCTTTAAAACACCCACCCAAGCAGCAGCAATTATATCACACAGCTTCTCATGCCATCAGAGGCTTTGAAAGGAAGCTGACTCAACAGTCAGGGACTGAAAAGTGAGGAAAGCCAAACATGAAATTTCCACTTCCTCTACACATGCTTTCAGCACAGAAAAGGACACAGACAACAAAATAACAATGGGATTTCTTTCTGATGAAATAAAACCTCCAAAGCCTTCAAACTACCCTGCTTCTCTGCCTTCTCCCCGCACACCTGACTTGTCATCCTGGACACACAATTGCTAATGCAATTCAAACTGCAGACATCACATTTTCAACATATTAACACAAAAATATATTTAGCAAGAATTATTAAATGCTTTTTATTTTTTATATACCAACCTGAAAATCCATGAAAGGGTGATTGCCAATGCTTCACAGATGCAAAAAATTAGGTTTTATACCTCTGGGATGAGGAAACATAATGGTAGTTGTAAAAGGTTTTACTATACAACATTGAACAGGCTTATTAAGATAATAAGTTGTTTTTCTAGTGACTCTTCAATTAAAACAAACAAAATGAATCACTGAGCCTTTCCTTCCCAGTGCAGTTATAAGGCACACTCACATTTTGCAGGTTTTTTAGGTGGTGAATCAGAGGGAAATAAAGAACATCTCCCTTGCAAACTTCCTTTTCTCCCACCTCCCTTAGAAATAACCATGGATAGAAATGTCCTCACCTGATCAGTACACACACTCTTCATCTATTCCTTTAAAATAATTTGCTTTAGAGTTCCTAGGTGACTTCCCTTCAGTGCAAAGAGTTCCCCAGTGCCCACAGGTACACAGGGGTAAAAGGGCACAGCAGCTGCCAGGACAGATGGAGAAATGCCATTTTTTGGGGGTGAGCTGTAAAACACCTGCTTTTAATGGTTCTATTTTCTCTGCACATCCTCCCACTTTTTACCCCAACTCATTTCATATTTAATTCTCAAAACTCTTATTGCAAAAGGACAGTCCCAGTTCACAGTCTGTACTCACTGCCTTACATTGACCATTGCCGAACTGTAAGAATCCACCCAAAAATCAGATCTTTGAAAAAAACCAAAACATTCAACAACGTCAAGCATAAAGACTTTGATAGAGACATACAGGGCCAAGATCACTGAAATGCACAGCAGCTTCATTTCAAAGTGCTTTTCTCTCCTTAGCAGCTAATGTATCTGTCAGGACAACAAAATGAAGCAAAATAAAATAAAATTGCCTTTGCAAATCCACCACTGACTCAGCTACAGCTCAAACCCTTTAGGTACAAACTGAAGTTACTGACCTAATTATAAAGCAGCAATAATGCTTACCTCTCCTCTTCCCATCTTCCCCAGCAGTCTGGGAACTCAAATGAAAAAGCCAGAAAGCATTTTTCTCCTTGATGCTTTTGCTACAGAAAAATCAAATGTCTTAAGAACAAAGTCCTGTAGGGAAGATGCAGCAGGCAAGGAAGAACCACCTGTGAGTTCCTTCCCCTGGCATTTCACGGGTGACAGTCCTTCCTATCAGCATGGCTCACTGCCTAGAGAGCACCTGCCAAAAACCTCAAGGGTTAACAGCAAAGACACTGGTCCTGTTCCCTTCTGAGTATTCTAAAGAAAAATAAGTAATTTATGCTTTCATGTGTAAACTTTAATGACAAAATATACCAGAAAATAAGAAATGGCAACTTCAGATTGCAAAAATGAAGAGGAAAGTAAGGCAAGGATAAAGAAGGAAAAAAAAAGACCAATGTATCTGGAATATTCAGTTATTAAGGGCTTGGCCCTCTGAGATGCTCAGCAGGTTTTTCAAGGCAAGAAAAAAATATCTGAGTTTACTGTGATTTTAGTGGTCTAAGTCTAAACCTATTCTCAGTAGTAATACTGTTGAAAAACACCATCACCAAGTTAAAGAGCATATTTAATTATATTCTATGAACAGCAAGGAAAATGTAGGAAAAATACAAATCAAATTGTTCCTTGCAACACACCACTAATGCATGCATCTGTTTTCAAACTGTAGATAGTTCAGGATGCTCAGAAAAGTAAGCACACAAGAAATTCAAGAGAATTTTAGCCCACTGTTCCTAATTATTATATTGAAAAAAGGGCCAGTAAGCAATAGCCCTGCTTAAGGTTATTTTCAAGAATTCTTTGCTTTATTGCCATTATAAAATGGTACTTCTGAGCTCTACCAGTTTCTTTTTAGAAATTAGATTTGCGTACTTCTTAAACAACCAAGATGAAACACATTATATTTTAATATTAAATGCAAAGTTTCAGAAAGAGATAACACCAAACTTAATCCCTCTAAGATTAAAGATCTGTCTGAGCCTCTGTCAGTGAACATCTGTAACACACTACAAAAGATGAGGAAGCTGCTCATTTCCCATTAAAAAACAATTTTATATATATGTATGCATAGAATATGTGCATGTTTTACCATTAAGAAATAAGCATAGTAGATTTTTACTGTATACTTGTATTGCTTTCTGGATGTCATAAAATACTTTATTAGGCACAGCTTTGGAAAAATTAGTGGCTTGGCAGGTGCCAGCCAAATGGTTTTGCAATTCTCACAAACTACATCTCAGTACAACACTTGTGAGGGGAGCAGCTCCTCAGCCACCAGCGCTGGTTGGCCAGGTTTGCAAAAATGAAAGTTATCTTCAAAATAAGTATCAAATATTGAGAGTTGAAATAGTGAGAAAAACCAGGAGTGACATTATCCTTTCTGGTGCTGGAGCAATGCCCCTCCAGTCTTGCAGAACGGCATTTTTGAGAGTGAAGCTACAACCAGCAGCAGGAGAAATGTTTACAAGTGGGACAGCAGTACTGAAACCTGAAATTTTGTAACACAGGTAAGGAGAGGAACAACCTTCAAGAGAAGACAGGAAGGAAGGCTCAGCTCTGAGCTGTGACAAGTGTGAAACCAGGGGATCTGGCACCATAAGAGGTTTCTGCTGAGCTCGGCCGGTGTATCTGTCCTGTTTGCCTGCAGGGTTCAAATTGTCCTTACCAAACTCAATCCCAGGTATGGCACTTCTTAACAGAAAGAAATGCTCATACAGAGTAGTCAGGAGGACACTTGCCACTGTCGTATCTTCTAAAAAATCTCTTTGTCCAGGATTTTGGTTCTGGGAAGCTGAGAAGCCCCAGAGAAAAAGGAAAACAATCTTATCTCATTTGCTTCTCCTGTGTTTTGCTGCTTTGAAATGTGTTTGGAGATTGTTTATCCAACAGGTGGTTGTTTGATTGGTTTCATGTGAATTGGTTTTACTCAATGGCCAATCAGTGCCAAGCTGTGTGGAGACTCTGGAAGGAGCCAGGAGTTATTATCTTTTTAGCATTCTGTAAGTATCCTTTCTGTATTCTTTAGTATAGTTTAGTAGTCTTTTATATAATATAGTATAATAAAATAATAAATTAGCCTTCTGAGAACATGAAGTCAGATTCATCATTCCTTCCTGCCACGGGGCACCCTGCAAATACAACAGACACTCAGAAGTTCTGAGGTTACTGCCAATTTAATTTGAGGTAGCTCTGAAGGACAGCTAGCATGGGAAGGGAGGTCAGCAGAACCTCAAGAGCTTTCTCACAGCACTGGTGATGCCTTCTGCATGAGTTTGAGCTGGGCTTAGAGGAGAGCACGTGGAAAATCTTCAGAACCACATGATTACACACATATCCAGAGGGTACACTCCACAGAACACGCAAATCCCTGTGGAAAAAGCAGCATGCTGCACTCCAGAGTAGACTCTGCTGGAGTTGAAAATGTTCCCTATTTAGCTTCCACCTCCCTGCTCCCATTCTCTTAAAACATCAGTGTGCAGGGCATGAGACAACAACAGGCAAACCCCACAGATGTCCACACATGATGGAAGCTCAAGCACCTTGCCAACACAATTAAATTGTGACATTATAGAGTCAAGGTTTCTAATAAAGCATTTCCCACCTCGCTTCCTGCCAAAATTCAGAAATCTAAGTCCACATTCATATGTGCTTTGTGGCACAGCATACAACTTTCCATTCTCTTATTTTAATTTGTTTTCAGTGATGCTGCTGCTTAAGGCAAGTGTTGGAATGACCAAGCTTAACTCCAACATCTGTTCCCTGAAGGAGGGGAAAACAAAAGAAAAGAATAAACCATGCTCTTGCATTCCATCCCTTTATATTTCTCAGATTTAAAAAAAAAAAAAAGAAGCAGGAATCCTTCTTGCTATTGAGGGCATCACTATATCTTCCTTTAGTCAAAAATCCAATGACAGAATTTTTGACAATTGACAGAAAACTAAACTCCTAAATTCTGATAGACACCTTTGTTGCTTCTTGCCAAAGACTTACTGCACAGGTATAGACGTGCAAGAGCTGCTGAAGCTAATCACATCACACCTTTTGCCTGTATACCATAAAAATCACAGGGCTGAAAAACTTAGAAATTGGGCAGCAGTCTGCTCAGACACAGCAACTCTCAAAGATCAAGCAGTGGCAATGCTTGTCCTCAAAGCCATTGATCCAAACCTGCTTTTGCAGAACCTCTGGCATGCGCATGGTACCTGCCAAATCTTCCCAAAACCTAAACCTCCCACATATCTCTGCTTGTGGACACCAAAAGTTGGATGTGGGCTACTCCAAACTAAAAAACAACCTGGCTGAGGCTGCACCCTATAAATTAATTGAATAACTACACTCTCACCGGAGGCATGGCAGAAAGGATGATGCCAGAAAAGGCTTGAAGGCAAATGGAGATTGTTGGCCAGTGAGCTAAAGCACCTTCCAGGGTCCTCTTGATGCCTTCCTTTTCTAGCAAGAGGCACTGGATACAGCACATAAAGCCAAGCAGTGCTGCCATGCAAGGCCAGAAGAGGATTAATAGCACCAAAGACTCTGTCTTGTTGCCACTGAAACCAAGTGTGCTGAGCCACAAGTCTGCATGGACAGCCCAGTCCTTCTTTCTGTCAGACATGAGTCCTTTTTAGTCCACTACAGGTGAGATCAATAGCACAAAAACATCTTCAGTGTGACACCTTATCCCCATTTTCGGCCCTGAGCTCTCCCACTGCCACGAGAGCTCTCAGGGGACAGCTGCAAATGAAGACCTTTAGTTAGTGCACCTCTCCTGAGACTGCTACTCATGACTGAATTTCATTACTAAAGTGTTGAAACTAAATCCAGCCTTTTTTCAGAAGTGGCTCAGAATCCTGTAACAGGTTCACTTAATTCTGTGGCTTTCAGAATGAATTCTAGCTTCCTCAGATTGAGAGTTAGTAAGTGCTAGCATCTACATGCTGTCATCTTACTGCAAAGCTCCCATGCAGTCTCAGTGACTTCTCATGGGCAGCTCCTTACAGCACTGACTCCTCCCATCTCACAGCACAGCCGACAAAGCCCAACTCTCTCCTCACCCAGCTAACCCACTTTCTATAGCACTCATCCTCATTGGACACAGCTGTGGCCTGTTAAGGGCAGGCCCGTTCCTAATCTTTGCTAATAAGTACAGCTGCAACTCCTCAGGGGTGAGATTTCCTTCTGCACTATCTTTATTGTCTTACATTCTATCCCCCCACATCTACAGTTCTTTTTTTTCCTCATGTAGGGGAACAGACATAAAGAGGTAAGGGATGGTGCCATCAAATGGCAAAAAGAAAGAAAACAAAATTGAAAAATTGTAATTGCTCCTGTGTGGGAAAAAGAGTTAATGCACAGAGGATGAAGCAATATCCCAAACAGCTCCTTCTTGAGACACTTCCCTTCTGCCAAGCAAAAAGAACTCTGATAAGCTAAAGGAGGAATCAAAACTACTGAACTACACAAATGCTGAGAAAGCTGAACTCCATATTTAAAGCCCAGATCCATGTTTATTTCTGGTACTAACACTGTGTCTCTTTCTGCCTTCAAACACATGTGGGAAAACTGCTCCTGTCTCCTGGGCCAGCTTACAACTCACTGTCTTTATAAAAACTTCTTCAGAGCTCTTACAGTGCCATTAAAATGAAAGGAAGAACAAGAACACCCAGTACCCGCCCCAGGTACTGAGGTGATGGCCACTGTGACTATCTCCAAAATTCTCATTTTAAAGGCCAGGTTTCTCCTATATTCCACATTGTAGCCTTTGAAACAACTTTTCTAACTTGAATAAGTGGAATATTTTTGGTCCTTGTGTCCAAGGAGCCCTTGGATGTAAGCTTGGATGGTCCTTGAATCACAGAAATGCAGTGAGGTGATTCAGGGATGTCAGGATCACAGTTTGGACACACAGCAGTATCCAAACGTGCTTCAAGAGCAGTGACACCTCTGTACCTGTGTTGCATTCTACCACCACTCCTCTATTTCCAAAGAGCAGAGGAGCATTCTGGCATGCCACAGAAGCTACCTGGGGAAGGCAGAAATCATCAGTGGAAGTGTTAGAATATCACAAATGACTTAACCACTTGCATAGCTCAGTTCCTCCATTTCATTCTATCTTAAGATAGAATCTTAAGCTTGAGCTATCTTATCTTGAGCTATCTTCTAGCTCAAGTAAGGCTTCAAAAGAAATAGGGGTCTGCCCTATTTATGTGCCTGGTGCCATATGGACAGTCACATTTTAGAGAGAACATCTGCTACCCAAGAGCAGCTCTGAAAATACTGCCCAGGAGGATGTGAGCTTTTAGCACATTCAGCATTGATCCTGTGACCCTGGGGTGACAGCTCCAGGTATCTCCTTACCTGACCTCAAAGCTCTGGTCCCAGCTCCATCTCTAACCAGAGCACTTAAAAAACCATCTGCATGCCAGTTCTCCTCCTGCCCCTCTTGTGATGCCATCAGCTGTGTGCAGAAGAGAGTGAAGAATGAATTGCTCAAAACTTGCCTGTAGCTTTTCCATACGGGCATGGAGGTGTGATTTAAAGGCCAGGCTTAGAAGCACATGAACTTTTTTACAGAGTTTAAACAACCAGGCCTTTGTTTCAATTTGCATCATCAAGCAGAATAGAAAATAAGAAAGGATTATGTGATGTGCAGGATAGTACCAGCTTTAGCTGTTAGTCCCAGTTAAATGACTTAGAACTAGGAAGGGGGAAGAAAACCAATAACCAGAACGAATCAGTATAACCAGCTCCTCCTCTGAGCTCCCTCAGTGCTATAAACAACTGCTTAACTATTTTTCTGGAGCAAGAGGCCAGTATTTTTAATTAAGAATAAGGTTCTGAGTTCCTGCTCACACCCAGTAACTGGATGTTTGGAAGGAAGGACTGTTTGTGCTTTATCCTGTGGGAAGCTGTTAACGCCCAGTGGTTTCCTCCACATATTCTCCCCTCACTGACCCCAGAGAGACCACTTCACATGAAAAAGAGTTTTTCTCAAGACAGGAATATTCCAGCAGTAAATCCTGAAGCATCCAAGAACTTTATAACTTGACACTTCTGGAATTTGCCAGCACTGCTTCCTGTCTCTACTGTTTTGGGTGTTTTTGCACATACTACATGGTGATTTTCAGAATAATTCAGCATGTCATGGTTCATATAGATAGAGCATCCAGCTTTAGTTTAATGCATCTATTTTAACTTGGTTTAGTTTAAACTTTCACAAACATCCCAACAGGAGTGCAGATTCCCATGAAAAGGAGTGAAGGGCCACATAAATTCCTCGGTGTGCAAGTAATTCTACTTATTTCCATAAGAGAAAACTCTTCTCAGATCCTGTCTGCACTAGGCAAGTCTCTAAATCTCACTTACCCACAATAGTAGAGTTGACAAATATAACTGTTCTTTTTGCTCTCATGAGCAGTTATTTCCAGATTTGGGATTGGCTGGGCTTCAATCCAGAAAACAGACTTTTCATGACAATCCTCAAATAACTTCAGAAATTCACAAGAATCAGGAAATATCCTAATTACGAAAGGGGTCAATTCATCCTGCCTGAAGTATTTGCCAGACCAAGCATCCCACATCTCCAGAACATTCAGAGAATCCATCCTTCAATTTCTGTGAGGTTTCCAGCTGAGTGATACCCTGACAAGCAGTGCTTCATCACAGCTAACCACAATCCATGCAGCAGGCAGGACAGACTGCTGATCATCCAGCACATTTTACAAATTGCAGCTGCACCCCTCCTACTGTGATTTATATTGTCATTTCAGGCCAAATACACCTCAAGTGCTAAGTCATCCTCCTCCAACACCAGCTAGAGCAGAAGGAGAAAATGCTCTCCCCAAGAAGGCATTCTGACTGAAAGCCTTAGGGGAAAGTTATTTCCAAATGGAAGCAGTCATACTGTGGCCAGGAAGATTTACTTCTGCATTTGTTTCAAGATGTTTAGAAAACTGTTTTAGAACATCTTTAATCCTAGTGTCTGACTGAAAATCTTATGGTTACCTCAGTAACCAGGTTACACAGTCCAATGCAAGCTCATGCCCTCAGCAGATCCCAAAATTCCATCATGCTGTTCAACACAGCTTGTGATAAGGCACAATCCACTGCTGTAAGCACATGGATGAGCACTCAGCAAACACATATTGTCATAGATTTGGTGTCCTGGCACATCCCATGGTGAACAATTGAGCCTCTGTTTCTGCATTTATAAAAAGTACAAATAATATCCCATTCAGAATGGCACATGGATTACCACTTACGCTGAAGAGGAATTTGAAGAAGCAGAGTATGTCCACATTCACATCCTGTCAATACTGTCCTCAAGAACAACAGCCCTTATACAGCTTTGCCAGGTAAAGGTTTTCATACCTGTGGTTTCAAGACTGGGATACAAACATTTTCCCATTACTCATGCAGGCAACATATTTCAAAAGATCTCCAAGGTGACCCCAGTTAACAGACAATAAAAAATAACCATTGTTGAAGTACTTCAGGTCACATGGCAAGGAGCAGTTCCCCTGAGTATGAATATCAGGCATATTTCTCTGCTGCCTTTCAGGGACGATACCTGGGCTGTTCACAAATACAGACTCACAGGTATGGCAAGAATCTTCCCTTGTGTAACAAAGGAGTTTGCTGGTTGTGCTGCTTACTTTGCTGGCTCAGTGACAGGGGAGATAGTCCCTGAAAAGCTCTGGGGACAGGAGGTGGGAGCAGTGCCTGGTTCCCCCACACACCTGCACTTGTGAGCGCAAAACCTGTGCTGAACATGCCCAGCAGCCCCTCACAGGCAGGATCACCTCAGAGCTCAGCACCTGAGAGCTGGCTGTGCAAACAGTGTGCAGAACCCAGTCCTGGAATCGTCAAACAAACCTCAGACTTGCCTGGGCAAGCTGGGACAGACAGCCAGGCGAAGAACAGTCTCTACTCACTTCCCTGAAGAACAAATTAACCTGGGCAAGCATCCAGCTTCTGTAATGCCCAGCTTCCACAGCCCTGGCTGGGCCTTCTGCTGGGATGGAAATGGGATGGATGATTTCCTGTTTGCTTTCCAGCCAGTGCAATCTTATTAAGCACAACTGTTTCCATCAGCCCATTTCAAACATTCAGACAAAACAATTGCATTGCTGCTGCTGACAGCTTCTGTTACAGCACTGTGCAAACACTTCAGCCAACTAGGGGAATATTTCTTCCCAGAAGCTGCTGTCTTAGGCAGGTTAACACCTAGATAAGAACTGCTGTGCCTTAAGCATAGTGCAGAAAAACCTTCAGCAATGTTTCTGAGAAAGGGATGTCCAAGGAAGACCACACTGCTGATCACACAGGAACCTGCTTCCCAAAAGTTCCAAACAAAATTCCTTCCCAAAGGAAGACGGAAAACTTATGCATCACAGCCACCACAAGTTCATCCATTTCCAGGCACTAATCTTGATTTTTGTCTGCATTTTCAGGGAAAGACACCTCTCTTTTTCATGCACTGCTGTTAAGAGCAGCTGCTACAAGCAGCATGCCACAGCATGGCAAAACTTCAGAATAGCTGAAGGCAAATCCATGACCTCTTCAGTCATCTCAAGGCAGCTAACACTAAGAAAAAAAGTTGGAAAGTTACACAGAACTGCCAAATGATTCTTCTGAGGAGCTGTCTACATCATAATAAAAATACATTCTTTGCAGGTAGCAACTAAAAAAACTAAATATGTTTTAGAATTGAGGGAGGACAAATGTCTTGAAAATTCTCTAAGCTAGTTGTCTCACAAAATGTATTGATTCACAATAGACTTTTCAAGTATTTTTCTTGCATGCTGTAGTCCAATATTATTTCTTTAATGAACTGCACACAGTTTTGGCAGCAAATCTCAAAGCAAAGAAATCAGGTGGAAAGAAAGGCAAGAAATTGAAACTGTCTTCACAAAGAACTTTATAGTTATTTTAAAAAAAGTTTTATTGGTAACTAACAAACCATCTACAACTGGAAAATCCTAGTCAACACAAGTTATGTATGATTCCTTCTTATTCTCGTATTACTTCTTTTTTTGTTGTATGGCAAACCTCAGATGCTCCTTTTATACCCAAAGTTAACTACAGGTCCTCCTGCCATTGAATAACTCCCTGAAAATCCCTTTTTGGTGGGAGTCACATTAGTCCTCGTGACATACAATCAAACCAGAGTTCAGACAATTGTGGCAGCTGTTTTTCAGTCCCTTCTTGGCACCCCCAAATCACACACAGGAGATCACCTATAGCCAGCCCTGAGTTAATAGAAACAGTCAACAACAGGGTTATTTTTAAAATTCCAACTCATGTATCATTCAGTGATTTTTGTGTCACCATTTCAATATTTGGAGTGTCATTTTTTCTTAAAAACAGAAAATGAAGCTCATAGAAACTGCTGGCACACTGTCTGCCTGGAGTCTGAGTGAATTCTGAAGAGTCAGGGTTGAAAACTGGGAACTGTGAAGTGGAACGGCTGAAAATAGCAATTGGCTACTTTGGAGTTTCTACAAGGTATGTGTTTGCTGTGTATGACTGCCTCCATAAACAGGTGTCAGCTTCATCCAATTTAGTCAAAGTCATGAAAACAACCCCCTCTGAGTAGTGTCAGAATGCAGTAGTATCTCACCAAAAAAATTTAAGTGTATTGAATTTGCATTGTATTTGACTGATTAACAGTTGTTTCTGATGTTGGCACAGTTATATTTTGTATGGGAAAAATTTTCTGCCCTATTACAAAAGGGGCTCTTCAAAAATCAGAACAAAAAGAGCCCCCCCGCAGGAAAAATCTGGTAATTTATGAGAGTGAGAAGGGTTAGGCAGTAAGAGATCTCTAAAGGGAAAGAAACTTAATTTATCAAGCTCAGAAACATAGATTGAAGGAATCAAGGTACAAGATGATGGCAACCTGAAAGAAAGTATTAGTTCAGGGAATGGAAAATAAAATTGCTCAGGTATTATAAAGAAATAACACATTGCTCAGAAAAAGCCAATTTGCAAAGTACAAGAAAAAGTGCAGGATTAAATGCTGGGCCCAAATAATGGCTTTAATAATGAAGGGCAATATTGAGTCATTAGCATTCAGTGTAATATTACATTTCAAAATCAAAGCCACTGGTAGCAGCAGCCAGAGACATGATATGTGTAACACAATCTGGTTGTTAAAAATACAGGACCGCACCACACTGCCTTTGGCCAGGTCTGAGGCTCCACTGGAGTCAGGTTATGCACACACAGAAAGATGGTGTCATTTTTAAACACATTTGTGAACCCAGCCAAATAAACCAAAGCAAACTTCAGTGGGGAAAAGAAATACTTAATATTATTTATTTTGGATATGGTGCAAATAATAACATCAGCCAGAGGAGTATAACCAATGAGGGAATCTTCTCTCAGGTGCTCAAAACAAGAAGTTCCAGTTTTACCCTCCCAGAGGAGATGCCAAGGCATTTCCTTACCTGAAAGTGCTCCTTTTGCATTTGTATATTGTCGCCCTGTTCTTTTGAAGTTTCTCTAAGCTTTTCAATGTTTACATTTTTGTAAGGGAATTTTTTATGCATTTTTAATGTAAATAATGATTGTTTTGTATTTCTTTTTAAAGGAGAATTGATGAACTATTAGTTTAACTAGTGTAATTAGAGAAGTAGCAATTTTATTTTTTAATTCATAATCACTTTTAAAATTCTATAAATATTGAAGTCCAAAAAGAAATGTACCTTTTATACCTTAAACATCTCAGCATGTGAGTATTGTTCATTTCGTGTCATATTGCATTTGTGTATCTCTTTTCTGTGCAGTACACCGTGGATGAAGTATTCTCCATAATGGGGGGTTTAATCTAAATGACCCCTCCTGCACTCCCTTCAGCAGCCAGAATAAATCTGTTCCATCCTCCTCCTTGCAGAGCTACACACTTCACATCTGTCTTTTCTCTTTCAAAGGCCTAAAAAAAGGCACAGGTGGCAAGAGAAAAGAAAGAGGCAGAGAACAGAAGAAGGTAATCCTGCCTTTTGTGATTTAAGCCATGTTAACAGAAGGATGGTTAACTGATTATGGTTATACTCAGTGATTCCTGTTCTGCTTGTACTTTTGTCTATCTCCAGCAGGAAAGCAAAACCTGTCAGGAAACTGATGAGTCAGCATGCTGCTGCTGTTTGTCTTAGCTGTGAGGCATTGATTTTTATCCTGATGCTTTGATATAGGGTCACAGGTATCCGAACTGAAATCTTTACTGAGAGCAAGAGGGTCACGGCAGCAAGAGCTGTTAGTTTAAACAAAAAAAGTCGATTCTGTTCTTACAGTATTTTCTTGGATGTTTAAATTTTCTCAGGCAGTTGAGAGGAAAAAATACAAGCCACACTTTTCTATTAAAAAAAAAAACAACAAAAAACCAAAAAACACCAAAAAAAACAGTGCAATGATTTTCACAAAATCTTCCAAAAGTTGATGAATATTTCACTGTTATCAGGTATCTTATATATGTGTATAATTAACACTAGAACTAAGGCTAACATGTAGAGTAACTCCAACATATGGAAGAAGCAGCACTTTCAAAATCTTTAGCACTTGTCCAGAAGCAAGGTCCCTTTCAATAGATCTGAAATTAGCATGAAGTCACCATGCATTTTCAAACTCTAAGTGATTCTATTCGGCAGAAAAATCTCAAATCATCTTGTTAGTACTTAAGATTAACATTAAGCAAAAGGAAATTTGGTCTGTTTTAAAAAGAAAAATGCTCAGGAAGCTCTGAGGTTTCCCCCTCATGTAGAACAGCTCCATAGAAGTGATCACAGTATTTCAATCTGCAGTGAGGTGTAATCAAAGAATCTCTGCTTAATAGGATGGAGATTCGTTATGAAATAAAACACAGAGTCAGACCATAAAAAGTTAATTGCAAATAACTGTTTTCTTGTTTAAATTGGCAGGAAATTCTGAAATATTTCCTCTAGAAAAACATAGGTGAGTTACAGTGTAGAATTTACCACTAAAAGGCTGGAAGGAAGGTAAAAACAGAGCCAAGTAGTAACACCAAGTGAAGAAACCAAAGTGACCCCAAGTGACTGAGCAGGAAAGTCTGAACACTAACATGAAAATCTGAGATTTATGGCCAAAGCCTGCTTTAAGACAGACCCCTGAAGAGTCTTTAGGTTGAAATGAAGGCACAGACCTGAAGTCTGAAATTAATATAATACCAGGTGCTATTTACTATAAATTTTTAAGAGGCTTTGAGATACACAGGTGAAAGAATGCTATAATTAGAACTGCTACGATATAATTAGTACTGCTAAAAAGTTCAGGTTACAGCTAAAGGTGGACAAGGGGACCTTCTTAACCCTTTCTGGACACACCACTGAAAAAGAGATGCCCTAGAATATCTCATATCCTTAGCCTTATTCAGCAGTTTGTAGGGATGAAACACACCCAATGTTGGTTTTCTTAGTTTTTATAGAGACAGGGTAACTGAGAGGTGTTTTAAAATATTTTATTCTATTATCTGTCTCGATGAAGAGTGAGACATAAGAGATGGTTTGCTAGATACTCCCATTATAAGGAGAGCCATACTATCAGAAGCTAACTTATTTCTTGGTTACAATACCTTATAAATGTTTTTCAGCTTATTAGCTTTTCCTACACAGTACTACTATGACTTTACAAATCCATTTCTCACAATCCAGAATAGCGTCTTGTACTTCTGTACTACTAAGCATGGAAATGACACAGACTGACACCATTTAATAAATGCAGAAATTAAACTAAATGTAGAAATTTAACTACACCCTATTATGTTTTTCACCTGATGAGCTCTCCCTGTGTGGACCTTTCCTGAAAACCCTTTTCCCACCCCCAAGAGATGCCAGGCTCCAGCAGACATGCACAGGAAATGGCTCCTCTTTTGGCAGCAGCACAGGGGACTTTGTGGAGCATCCTCCTCACATCTCAGACCTGACTGCTACAGCAGAGGGGTGGTAAAGGCTCTTTGTGCCTTTGTGACAATCATCTCCAAAGGACTCTTCAGAGACATTCTCAAGCCTGCATTTCCTGCAGAGTGCTCTGTTATGGAAACAGAAGGGGGAACAGAACTACATCAAACAGTGATTACAGAAGCTCTGTGGCCTCAAGTGGGTATATTTCCTCATCATTCTATTTCAATTCCTTTACAACAAGCAGAGGGTGGGGTTTTTTTTGCTTGTTTGTTTGCTTTTAAGGTCAACCATCACTGGCAAAACAAGTAAATTTATAATGGGCTACTTCAGCTCCGTGTTCTTCCTGTAGTACTTTGTTTATTCTCCAAACACAGTAACATCTCAGTTTATGAAGGTCTTTGCTTCTGATGTATAAATATCATTCCCTTCTGTCCACATCAAGTGAAATTTCATCAAAAAATCTTGACTTGATAGCTATCACAATTGTGAATATTAGGAATTAAAGACCATGCTTTATTGGAAATAAAGTGCACACACTGCAACAATGCTTCATCTTTGCTTGACAAAGCACAATTTCAGTCAATAACAGAAAATTCCTCTCTGTTCTAGTACTTGGTGGAAATAAAAGCATAAACAAATTTTGTGGAGTTAGACTATGTCACTCTGGCTTTCTAAAGCAAGCACAATCCCAAGCGTTCACTGACAAAATATTACCTATTTAAAGCATTACTACCACAAATTTTGTAAAATTGCTTCCAAATAATTGGAGGTTTAAAATAAAAGAGACAAACCAGAGATTTTGCTTCTCTGACTGGCTGAAGGCAATTGTCCATGCTGCTTTCCCACTTCCCAAGATTTACAAAAGGCATAATCTCTACAAGACAGCAGGATGTATAGCAGGGAGACTCTGAATGGATATCAGGGGTTTGATTAGACAAGTGTTTCTAAGCAAATTTAAAATCAGGTGTGTTCTCTCATTACTCTTTGCTTCTGGGTCAAAGTCACTAGAAGAGCACAGCCACAACCCCTCTTGATTAGCTTTATCTTGATTTTTCTGGAGCTCTCCTGTTCCTTGTTGTGAGTAACATCTGGGGTAGGAACATCCTGGCAAGGAGTCACCAAGGACTCTGGAGCCAGCCAGAAGTGTGGGCATGGTGCACAAACATGACTCAGGTAAGGCACATCAATGTCACCTATGAAATGAACTCATGAGGAAGTTTTCTTAAACAACTCCAGCCCTGCACATCCGGAATTACTTTCCAGTAAACAGGTCCCAGGTGAGACTCCTCCACAATTTCTACAACGGGCAGCCAAAAGCTTCTGCTTGACTGCTGGACAAGCCCATGATGCCCAACCCCACAAATCAAGGAGGGAAGGGGCCACCAGAGGAGGCTGATCTCCTGCTCCTTCCTAGAAGGAGCAGAGGCCCAGGGAGAGGGCAGCATTGCAATCATCTCCAGCTGTAACTTCATCCTCTCTAGCATTGCTTTCTCCAGGGGTAACATGACCTCGTCCAGCTCACATTCTCATATCCAACTCAAGATATCCAACCCCAGCCTCCTGCAGGGAAGAGTCCTCACCACACTCCCCTCCCCAGTCACACCAGGTAATTCTGCAGCTGTTCCACCAGGCAACATCAAATTTTTCATGCTGTTTTTTACCTAAAGCTTCTACGGCACTAATGAAATCCAAATTCCTTCCATCACAGATTTCTTCCTGTGAAGCATAAAGCTGACACAAGGGCATTGCTGGAGATCATACTGGGTTTTTATTTCTTGATGAGTGTTCTCCATCTCACACTGAGAAACCAGGAGCCTTCTGCAGAGCCCGGAAAACCGGGCTTGGCATTGCTGCAGCCAAGAAGGGTCACACAAAATGTTACAAACTCTAATAGCTGAGTAATTAACCCCCAAAAAATGCCTGTGTTAGCATGGTGGAACCCATGTGCATCTGCAGGACCAGTCCTTAATGACTCTCCTCATAATGGGAGTATCTAGCAAACCATCCAGTTCAGTTGTTAATAAAATTCAAGCCAGCTCTTCTAAAGTAATTATTTCAAAATTGTAAAAAAAAAAAAAAAAGGAATAAACAAATGAGAAAAAATGAGAAAAACAACAGAAAAAAATGATCCAAGGGTTTCTTCCGAATACTGTACACTTTCATTTAGAGAACAGGAAATGATAACCAGAAAAAGGCAAAATCTGACGTTAGGCAAAGAGTGTTTGCAAACTTCTAAGCAAGAAAAACAAAATTACTATGTTATGATGCAACTTTTGTTTAAAGATTAATGAAAAAAAGCCAAATGTCTCATTTTGAAAAATCAGGTCAGTACAAACACACACATCCTTTTGCTTTGTCAACAACAGCAACAAAAACCCAGTAAGAGTAATTAAACCTGACATACCGGCCAAAAGTCTCAAGCTAAGATAAATACAGTACTTCAAACCTAAGGCAGCTATTTGAAAAGTTCCAATTTTTTGGTAACTGTGTCAAATATAAAGATTTTCACTACAAAACTACCTGGCCCTTTAGAATTGTTTGGCTGTGAAAGACCAGCCTGGCTTTTTGGGTGAGCACAACCAGGTGCAAAAAGTTTCCTATCAGACTAGGAGGATTTAAAATATTCTACGTGATAAGAGGTTTGAGAAATGAACCAGGCTGCTGAAAATAGCTTTATATTGCTATTTCTCCACTGGTCTTTATGACAAACAAGTCTGAGTTGAACTGGTGAGTGGAGAAAAATGCCCCTTGCTCCCTGCAGACAGGTATGACTCTACTCCCAACACACACAGATCCTAAAAGAATGACAAGCCCAAGTTTTAAAAAGTACTAATATTATAAAAATGATTTGGTAAGGCTTTTCACTCTCAAACAGTTGGTTTCTTGACAATGTGTTTCTGCAGCTCACAAGCACATATATAATAAAAACCTCATCAAGAACAGATCCCTGCAATGGGACAGATATGTAGTTGGAAGCTGTGAAAGTTCACACTTCAGAAAAATCAAACTAACAAACTGCTGAGCCCTGTTAATTGTTTCTTAAAAAAAAAACAAAAAACCAAACCAAAACATAAGCTGTAAATAGCTAATCAGAGATTGATTTGCATAACAGCAGGTTTTACTGACCTGCCATGCATTTCTTACATAAAAGTCTGTGGATTACAATTTTTTTTTCTTCCTACTCATATGAAACCTTGAGAAAAAAATACTGAAATCAGAAACATGCACACACTTTAGTTATTTTTGTCCACGGATGAACTCAGAAACTGAACTCCTATGACAGACTAGCACAGAAACCCATACAAAAAGCCAAGGCTAAGCTCATTTCTTGAGGCAGCTCATTAAAAAAATAATAAATTAAAAAAGGAGCTGGGCGAGCCATACCCAACCAACACTCCACCAGCTCCATGGGTTCTCCCCAGCAACAGGGAGCTTCCAGAAATGCAGTTTTAGAGGAGCTGTGTGCCTTGAATCCTTTCCATGTGAATAATGCAGCTCCGGGAAAACACCAGCTCCGATGCTCTTGTTTTCACCAGGCAGCAGAAACCAACAGGACAGCAACGAAACTTGGGTTGTCTGGGGTTTGTTCAGGAGGTTTTTTTTTTGGGAATAGGAAGGAGGGGAAACACACAGAATTCCTTTGGTGTAATATATTTGTTTTATTGCTTCTGCAGCACATTAGAGTCGAGTTCACTGATGAAGTGTCCTCCAAGTACAAGTTCAGAACACCCAGGGCTGTGCTCCTGTTTTGGGAGCAAACAAGGCACTAGTGGGTCAGTTCACAGATTTTTCGAATTCTGGAAGTCAAATTAAAGAAATGAGTTTGTCTTTTTTTTTTATTTTTCAGAATCAACTGAAGAGATTTGATCTCTCAAGTTTTCAGTGAAACAAATTGGAGGGAGCAGTTCACAGTTTCTGCTTGCAGAAATATGAGCATGGTGACTCAAGGCACGCATCCTAATTTTGCTTCTTTTTAAAAAGAGTCTTTTGCAACTGTTATTTATGCCCAACAGCACAAGGAATAATAACGCCTCCACTCCACAAATCTTGGAATTTGCCCTCTACTAAAGCCATGAAGAGAACTGCAGCTAATTGACTTAACTGATAAGCAAAGCCAACTTCAGAGCCCCTTGGAGTCACAAGTTTTACAACCCCCAAACAAATAAATCTTTCTTTCACTGTCTGTGTATAAAACATAACATTTGCTTCAACAAGTCCAGAAGGCTTTTGAATACAAACCAGGCAAGTCACCAGGAGGGGGTGGGAAGGGGGTGAGAACCAGCACTTTTTTGGAGTGCTCACCCATTAGACCTAACACACCCATCCCTGACACTGCATCAATGCAGAAAAAGAAAGAAAGAGAGAAAAAAAATGCAGCCTTTGGCAATCTAGGGCTCCTAATCATTAAGTCTGACACAGAACAACTGAACAATGAAGGAAGTTGAATTGCATTGCAAATTTATGTTCCATGCCCAGGTTATGGAATGTAGTGCAATAGGGCACTGGGCAGCAACAAAACTGCATTCCTTACAGAGGGAACAGCTTGAACCTCATGATTTGTGCATGTGGGCAATACTGAGTGACCTTCATGCTTTCCAGCATTCACTAGAAGGCAGATTTATTTGTAATCACAAGTCAGCTGTTTTGTTTTTGGGGACAAACACATATTTGGAAAAGCAAAGGTTTTAAACTCTGTATTAAGCAGCAAATGCAGAAGCCAATACATTAGCTTTAAAAGCTGAATTTGAAGACTATACTCCAAAATCCAGATGGGATAATATTAGACTCTGAGAAAATGGTTGTTTGCTGCTCTTTTTTCTGTTTCCTTTGAGAGAGATATGTTCATAGTTCAGTTCCATTAGAAAACAGGAGCCTCTCAAGCATATACCTTTCCTAAAAAGACGTCCCGTTTCAACATAAGAGATCCAACACTCACAATGGACAAATAAAGTGATACTGCTCTTACTGTAATGGACATAATACAAGACTATCTGTATTTTAGCAAAGAAAACCCATCAAATGTTTATTTTAAACAAGCACTGCCTGTCTCCTATTTGCAACTTTCTTAGGCATGAAATAAACCACATTTTGGATAAGGTGCCAACTGAACTGGACTGCAGTACAACAGATCTTAGGACAGTATTATAAAAATAGCCAGCATCTGGCTGCACTAAAACTATCCCCAGGATACAATGATCATAAATTTTGTTTCATTTAACAGTCCAAGGTGATAAACCATAGATTATCTAAAGTTTCCACATCAAAGTCCTTGAACTACTGGAAAAGAAGTTCTAACTCAGATATAAAGGAAGTCAAGAAACAACACTGGGCACAACCATTTCTTGATTTGCAGAGACATGAGGGAATGGGACAGGACTAATGATTGTTCCTGCACATCCAAAATTCAAGACAATTAAGAAGCATGTAGAAGCATACAGTTCTTCATGTCCCAAAGCAAATAGCAAGGAAAATCTTATTTACAAGCATGTGAGATAAAGCAACAGACTTTTGATTCTCAACTTCCTACAAGCTGCTGTAAGGAATTTAATTGCTACCTCACAACCTGACGTGCCCTTTTCTCAAGTACCTGTACAAAAAAATCCAGCTGCTGAATAAAGTTGAATACTGAACACGTAACAGATTTTCATACAAAACTGCGAACGGAAGCACACAAGGCTCTGAGACAATTCACAAACCCACACAGGTCTTTATATAAGGTTAATGGTTTGCTAGGCAAGTGCCAAGGTTCACAAAACGAGTAATTTTTGTTTCTTTTTTTTAAATCAGGTTTGAACTTTGCACATTTTTCCTAACCACACTTCACAAAAATCTCAGCAGCAAAGGGTATTTTACTCTGAGGTGTTCTCAAACACCTTATTAATAAGAGAGCACAGGAAAGCCTCAACCCTTCAGTTATATACTTCAGTTTGCTGGGTCAGGCAGCACACAGCAGTCTGAGCATACTTGGATGACTAACACTGAAACGGGCTGAAAACAGCAGCAATCATGACAGAGACAATAAAGAACCCCAGCTATTGCACACAGCTCCAAGGGAAGAAATATCATTAAGAATTGCTTTAAAAAAACGCAGGGAAAACATAGATAGGATGCCCAAACGTGCTTCCTTAAAGGCCACTTTTCATTAAAGGGATGATGTATGATATTAACAACACATCTGTAAATAAAGTATATGGCATAAGCAAATATTAGCATAAAATCTTGAATGAAACTTTAAGGCAAACAGATTACAAAGTGTTGTAGCAGAACAACTAATACGTCAGAGGAACATGCATAGTTCCTAAAATAGTGATAATTTTTAAAAGTAGTGATAATTTTAAAAACTGCCTGTAAAATGAAAGGCAGCAGTATATTGAGCTAAAATAACACAATCTTTTGGAGATCTTCATATACACCACTGTCTTTACTACAGTGCTTCAAATAGAAAATTCCTCTTATAAGCTTATAATTCATTACGAGACCAAGGCAGAGGAATGATGGGCTAACAGGGCAGAAATAGACCGGGTCTTCCACACGGATGCACCGAGGGTGCTTTAGGAAGGCTCTCCCTCTCTCCTAGGGCACATAGGAAGGACACTCAAGGAACAAGTACAGGGTAGCTGCTTTCCCCAACTCAGGTCTGCCATGGAGATCAACAGCAAGGAACATAAAAAGGGGGTTTAAGGAGTGTTTTCTGCAATGTGGAAAAAACTGTGTGCAGACTGTGGGGAGTAAACCGAGGAGGGAAGCATGAGCACTGCTGGGCTCGCGTGCCTCTCCTCGGCTGCACCGGAGAACAATTTCAGCTGGAGGAAAAGGGTCGGGGCAAAACTGGTTACAAAGACAAGCCTGAGACTAAGGGTGGGGTATAAAGGGTTCATAAAAGGTGGCAAGTGATGTCTGAGGTAAAGGCTAAACGTTTAAAAGAGAGAGTAACCAGCACAAAGATGCTCTCGGTAAAGGGTGCACAGAGGCTGCTGGAGCAGACCACAGGCTTGAGGGCGCAGCGTGCGAGGTGCGTGGGAGGCAAAGAGCAGGAAATTTGCAGGAGGAAGGCGCAGGGCACAGCCTGGAGGACGGGAGGGGAGGACAGGTGAAGCAGCCGAGGAAAGGCTCGGGGCAGGTTGAGGCACAGCACGCCGGCAGCGCACGGCAGGGGGCTCGATAGGGGCAGGGCCGGGCAGCTGAGGCGGCCGGAGCGGGGGCAGCGCGGCGGGCAGGGCTCGGCCCAGGGCCGGTGCCTACCTGGGCGTCTTGGCTGCGGCGCTCTCCCGGCGGTCCAGTACCCCGGGCACGCAGTTGGTGAGCTCGGTCCAGTCGGCATGCAGCCCGCAGCTCCAGCCCGTGGAGAAGCGAGAGAAGAGCCAGGTCTCCCTGCGGTTGGGCCGGTAGCAGGTGCACTTCTTCTGCCCGGGCCGGCAGTCGCACGGCACCTCCAGCCGCACGTTCTGCACCAGGTGGCGGCCGAAGGTTGTGCCGCCGGTCTTCTGGATGTGCAGAAAGACGATCACGTCCTCGCCCTTCATGTCGAACGCGAGCTCCCGTTCCAGCTCCCGCACGGGGAAGTAATACTTCTTCACGTAGTGCGGGTCCGGCGTGGGAAAGAGGTCCAGCTCCTCCGAGTAGGAGCGGCCGCTGGGGGAACCCAGGCTCAGACCCGGCCCCACGTACTGGTACAGGATAAGCATGAAGCACACCGAGACGGCCACGATCAGCAAGAACTTGCTGGTCCTCTCAACCATGGTCCTTCCCGCACGCTTCATGTGTCACCATCTCCCGGGGCTGCCGGCGCTGGGCAGACTGCGGCGCTGCTGGGGGGTGGGCGGCGGAGCTTCAGCGTCTGTGCCAGCCGCCTCCCCCCGCTGCTCCCCGGAGCAGAGCCTTCCCCGGGGGCGGCGGGGCCGCTGCCTGGGTCGCCTCGGCTCGCCGCCGTGCCCGCCCGCCCCGCCGCGGGCAGCGCCGGGAGCGGGGCAGGGGCAGCCCGCAGCCAGCCGCTCCGGAGGCGCCGCGGCACAGCGGCAAACTTGCGAGAGAGAGAGAGAGAGAGAGAGAGACAGAGAGGGGGCAGGAGGGGGGCGGAGAGGCACCGAAAGGCAAGAACCAGCCTCCTCTCGCCCGCCCTCCCTTCCCCGCGCTTCAGGAAGCCACCCCCATTCCGGCGCTGCCTCCGCCGTGCCCCAGCCCCCGCGGCACCGGCGCGGCTGTGCCCGCCCCCGCCGCCGGCTGCGCCCGGGCTCGGCTCGGCTCCTCTCAGCTCGGCTCGGCTGGGCCGGCAGCGAGCGCTTCCTGGCCGCGCCGCCCCGCCCGGCATGCACAGCGCCGCCCGCGCCGCCCCGCGCCCGCGGCCACGCTCCGACCGGCGGCGGCCCCGCCCGAGCCCCAGCCCCAGCCCCAGCCCCAGCCCCAGCCCCAGCCCGCTCCGCTCCCCGGCCCCGCTCCGGGCACCCCTCCCCGCACCCGAAATCCCCCAGCACTGCGGACCTGGGTGGGCTGCGCCTGCCCGAAGCACTCGGCTCTTTATGTGCCGCCTTAAAATGAATCCCGAGAAGCGGAGCTGGCGCTCCTCGGGGCTACGTTTATGCTCCCACTTTGAGGCAATTTGCATGGGAGTAGGAGTGGGGCTTGCTGCGGGTCTTCTCCCGCCACATGGGCCACCGCAAGCCGCTGGTTGCGATGTCGCGACTGGATGAAAGAGGAAAATGCTCCGGCCACACACGGGGTGATGATGGCTGTGAGCTGGAAGAAGCCTGGGCACGCCATCAGCCACAGAATGTGTGAATAATAAGAATAATACTACTAGGTGAAGCTGAGGCGAAAATCGGCGGGGGTGTTATTTATAGCAAACTTTCCCAGCGAAATGCTTTGTGCTGCTCAGTCAGGCGGACTGCTGCAGGGTTGGTTTGTCATCTTCAGTCCCCCAAAACACAGCAAAGCCTTGGGAACGCCAGAAGTGCCCGGCACGGAGCCGGCTTAGAGCGATCCCCTCTGCAGGGCAGCGCTTGGCAGGGGAAGATGCTGCGGGATCGGAGCGGTGCGGACCCGCAGAGCCCGCACGGTGTGCCCGGAGCCGGGCATCCCTTTACCGGAGCGGCCAGGGCCAGGCAGGACCCCCGCCCGCCACCAAAGGCACTGCCACCAAGTGCCCAGGGAACCCCTGGAAAGCACCATTTGGTGCCTCTCTGAGGGTAAAGGAAGGATGAAGCATGGCCCAATGTCAAAGAGTGAGGTTAAAATATAGTGGCAGTCATGCTGCCACCTCATCGAGACCCGAGTTATTGTCTGTGCAGAGTAAATGATACTGCAATTGTTAATTTCTAGCAAAAACAAAAAAAAAGTCTGACTGAAATGGACTGTTCTCCTGTCATTACTGCCGTTGGAGAAAGTTTCCTTAAATTTCTGGTGCTTTTTAAAAATAGAAGTTACAGTTAGATTTCAGTCTTCTGGCACTGAAATATTCCATCAGGTTACATTTTTAAATGCAAGTTTTAGGTTACATTTTAATCCAAATCAGGTTACACTTTAATCCAAATGCTTTATGTAAATGTAAAGGAATTCATGCCGAGGGGTCATTGTTAAACACTGGGTCAATTTTATAATGGCCAAGGAGGAAATGAAATCCTGCATTTTCATTTGAACACCCTGACAGATAAATCTGCTACATTTTGAGATGGCTGCATTACTCACAAGTTATGGAGCCCCAGTGAGTTATGCAGTTCTTCCCAAACAAGTAACAATAAAATGTTTATAGGACCCAAAAGCATCATATGTTGTGTTCAAACCATTCATTCTGTTTGATATTTTCCTCTTAAAAGTCTGCTTCTGATTCTCCTCTTCTCTTGTAGGTTAGTTGCTCCAAAAACAATGATGTCATTCTTATGCACAGAGTTCAGCTACACTGAGAAACAGAGCACAAACCTAATTTACAGGTTTGAAATTTATATTGTGATTTGGGAAATACATTATGTTTACATACATGGTTGCATACATTGCAGCATAAAAAACACAGAGCAGATTTTTGATTGCAATGTGTTTGCCTACAGTTCTAAACATGTAAGTATTTAGAAATGCCAGAACTTTGGTGAAATCAGCCCTTAATTTCCAGTTACATTTGCAATTGTTAATGAATTGTTTTAAACTTTTAACATATAATATCTTTTTACCTTTTCGTTAGTTATAAAGATGGAGATATTTCATTACAGATTTATATTTGTGGTAAATATAGTGCCTGTTATTTTGTGACATAACATACTAAAAGTCAATCCATCTAAGATAAACAGACCACAAATGAAAATACAGAGTTATGGCTGAAAATGTGCTGTTTTCTTTACTGCAGCACTTTCATCTAAAAGTAGGGGGTTGGGGAACATGCTGGAAGCATAGGGAAGGCCTGTACCCTTCTGATTTACACTTACACAATTACTAATACTTTTATTTTTATGAAGTGCTTTGGAATCCTTCCCTGATAATTCTATATGCTGCTCTGAAATGTTGGTATTTTAAAGGATCTTACAGGTGTGACTCACCTTGAAATGATCACTTAAGCAAATACTTAATCTCTACTTATACTCAAAATTCCACTGAAGACAATGATAGAATAGTTTTTCACTGCATGAGGAGTTACACATCAGGTACCATGTCAGTGCTGGTTTAGATCAGTGCTAATTTAGATTAGCAGAATTTAGAGAAGATCCGAGTAAAGTTAGAATAAGAAGACTGACACTTTCACTGGCTCCTGCATTGAAAACAACAATGTAAAGAGATGAGAAATCTGACAAATGCCAGTTGTTCCTGCTGCTTTCTGTTCCATACTCAAACTCCCTGTTTGTCCTCTGAATTTACCTCCACCATGAATTTAGTGATTTGTCCATCTTTCCAAGCTGAATCTTCCACTCTCAGGCCAGACTCCCTAGGCTTTCCAACATCTTCTCTGGAATTCACCACCCTAGGTCTGAGTAGCTCTGAAGGAAAGCTCAATTTCCTGTGAAGCAGTGAGACTGACAATCTGCAATCATCAAGATCCATAAAATCTAATTTTTTATGGAAAATGCATTTTGGGGGGAAAGTTGTATTTTTATCTCTAACCTGTGGACTAGAGGAGCTGCATATCAGATTTTGTCTCCACATTTTCCTAGGCAAATGCAAACAGAAGATCCCCCCCCCCCCCCCCCGTGGCCCACTGAAAAAGTTCTCTGTTGTTTTAGTGTCCATCTAATCCTTTGCATCCTTCCACTCCAGAACTGTGCCACACTGAGCAGAACCCTCTTACACAAGCAAAGTGAAATATTATGTTTGACACTTTTGTAGGAATCCAGTTGATCTTGGAGGATAAGCTGCATTGATTTTCAGTGAATTTCACTTGACTGAGTTCCTTCAGGTAGATTTGAAAGGTATTTTTGTACACACTAACCTGTGCTTGTGAAGGAACTAACTTTGAATTCTCACTACAAATTAATTCAGAATGAGGTCAGGCTTAGGTAACTACCTAAGTTACCTAAGCTTGGTCTACACTCAGCTCCTTTCCTGGCTTTCCTAGCTGGGTAAGCCAGCACTCATGATTTATTCATGGTAGGACCTTGCTAGGAGTCAGGTACAAGGATTAGAGATCTTAGAAATAACAATAAATAGACACAAATTTTGAACAGGCAGTTGAAAAGTATTTTATCATTGCTTGCTGCTGACTATAGGATGCCTAAATATTTATGTTAAATCTACTAAAATATTCTAATCTAATCCATTAAAATATTTAAATATGAGTTAACACTGAGGGGAGGACAAACTCGGGTATTTTCAGAGTATGGCTTATCACAGGAAACCTGCCATGAGAAAACAACAGTAAGAAATGTGTGAACCACACACCACTTCTGCCACCACAACCTCAATGAAATACTCATCTCAAAGCTTGATAAATAAATAGTGGCTTTAGTAGGCAAGGAAAATCTAACACCTTTTTGACTCAGAAGATACAATAGTTTCCTGTGAACTAGTATAACTTAGTTAATCAAAACATTGCAAAAAAGTCCTCTTTTAACACTTGCAAACCCTAAGAAATACCTCAAGAAATGTATTACCCTTAAATAAAGTTCTACTACTCACTCTTAAGGAAAAAAAAAAAAGTTTGTGTTTACTTTGTTTCTGGAGTATAAACTCCATTACCTGAAATAGGTTGAAACAAACCACTTGTTACCTCAATTTAGCTGTTTGGGTTTATAAGCCAGCTCCTTTAGGAAGAGTGGGCATGTGATACTCATTTGCTTTGCTGATGTATGTACACAATATATTGACTGAATGGTGAGGGGTCACAAACCACAGGCTGTACCCCTTCACCTGTAACATCAACATTCAGACCCCCAGCAAAGTGCAGAAACCTTGTTTTTCTGATATAAACTGGTTTTCTTGTCCACTGCTGCTGCAGCGTCAGTAGCACTTACCAGCCCTGCACATTTGCACAGAGTGGCAGCACTCACACATCATTTTCCTGTGATAATTGTACTCCTAGTTGGAAACCTGGAGCAGTAAACTCCACTATAAATATTCCACTGCTAGACTGGTGAAAACCCCACAGGTTCCTCACAGCCAGTGAGGGGATCACTGATCCCTGAGTACAGCACGGCTCCACTTAATTAAGGGAAGGAGGTATTGAATGATGCCAAAATCTGTTAGTCTCAGCAAACCTGGTTCTGATTTCAGGCTTTTGTACTGCTTTTGGGGACCACTGGAAAGTTTTGCTGTTTGAAAGGTACCAAAGACAGTCTTGGAAAACCTGGCAGAAACCAAAGCAGTGAAGGCACAGGCAGTTGTCCTAAAAGAAGGAACTTCATCAGCTACAGAGATCAAATCTGTGTTTTCAAACTACCTTCACAGTATTTATGATCTAATCCTCCTCCCTTCTCTCATATGGCTGCCATGGATCTATGCACGTCACAGTCCTGGGCCGTAAGATAAGTGTGTATTCCTGTTGCCATCTGTCAGAGCTGGGGCAGTTCTCTGCTGTCCATGGGGCAGTTTTTTCTTTATCTCTCCCCCAGCCACTCCTCCCTGCAGGAGATCTCTGCTGTCCATGGCCACTGAGTGTCCCTGCAGGGCTGATCCAATTCCATCATCCCATGGGGAGATGCTGCGCCCAGGGCAGGAGCCAAGCATTCCTACCTGGATCCAATGTGAGCCTGGCACAGCACAGCAGCCTTTGCCCAGGGCATTGCCAGAGGAGCAGCTTCTGCTGCCCTGCATTGCCAGAGGGAGCCCAGGCCCATCTCCAGCAGCCCTGGAGCTGCAGAGGAAAACTCCCCCCTTGTGCAGGATCCCTGCTCCAGCAGAGCCACAGCTGGCACTGCAGGAGGGCTGAGCCCCCATGGGATGGGGCTGTGCCACCCCCTGACACACAGGGGGTCAGCTCCTGTTCTAACTCTGGCAGTGGTTTTTTATGGGTTTTTTTTTGTCCTATTGAATTTGTATTTTTTTATTTTCCTAATAAAAAACTGTTATTCCTACTCCCATATCTTTACCTGAGAGCCCCTTAATTTCAAAATTATAATAATTCAGAGGGAGGGGGTTTACATTTTCCATTTCAGGGGAGGCTCCTGCCTTCCTTAGCAGATACCTGTCTGTTCAAACCAAGACAGTCACTTTCCAGGATGTCAGCTTATGACTGCTAAGACAGAGCCAGTTAGTTAATAATTGTATTTTCTCTCTTGCAAAGGGAATTGATTGAAACAGACCCACAGCAAAAGCCTTTATGTGCAGATCAGTGCTCGTGTGACACAAGTACATTTGTTGCATGCAGTGCCTGCAGATGCCAGGCTTGCCTGTGTGACGTTGGAAAGTCCTGAACTGATCTCTCAAATGCACTAATGTTGTATTTTCTGCGTCCCCCATCGTTGGAAGGAAATGATGCATCTGACTCCATGTTCTCATAAGGTTAATTTATTATTTTCAGATACTATATTATATAAAAAATACTATACTAAACTATACTAAAGAATAGAGAAAGGATACAGACAGAAGGCTAGAAGGATACTAATGAAAAACTTGTGACTCCTTCCAGAGTCCCAACACAGCTTGGCTGTGGTCATAAAGTTAAAACAGTTCACATGAAACCAATGAAACAACCACCTGTTGGTAAATAATCTCCAAACACTTTCCAAAGCAGCAAACACAGGAGAAGCAATCAGATAATTATTGTTTTCATTTTTCTCTGAGGCTTCTCAGCTTCCCAGGAGCAAAATCCTGGGCAAAGAGGATTTTTCCAGAAAATGTGACAGTGACACACAAATGCCTACAAGTCCAAGCAGGAAGCTGGGACTGCAGCTGAAGAATATATAGTTTCTAAGGTACTAATCCTTGTAAGGAAGGAGTTTGTGGCTCCACAGAGGAGGCACAAGGTGCCAGCTGTTACTCATTCAAGCTCCTTTTTCCCTGCTTGTACCACAACAGCTGCAGGATGCTGCTGCCTGGGCTTGATGGAAAGGACAGACCTATTTTGCAGTGGCATATTATTAGCATTATTCCCCATTCCTTCATGGGTATTAAATAAATGTAAAGGGAGCTTGGCTCCTACAAGGTTTCACTTCCCCTGAGTCTCCCTCGTGCAGCAGCTGTCCACTGGGACATGCCTGTTAGCAGGGAACAAGTGGAGCCCTTTCAGCCTGGCTCTGTAAAACCCCCCAGAACACAAATCCTTGGCTCCTGCCAGGGACACTAGTGGGATGTGTTTAGAAACACCAAGATGCTCCCATCGTGGAAGGCAGACTGCAAAGATTTTGGCTCTCTCCACATGTGTAAGCTATATCTCTACGGTCAGAAAATCAGGTTTTAATTAAAAATATTTCTCATTATCACACTATATACAAAAATCAAACCTTTTAGTATAACAGTACTTCTTTAGTTCAATCTACATTTAATAATATCTTTTCAATAACCACAAAAAATATTTTTCATTCATAAAAATAAAATTTAACCTACTATCTCAACACACATCAAAAATAAGTGACATAACATTAAAAAACTTACTCTAGTAACACCCAATATGAAAATAAAACATAAAAATAAAAAAAAAATCAATCAACATAAACCAAACTACAAAAATAATTTTAAACCTTAAAATTAAAAAAATTCTCAACATCTCTTTTTCTAAAAAAAATTCTCAGCATTTCTTTTTCTTTTTTCTGGAATAGTTTCTGTATGAGAGCTTAGTAACTTTCTGCAGTGACTTGAAGCTTAAGACTGGCTTGTGCCCAAGCTGGCTGTCATGAGTTTTTTGTGTCATATTAATCTAAATTAATAATTTCTAATTAATGTATAGAATATTTATATATATTTCTATATATATATATTATATTTATCTATAATCTATATATTAGAAAATTTCTAATTAATGTGTAGAATAAGTTCTAATTAATAAAACATATTAATTGAAATATTATTGGAAATAAAGTTGTTTAATCTTTACACTTTTCAGTAAATGCTGCAATGCACAAGGAAGATCCTTGTCTCTTTGCCATTGGGACTTCCATAAACATGTAGATGTCCTGTTAGCACATGCACTGTGTTTTAATGTTTTATATCATCATTTCCTTGATCTTTGTGAAAAAAACCCTTTTGTAAAAAAACTTTTTTTGTAAAAAACTGCAGGAAATTGAATTCTAATGCATTTATGCTTACAGAATTTTGACTTTCCATATCTGTGTAATTCTCTAGGAAAAAAAAATTAGAACCTGTGTTTATCCTACCATGCTGATGAATAGTTAACAGACAAATCAGGGATGCTGAAGTTCATGAGAAAGGAGTTACATGGAAAAAGTGACTAATCACTTCCTCATTTAATCCTCAAATTAAGAAGTTATGTAACAAAGTGAATAAGCTGGAAGCTATAAAATAAACTGGCTATATAGCAATTATGCTTAGCAATGTGCAGTTAAACTGGAAATGTGCACAATTCAGTTCTTAGGAGGCTTTTAGACAGAAGTCAATCAACTGAAAAGTGCAAGGAATTTGAAGTGCACTGTTTAATGTATTTTTCTAAAAAAGACGTGTACTGGCAAAGCCAAACTGTGAATTATCACAGCCTCTGCCTTTTGTTCACAGCATCAGCTCTTTCAATTCTGCTGCTTCTACAAGCAATGGAGCAGAGGAGCTGTAGGGTTGACCAGTGAATGTTTGAATACTTTCTCCCCAAATAAAAGTCAAGTTTAAAAATCCCTTAGAGTGAAAAAAATGCCCCCTTCTCTCTTCCCCCCTTCATTTTTGCAATATTTGAAGCACTGTGAAATTATTTCAGAGGCAAAGCAAGAGGAAGAAGTTCACGTTCCAGCTGCCTCTGTGTAGTAGGAGCTGCCAGAACCAAGAGATGGGGAATTTTCTGGCAGTGCTGCCCACCCACCAGCCATGGATCCAGGCACTCCCAGATCTGTTGATGATGTGAGCAAAAAGGATTTTCCACAATTGCTTTTATCACAGGGGTTGTGATTACCAGCATCTTATCAAAACAGTTCTTACAAATCAATACTTGAGAGCAAAAGGAAAAGGAATCTCATGGAGAGCACAAGACTAAAATGAAATCCACAACATTTATAAGTAAGGGGAAAATACTGCAAAGGAAGCTCATTTTTATTCCACAGCAACAAGAAAATTGGGAGAAAAGGCTGAAATGGCATGAGGCAAGCATGTTCTTGATCGTGAAATGAAAGCAGAGGGGCCCGTGCAGAACACTCAGGCTGCTCTCCCAGACTGAATTTCACCTTTTTTTCTGGCCTCTTCTGTCAGGGGTGGCACTTCTGTCCCTTTTTGACCCTTGCCACTGGGTGACTTGGCAGAGAGATAAGACCCAAACAATACCTAGCACTGACTTAAAATTGCACCAGATGAAGGAGTGACCAGCTCCAGAGGGGATCATCAGCTAAGCCTGATATGGGGACACACAGGGAAAATAAATGTAGACCCAGCAGTTTCTGCTCTGAGAGCTTATGCATTTTAAGCTTGATCTACTTAAGGCATTATCCATAGTATGTGAATCTCTTAATTCTTTTTCTTGATTTCTATCCTGAGCATCAGTGATAGCTGGTGGCACAGACTTTGCCTGCCTCTTCAATTTTGATATGTGGTCCTAGAAATTGGCTTAATATGTACAGATGAAGTACACTGGTATTACAGCCAGTTGGGATTAAGGACTCATAAGAACAATAAGAGGAAAAACCAAATAAATTTGAGCCTACTAGTCCATACATAGCAGAAATAGAAAATTAAACTTTAAAAAAACCCCATTGAAATGTATTATTTAACTTTAGTGTAAACACAGAAGTCCCATATACCCTGTCACCAAGTCTCACAAGCCAGGTAAGCATAAAACTCTCTATGGTTCAAAAACAACAGAAGTTTGAACGTGTGCTGATTTTTTCTAGATTTCATTCCTAGGCATGGAATGAATCAGTTAGTTAACTGATTCCTTCTCTCTGTCACTACACTTCATCCAGCTGGTACTTCCATTTATGTCTGCTGCAATAAAAAACCTCCGGCCTTGTTCTCCTCTGTCAGAGAGGTTTTGATCAACAACTGTTCACAGCCAGAATTCCACATCATTCCCTGTGAGGATGCAGTGTTACCTTCTTCACTGTACCACATTCTACCCACTGGATGATGCTGAGTGGAAACAGGAGGAATTCCAAGAATTCTTTATCACTGATAATAAAATAGGACCTAAGGAAGACCAGCCAGCACTGACAGATTTTGCATGTTCTAAAAAAACAACACAGAACACACACACACACTGCTGTAGGAAGCCCAGCAACCTATTTCCCTTAAAATGTGTATCACAGAAAATGAAAGAAGCTAAATGAATAAACAGCAATTCCCTTAGTAATAATAATAATTATTAATTAATTGCTAATAATAATAATAACAACATATTTTATTGTATAAAATATAGAATATAAAAAACATTATAATTATTGTAATCATTAATAATTGTTATTAATCAATAATTAATAAATTATTCCCTTTCCCTTAATTTCAGAAGTTTTAATCTCTCCCTCTGATATATTTATTACACAGTTAAAACACTTGAAGTTTTAATATCGCTGTGTTCTTTTCTTTTAATCAGACTTTTTTTTTTGTCTTCTTTTTTCCTCCAAGGTGGCAAAGTTTTATTTATCAGCAATTAGCTACCTTGCTGAAGCTTTGCCACAAGTATTTTGTATTTTTTGAAAAAAATACAAAATCCTTGTCTCTGCCCTCTCCTCAGGTGGAGCTGATGTGCCTGTACTGAATGAAACCTGGCTCTAATGTTGCTATCCCTAACTGAAAAAATATTTTGTAATTTCTTCTTGCTTGGAAAACTGTCAGAGGAGTATTCTTAGTTAAAAGTGGATTTTAGTTAAAAGGCTGAATTTGTGGATGCATGGGACATTATTGATAAGAATAATGATCATCTCAGACTTAGTTTCCTAGGTTTGATGAGAAGTCTCATGACAAGGCTGCTTACTGAAGCCAGAGGTGAGAGGTCATTTTCCCTGGCTCAGACACAAGTGTTTGTTTCACAGAAGAAACTCTAGGGAAAACTCTACTGTCTAGGAAATGGAAGAGGAAAAATTTCTCTCTCCAGCCAGAATATTAAACAAATCCACAAATCTGTCATGTTGGTAACCTTTTGAAAAACAGCTTTTGAGAACACTAAGATAAGAATCTCTGAACAGAAACAGACTGTTTAATACTACTTTTACAATGGAAATAGCCTGAAAAAAAGATGAGTTCACACAGGCTGGATATTGTTTAAAATAAAGCTACTATTCTTTCTAGTTTACGCTTCACAATATAGTGAAATGTATTATAATAGTTCTCAGGGTGGACACTGTTCTATGATGAAAATTATTTATTTTGGAATAATAAGTTTGCTCCAAATGTAATGTAGGTTCTTTTAGTATAACACGTACACAGAACTGATTTTCTAGAGCAGTGTCCACACAAAGCACTGTTCTGAAATTCTTACTGTGGTCATTTACTACCTAATAGAGACATGCTGTAAGCTTGTGGAAGGGATTGTGGAAGTGCTTTCTTTTGAGGCAGAACCTACTGTATGAGTGACACACAGCTTCTGTTGTAAGAAATACAGACCAGAATTTGGGGCTTTGTATCAATGCTAAACTATTGCATCATTTCAAGACCGTTGTGTCCTGTATGTAAATACTTGCATTATTAAACAGGAAAATTACTGTTGAAAAGCAAAAGCCAACTTGAGTAACTGGAGAATTTAAATTCAGAGTTTCCTCTGCTCCTGCTGCTAGGTTAAGAGGGGGCATTTTCTTCAGAGAAAAAGGTGTAGGAAGGAAGGTGTTTAAGCCTTGTGGGTGATACAGAAACGGAAATTGGAAAAATGTATATTATATTGAGACAAAGCAGTAACAAGGCACTACAAATCCAGGGCATCCCTTGCAGGAATGCACAGATCCTGCTAGTCACTACAGCATCCCTTGCTCCCACTTATGAAAAGGATCTGAATATCTCAAGTAAAGCAGAAACCAAGAAAAGTTATGGGCACTTCATTATTTTTATTCTGACAATCCGGCCAAATATACTAGAAAAAATTTCCCACCATTGCTGGAGATAAATCCTTGTCTCACTTTGGAAAGACAGGTGTCTGCTAAGGAAGGCAAGAGCCTCCCTGAAAAGGAAAATGTAAACTCCTTACTTATTATGATTTTGAAATTATGGAGCTCTCAGGCAAAGATTTGGGAGTAGGAATAACAGTTCTTTATTAAGGAAGAAAATAAAAATGCAGTAATAGAAAACAACCCTGCCAGAGTCAGAGCAGGCCCTGTCCCCTGTGTGCCAGGGTGGTGGCACAGCCCCATCGCATGGGGGCTCAGCCCTCCTGCAGTGCCAGCTGTGGCTCTGCTGGAGCAGGGATCCTGCACAAGGGGGGAGTTTTCCTCTGCAGCTCCAGGGCTGCTGGAGATGGGCCTGGGCTCCCTCTGGCCATGCAGGGCAGCAGAAGCTGCTCCTCTGGCAATGCACTGGGCAAAGGCTGCTGGGCTGTGCCAGGCTCCCATTGGATCCAGGTAGGAATGCTTGGCTCCTGCCCTGGGCGCAGCATCTCCCCATGGGATGCTGGAATTGGATCAGCCCTGCAGGGACACTCAGTGGCCATGGACAGCAGAGATCTCCTGCAGGGAGGAGTGGCTGGGGGAGAGATAAAGAAAAAACTGCCCCATGGACAGCAGAGAACTGCCCCAGCTCTGACAGATAGGAATAGAACACAAACACCCAAACCACATCGTGCAACTTGAGAGCATTTTGTGCTGATTTTACAGAAATTCAAGTAAAATGGGGTTAGACTTTCCTCTTCATAGCTTCAAGGAGCAAACAGCTGCCTGCTGATAAGGTCAAGCCTCTATCTAGCATTTGTTGCCACTGGACTGGCAAGAATTCCTTTAAATAGCTTCAAGAGAGTCAACAATTGCACCTGCAAAATTATAGAAACAATACAGCAAATGAATATGTATCAGCAGACTGTGTTTGTTTGGATATTCTGATCTGCAGAGATGGAAAGTTTTTGTTCCCACAGCTTTTTCTGGTTGTTGCTAACACAACAGCTGTAAGCCCTGGACTGCCAATGGCTTTGTCAATACAACCTCTGAAAAAGATGCTCAGCTCTAGAAAAGGTCGCTAAAAGTACACCAGTAAGTGGAAATCAGCAAAATGGGTGTGGTTTCTTTGCTAAGAATATCAGTTTTCCCACAAAAATGCCACCTTCAGTGGCATTCATGCAGGCACAGTGGGAGCCTGACAATTGGAGTGCCTCTGGCTTGAGCTCAGAGCAGCTTTTATGGCAACTTCACTGCAAAGAGCCGTGGAAGGGCAGCTCTGAGCAGCAGTCAGAGTGGGCTTGTGTGCACACTGCCAGCAGTGCTCCCTGGCAGCAGCCACTGCAGCAGGATGTGTGTTGTATTTGCAGGGACCCCCATGGCAGGGAGGGATGATGAATCTGACTCCATGTTCTCAGAAGGTTAATTTAGTATTTTATGATACTATAGTATATTAAAGAATACTATACTATACTAAAGAATACAGCAAGGATACTTACAGAATGCTAAAAAGATAATAATGAAAACTCCTGACTCTTTCCAGAGCCCCAACACAGCTTGGCCCTGATTGGCCAAAGAGTGAAAACAACTCCCAGCAGAATCCAATGGAAGAATCACCTGTGGGTAAACAATCTCCAAACACATTCCACATGAGCACAACACAGGAGCAGCAACTGAGATCAGAATTGTTTTCCTTTTCTCTGAGGCTTCTCAGCTTCCCAGGAGAAAAATCTTGGGCGAAGGGATTTTTCAGAGAATGTGAATGCCACAGATGTGCTGTTCTTTGGTGCTGTTTTACACTGCTGAACTGTACAATGCTCTTAGGGCAAGGTCAAAATGGGAAAGGCAAAATACTCTTTCATTATCTCCCTGCTTAGGTTCCTCAATATTTCTTTATACTAATCACTGTCATTTTGGGAAAGGGCCTGTGTAGGAAACACACACAGCTGAGTGGGAGGAGTTGCAGTTTTGGTTTCCATGCACAGCTGGCTCACTGGTCCCTGAGATTTTAATGGGTCAGGGCTGAACTGGAAGAACTTACAGATTGGTAAACTGGCATTGATTTTAGCTTTCCCTATTGTGTCAGTTATAATTTACAATGATTTGGGAGCTCTTCAGGTAATTGGGCTTTCCTGCACTGGAGTGGAGCAGGCACCTCAGTAGAAAAGATAGTGTGGGCAAGCTGAGAGTAGAAATTATCAGAGCTCCCTTATATATGCTAACCCTAGGAATTATAGCCTCAAAAAAGGCCAAAAAGTGCAGTGATTTGTCTCTAGGAAAAAGAATTGACACAACTTCTGTGGCATGCAGGAGAAAAGAGGTGGAAAGAAAAATGAGCACTGTCCTCCCTCTTGAGATAATCTGGAGAGAAGAAGTAACAGGGTCTTTGTTCTGGACATTAACCTCTGTGAGAAGAACAACTTGTGCCTGTTCTGTGCCACTTTATCTCTCCCCAGACCAGGGTGAGGGTTTTGATGCTCTGCAGCACATTTCCCTTTGCCCAGTCCTGCTGAGGGAGATAGCTGTACATTAAACCATAGAAAAGATCCCACTGTAGATTCTAATTGCAAACAATTCTCAGCAGTAAACTGATTGCATGCTTTTAAAAAATCTAGAGCTTGAGTCATGTGGGTACAGGAACATATTGAAGATGTTGATAGGAGAGTGTGCAACCACTCTCTCTAAGATCTTTTGATGTCCCAGATCAAAAATCTGGTCTCCTGAGCACAGAGATCTATTCATCAGTGCCTTGTGACTTTGGATAAAGAATGATAATCACAGTGACAGGGAAGTTTGAGGAAGTACCATAATCAGAAAAACATTTGAGCTAAAGCCATATTTTAGAGTACTGCCACCTCCTGTGTGACTTTTTTGCACTGTGGTAGGTTTGATATCACGGGACCTTGTACTCTGGAGTTTACTAGCGGGTTTTTTTTGGTTTTTTTTTTGGTTTTTTTTTTTACTAGTAAATTTTATGAAATTCAGTCCATGAGCCATGAACTTTACCTACAGTATTTAGTCCAAACAACTCCCAGAATTTGTTCTGCACAAAGCACAATCCTGTGCTCCCTGCACTGTGTGAATGGAAGATGCAGACACACAAATGTGGCTTAGCTTTAGGCACTTGAATATCCAATCTTGACAATACTCTAGTCAAATTTACTTTTGTCTTCTTACAGAGACTATAATGGGAGAAAAAAAGGGAAAGGTTAATTAGTATTTATTGCTTCCTTGCAAACAACTACCTCTAAAGACACAAATCTTTTATTGTAGTAAAAATATGTAAGACAATCCAGTGTGTTCAAATTTGAGTTCATCCCATCTTTTGAGTTGACAACTATGTAATTCACTGAAGATGGAGGCAGTGGTGGGGTCTCAGGCATCTTTTGAAGATGATTAAATCTGGTCAAAATGGAGTTATATCTGTACCAGAGCCTAAACTGAGCACACATGAAATTTAGGCAATAACAAGGCAGATCAGTGTTCTATAAATTGCCCTGATCTTTACAGTATTCTAAGGTAAACAATTAGAGGCAAATGCTCTTTGAGCTCATGTTCTTGAAGACAAAATTATTTTTCCTGTGTCTAATTCAAGATGCAGAAAGCTTGTGTCCCCTTTCAGTTCTTAAGTTCACCAACCATCTTTTTTTTTCCCAAGAAAGGGAAATAAAGCTATCCCAAGTTAACAGATCAGTGTGACTACAGCCATCCCCTCCCCCCCCCCAAAAAAAATAAGAGAAAATTAAGCTCCTTGGCAATCATATTGTTCCAGCAAATTTATTGACTTAGTTTTTATTATTTTTTCTTTATAAGTAACAATGTTTCACTCCTTAACACCTCATCATCCTTTGGTCTTGTTCTAAATTCTTTTCAATTCTATCTCTTAAAACCACAGAGTTTTCATTTGTTATCTGGACTTTGTATCGCAACTAATTTTTAACTGTGTATCCTATCCTGTTGATAATTAAGCTGATCTCATGAATCAGTTGATATCTAAATTTTCTCAACATTTTCTCAGAGGCTCATGTGATTTTGGACACTGGTGTGAGTCACTGAAGGAAGTTTTTATATGTTGCTTACTTTTAATGTTTTGTGTTTCATTAAAGCTTTAAGTCCTCCTGTCACAGACCTCAGATAAAGATGTAATGCTGGTACTAGAAGTGTCAACTTAATTGTTTCAAAATATGATGTATTGTTGAGAAAGCTGAGCTCTTAACAAGCTGCTTTTGGGACTCATCTCACTGGATTTTGGGGCCCTTGAACTTTCTTCATTTGCTAGAGGTTGTGCCACGAGTCTCTTCCACAAACCCTGCTGAGCATCCTGGGCACCACTCTTTTTCTCACCTTCACTGAAGTAGGACTCTGCTGCCAAGGGGGTGCTCTGAAGTAGCTTCAAAATCCATTTCCTGAGGCTGCAGCCCTGTGAGCACCCAGGGTTTTCTGTCAGCCTCTTCAGGAACATGTGGCCAGCAAAGCAAAAGGGCACTCAAGATTTGAGAGGGCTCCAAAATACCACCACATTCACTTTTATAAATCTGTGCACCTACTTGTCACTTGTTGCTTGCATTTATTTACACATAGCTACTTCTTTCCTGCTCCTCAGCATTCCTAGCTTGGAACAGCCAGGCCCTGCTGGAAAAGTGCTTTGCATCTTTTTATCAATAAAGGGAACTCCTCTTCCCTTCCCTTCCCTTCCCTTCCCTTCCCTTCCCTTCCCTTCCCTTCCCTTCCCTTCCCTTCCCTTCCCTTCCCTTCCCTTCCCTTCCCTTCCCTTCCCTTCCCTTCCCTTCCCTTCCCATTGAAACTTCAAAATGTGCTTTTCTAATCTCAATTTGCCCCTTTTTTGCTGTAGAAGATCCAATATTGATTTACATCATTACACTTGTTTACTTTTTACTTTAAAAGGGAACATTTCTAGCCCCAAGGGCCTAAGCAGAAAAATGAAATTAAATCATGCAATGCTTGAGTAGGTTCATGCAGTTGTTTACAGCTGTCAGCCTCCTGTCCCAAATATCTTCCAATTGTTTCTGGACTTTATGGCACCATAAATATGCATTTAAATAGTTGTAAATATGCACCAGGTAAGTTTTACTTCCCCTTGGTGTAGGTTTGCAAGTTTAGCAAAACTGATCAAAAATGCCTGAAATAATACAGATTCTGGGCCCAAAGATATAACACAGAAATTTGTTAAATCAAAAATGCAATTGAAGAATACACATTTTTGCACCTGGAGCTCATAAATTCTGGGACTTTAGACATGCTTATACTAGGGAAACTTTGGAGAATTAGGATATTTTAATACATCATGAATCTTAAAGAATTACAAATTGTATATCATATATATGCACATATATATCAATACTGTGACAATTATTATTTTGGCTTAAGACATATTAATAAAGATAATCATAAATATGATTAAAACCAAAATATTAACAAAGAATTCTAAGAGCTTTTCTTTAGATGAGCACATTTATGAAAAAGTAAACTGGGAAAGTGTCACACTGTCCCTGAATCAATAAATAAATGTAATAAAAAAAGAAGAGCACACTGTAATTCTGAGTACAGCAAAGGCACTGTAATTCTGCAACTTGGTTACATTTTTTCCATGAGCAACTAATTTAACCTCTCTCTCACTTCTTGGTTTTCCTATTAGTAAAATAGGAATTGTTTACTTAAAAAAAAAGTTGCAAGCATTATGAAGCAGAAACGTTATCAGAATTACTGAGGTAGGTAAGGTCCTGTCAGTTTATAGCAAACCATCCCCACAGCCAGGGGTACTGTGATAACCTGGCAATTGTGAAATTGAAGATTCAGCATTGCTCATGCAGTAAGATTAGAAAGGTCACAACACTGCAAGCTGGCATTATTTTCATATTTGGCAATAGGGAAGATTGCCCCCATAGCACACCTGCCTAGCTGAATATTGATTTGGCTTCACTGATTACAAATGGAATGTAAACTGATTAGAAAGCAATTAGGAGTAAATCTATAGGAACAGGGTTTTTTCTCTTCTTTCTTCCTGGCCAGCCAGCTTGATGTCAATCTGACTCTTACTTTGCCACTGGCTGGCTATAGGCAGGCAACAAGAAAATAAATTATCATTGCTGATTCAACCCTGAACTGTGAAAGTAAAAGGCTTTATTCATGCTATTCCTCAAGGCTGAGAAACTCTGCCATGTTTAGTGGCTTTACAAAGGAGTAAGAAAAACCCACGTATGGCTTCTTAAGGAAATATTCCCTTCTTACCTCTGACCTCTGTATAGTCCTGGTGAAGCTGCACTGATAATAAAGTCTCTTGTTGCTCTCTTTAGCTGCTCACTTAAATACTAATGGAACAGTCTAAAGGAAAAGTTGCCATGGATTCAGAGTAAATGCCTGACCTGAAAAAGAGTCCAATAATGATGAAGGCTAAAAGAAGTTTTGCTTTTAAATTTGTCACCAGGAACTAATGGTTAGTGCTATTCCACTCACAGTTTGCATGTACTCCTATGCCACATGAAAATTTCCCTGGAGAAATAACAGCTTTTTTGTACTGTGAGTAGCAAAACTACCAAAGTCTGGGTCTGTACAGATTTGTACACTCTGTTCCTGAGTTCACCCCCTGCTCTGCAAAACTCCCATGTTTTTACCACGCTCCCAATGCTCACTGCCTCCCCCACATCCTGGATCTGCAGTTATACAACACTCAGACTATCCCAGGGGTGATTCATCATCTCTAGCTACTAAATATGTCAGAATAGATAAGAATATGTGTGTGAATATCCATATATAACTGTAGATATCAGAATATTTAATACCCTATTTAAAGATCTTCATATATTGGGAGAGTAAAATTCAGCCCGCCCAGCTTTCTCATAGAAGTTGGCAGCCTGTTTCTTTCCTATATACACATGAGGATTTTTAAAAAAAAAAGTTGGGAACTTCATGCTTTTGGAAATATTTCTCTGTCGGGACCCAGGACATTCCTCTAGCTACCCTAAGGAATTCGAGACCCTGGCAGGGGGCTCAGAGACCTTGGCACAGAGTCAAAAACACCTGTGCCTTCAATTTTAGTCCATAAAAAAATTTACCAACTTTGTGTGAGAATTTACAAGCCACAAAAAGTTTGAGTAAAATGATAGCTGGTTTGGCACAAAGTGAAAAAGTAGAATTTTGGGATTTTAGAATAAGAGTTCAAGAAACAGAAGAATCTAAGCAGGTCCTGTCCTTCTTCTTCTTTCTTCTTGTCCTTCATCTTCTGCTAAGATGTTGGCACTTTTTGATTAGTTTAGAGTAGAGACAGACTGTAACATAGGTGATAGGTATTGGAAAATTATTGCAATTAAAGTACACGTAGTTCTTAGTATAAAAAGTTAACACCATCCCAAGGGCAGTCACTGTGTCACAACCCGACCTGCCAGACAGATCTCAGCAAATCAAAAAAAGAATGTAATAAATAAGAAAAAATAAACAACCTTGAAAAGCCAAACCAAGGAATCTCAACTTCTTTGGTCACAGGGCTGGGGAAAAAAGAAAATTCTAATATCTCAAAAGTCATCTCAACCACAGAAACCTGAGATTGCTCATTCCTGAAAGTTAACAGAGGCAAAAATGTTAAAATGTTAAAATGTTAACACTTTGCTTAACCATGGGTTAACAATGTTAAAACCCTGCTTGAGGTGCTTATGTAGCACAGGTGATTTATTCTGAGGTATGGCTCAAAACAGACACAAACCTGCACAAACTCACCTGGAACAAGAGCATGGGCCACAAATGCTCTGTGACATTGCCTGAATGTTTGGCACTGATATTTCCTTTGCTTGAAGAACCCCTAAGTTACAGAGCTGCAGCTTGGATGGGGGGAAGCAGCTGAAATCCTTAGGTTGGTGCATGAAGGAGCTAAAGCAAGCAGGTCACCATCCTTTCCCTTCCTTTGCTATAATTTCCATGTTATTTCATTACAGGTGAGTCTGATGGTTTTCATAATGTCAAGGACCAAAGGACAACCTCAGAGGGCCATAAGATGGGTAATTCTGTCTTTCTTGTTCAGAAGAATTAAAAAAAAAAAATTAAAAATTTAGCATGCCAGGAAAGGTCTTCACTAGACACAAGAATCTAAAGGTTTTAGAGTCCACTGCTTTGTCCCTTGATTATGGGAAAAAACCACCCTCTTATATCTTATGGATTTAAAGTCTCAATACCTGTTACATCAACTCTCTGCTGGTCATGAATCAGCTTTTTAACCTGTATTTTCTCCACAAGCTCAGAACTGCTTTCAGATGCTATGGAAAGCTGGCAGTTTCTGCACAGCTCACATTTCAAACTGGCACCCTCAGGAAGCTGGACAAGCCAGGCTGTGCCTCCACATGTCACACATTCCCCTCTGCTGTGAAGGGAGAGGGCTCTCAAGCTTCACATTTGACAATGGAAGTGATTGAAGATTTAAAATACTTTAAAATTACTATTTTTGTTGTGTACCATTAATATTTATGCTGTCATGAAAAATGTTTCTTCCTATTTGACTGAAGAAACATTTGTTGCATATGAAGCTCAGATTTGTGATATCCTTGGTAGTTTCTTTACTTTCATGTTCCTAAGCTTTGTGAGGGATATCAATACCAAACTGCCACTTAGGAAACTTGAACAGTTCTTAAGACAGAGAATTTTCTTGTGGCGCAGACAAGAGTCCTTATTCCCTTTACCACTTTTGACAAACATTTATTTATTCTGCCTCCATGTAATGTGTTCCTAAAGCCACCAGCTCAGGCTTTCTAGATCCTCTCTCTGTGTATGCCACTGCTTTGATTTCTTTAATTTTTATTTTCTAAAACAAATCTTTCCTAACCACAGTCTTCATCACTACTGAGAGTCCCTTGCAGAATAAAGTTTGGTCACTCCACAATTTCCTAAACCACTGCTTTTCTTGCATTGCAGAAAAGTGAGAGAGCATTAAACTCAAATTATACTAAACAGTATGTGGACAAGAAAGGCCAAGATTTGTTGAAGTTACATGACTCCAAGCCACTATTTTGTGGCAAGCATTTTTTGGATTAGTGCTGCTGTAATTCTCCCAGGGCACGCAGCCCTGAAGAAAGGGAAAGAACGTGACCAAGAAAAAGCAGCATTCCTGGCTGTAGCAAATAACATAGGATGGAAGCTCACAGAAAAGGAGGAGAAAAGAGACACAGTGGGAAAAGGAAGAGACAGAAAATATTAACATTTTTGCTGTTTGGTGGATTAGACCATTACTTTGAAGATTTAAATTTTCCACTGATCACAGAGAAAAATGGAAGCTATTTTGACTGAAAGAAAACATGGTCACATAATGAATTTCCGCTTAAGTATAATGGCAGTCCTGCAATGCACTCCATAAATAAAGTATTCTTCAATTAAACAGACATTTCATTCCTCCTTCCACCAAACACTGAATAGAAAGAAAAGATCACTTGTCCTCTTGTAACTTAGATCTAAAGTGTATATGTAATCTAAAACCCTAAATTTATATAATACACTCAGAAAGTGCTGACACAGAACACTGGCATGAAAAACTTCTCCTGGCCTTTTGGATCGTCCAAATTTAAAAGCAATAGATGAGACATTCCTTCCTTTATGGCAAATACCTGTTTGTTTGACTGATTTTAAGCCTGTATGGAAGCATTCTTCCTGGGTCATACAGTTTGTTCCTCAATTGCAAGTCCATTGGTGTGGTGACTGTGAATATTTAGACATAAAAGCATGGGGGAAAAATAGAAAAATCTCACTATCTTAACTATTATTTGTACAAGGGAGCTCAGGCAGGCAGACATCTTTTCCAGATTTATTTAATTGTGGTGCAGGTCCTGCTCAATTACAGTGTGGTTCTAGTGTTCTTCTAGAACTTACTTTTTGCCAAAAATGTCACTGAAGTGGCAAAAGGCAAACTAGAATGAACACACTTAGGAGATACTTTTTCATTGCTAGTTAGATGAAAAACTAAGCTTTCATTCTTTCTGAAATGAAATAATTTTTCCTTTTGGGTCATTTCTCAGAACTGTGTCGTGTATTTGTGATCTGTTCATTGGTCACACTGCCGTCTGCTCATCCTGGTTTCCAGAAGTTGAGATGTGGTGTTTGTTGGAAGGTTTTAACCAGAGCTGAACACACAGCCTGAAGTGAGCACAGTGAATATTTTGGCATGCTGGGTTTGCTGCTCTGCACCTTCAGCCACTTTCGGAGAAGCCTGTAAGTGACTGCAGTAAAGCCTTCATGGAGCACATGGAACCTGTGATGCTCTGATGGATTGGTATAAAATCACATTATCCCCCTTGTTATAAATGATCAAATCGAGAGCCAAACTTATAAGAAAATTTAGCAATGATTTATTAATTTGTCCGCGAGACCGAATTTCGATCGTCAAAAACCACCACAGCCAAGGTCAGCGTTGACCCCGGGATTGGAGCTGGGTGAACATACGGACCTGACCCCTGAATGTCAGTGTCTCCCCTGTTCACAAATGCTGCTTTGCGCAGTGAGTTCTTATACAGTTTATTCTGCCTGAAGCAGAGATGACTGAATGTTCCTTTGTGTCCCTTCACATGCAGAACTGGGGCTATACTGTTGTGGTGTGAAGCAATATCCTGTTTCACCTTTCCCAGTCCCTCAGGTGTGCCAACCTCTCCTTTCCCCTCCCCCTTGCCCCCTTGCTAAGTGCTGTCCATCAATCTTAACATTCCAGCAAGGGCGTCATCTGGTTGGTGAAGTTCAAAAGATGCTTCTCAGCCCTGGGGTCATTGGCTCGTCTAGGTGTCATTGTCCTCTGAGACTCCCCCCCTCCCACCTGGTTGGTGGCTCACCTGTCCCTTCCCCTCCCCCTTTCCCCGGGCTTAAAAAGACACGGGACTATGCGGTCGGGATTCTGCTGTAGCTGCTACAAGATTCAGAGATCTGTGACCCTGGAATAAAACTCTGGATTAAACCCTACTGCAGAATCCATCTCCTTTTCCTCTTCACCTCACTTAAAGCCTTTCCACCAGAGGTAAATCTGAGTTCCTGCTTGCCTGGACTTGTTCAAAGTGCCAGCTGCAACATACAGCCAGCCAAAGGTGTCTCTGAGGTGAAACACCACAGCTCCTGCCTTTGGTCCAGCAGCAAGGGCCAGACGAGCCCAGGCACGTTTTCCATCCGGTAATATTGGGATCTTGTTCCAATACTATACATGTGCAGAGTTAGACAAAAGTCCAATCCAAGTGTCTAGATGTTGTCAGAGCACTCCGGAGAAGTTGGCATTCACATGTAACAGGGTGGCGCTGGTGATCACCATGGTAGATGCAATCTCCTAGGTGAAAATCTCTCTTGAGTGGTCCTGGCGTCCCAGGAAGCCGGTGATTATCACCCAGCAAGGTTCCATTCTTACGTTAAAGAACCCAATATTATCTTAACGTTGTCCGGGAACTGGATGAATAATAATAAGACACTGCTCCCGGCTGGGGTGTCAAAAGACATAGTTTGGATCTTACAATATTTTATACATTAATAGTATGGATTATTTCTATCATATACTACACCCTTAAACACTTGCTGGTAGATTTCCATGTTCATACTTTGGATAATTATTGGAGATGTAGGAGCAGCAGCAGGATACAGAAGTGGTAATATTTTTGTAAGTGTGTGAATGAGCAAGGGGAGCCAGAAGTTTCAAAAACTGATGTCTCTCCTTCCAAATGATTTGGTATGTGAAATGTGTCCTGCAATTTCGCTAAATTTAGCTTGTTTCTTAATTTCTGTTTATTAGCAACCCTAGAGAGGAATTCATATGTGAACCATTTACAAGGAATTCTCAATATATGCAAAACTAAGACTTGCTTTGGTCTATCTACATCTCCTTTCATTTTGTGAACATCCATTTTTCAAAAATTATACTGATTGGTAATTTTTACTATATGGTCAAGTTTCACATGTGTAGCAGTGAAATATACAACTCCTTTATGGCAAACAAAATGAACAATGAAACCCAAATAAAAAACATATCAGTTAGTGCAAACAGAACCAAAAGTCATGATTCCAAATCCTCCCAGGGACAGAAAACTGTAGGACTACAGGTGTCAAGGAATTCCTGGATGATGTTTACAACTGTGCCTACATTATTCTTGAGAAAATGCCTTTCATTTGTCAAAGAGATCAGCTCTATGAGATATGGTGTGAGCCCTACTACAAATAGCTGCTATAAGATATCATACGGGAAAAATTAGATTGACATATGAAAAAAAATTATCATGGCCTAATTCAGCAGCCTTGGATCTCCAGTGCAGCAACTATGGAGCAGGACTTGCTTTCTTATGGAGGAGGTTTGGGTTTTCAAGCTCTTCAGGGTATTCTCATCCATGAGATTGCCTCACTGCTGAATTTTGAAGCTTTCTTGGGCAGACACAGCATTGAACTGCAGACTCCATTTGCAGATCTGCTTCTGTCCTAATGCTGGGATTACTTCCATAGCTGAGCTCAGAATAGCAACATTCAACATTTGGTCCCATTCTCTCTCCTTCCAAAGCACTCAACCTCTTTGATAGCAATTCTGTATGTCTGCTTGATCCCTGCAGACTTATGGAAGACCTGTGTGTGAATCCCAGGGTGGGATTTAGCATTAAGAGACAAATAACTTTTTGTGTGCTGAGCAGTGAAAATTGGCAGGAGGCAATGTGTGAGGAGCCAAGAAAATAAATGCTTCATGGCTACCTATTCTTCCTCTCCTCCTTATCTTAAAGGCTTTCAAGGACTTTGGATGCTCTGCAGTTTAAATGATTACCTAAAAGTCCCCAATTCAGCATCTGAGTTGGAAAAATATTCAAATTGCCTCCATGCTCTTGTTTCACTCAAATAGCTCTTGTGTTTGTGCTTGAGAGGTGCTCATCAAATCATATCAGTCCATCAGCTAACCATACATGATACAGTATGTGTGAAATGCCTGCTAAATGTTAGGATGTGTGGCTTACCTGGTCTCTTTAAATTAACTTCTGCAGCCTCTCATGGTCTGAGTTTCTCAGGCATCCTGAACCCGCCCTGAGGGCACCGGGGCATTTGGGGAGCCCATTCTCCCAGCTCCTCCCAGTGGTGAAAGGGAAGAAGAGCAAAGCAGAGCTTCCTTCCAATGTCTACATTCCGTCTGAGAAGATCATCAAAATTCCCAGACCCCTCTGACTGAAGCATCAGAGCTAAGGAGATGCTCAAGACAGGGACTTATAAAACCTTGAACACCTGTGCATTCCACCCCAGCCTATCCAGTCTCATTTAGCTCTGACCACAGTGGTCTCTGGTATTGCAGTCTGGAAAGGACCACTATTGTATTTGCAGGGATGGCAGGGAGGAATGATGAATCTGACTCCATGTTCTCAGAAGACTAATTTATTATTCTATGATACTGTATTATATTAAAGAATACTAAACTGTACTATAGAATACAGAAAGGATACTTACAGAATGCTAAAAAGATAATAATGAAAACTCCTGACTCTTTCCAGAGCCCCGACACAGCTTGGCCCTGATTGGCCAAAGAGTGAAAACAACTCCCAGCAGAATCCAATGGAACAATCACCTGTGGGTAAACAATCTCCAAACACATTCCACACGTGCACAACACAGGAGAAGCAACTGAGATCAGAATTGTTTTCCTTTTCTCTGAGGCTTCTCAGCTTCCCAGGAGCAAATCTTCGTGAAGGGATTTTTTCAGAGAATGTGAATGCCACAGACCACCCAGCCTCCTCAGTCACCCACTGCATGCTCTTTGCAGTGTCTTGCAGGAGAAGGAAAATGAAAATACTTCAACAGTGTTGGATGGGATGCTGCCCAAGAAATATCAAATTGGAAGCAGCTGTGCTGGAAGGTACCATCTGCACTTGCAGTATAGCTCTTTCATTTTCAAATGACTGGATGTACAGGAAACGTCCTCCAGCAAAGCAATGAATATTTATTTGAGAAGTCTGCTGACAGAAAATCCTTCTGCTGCGGGCAGAATCTTTGCGGCCAGCAAATTTTGCAGCAATGAAGTGACCACACTGTGCCCCACACATTTACACATTTTTCCTATATAAAATCATCTGTTCCATCTCTAAAGAGCACAGTGTTTCTGCCAACCATTCAACCTCATGCTGCTGCAACACAAAAGTGAAACCACAACCCTATGGAAGAGGTAGCTGATTTCTGAGAGGGTTTGTGATGAAAAAAACAAGAATCCAATTAAAAAGAGCAGTGATGGATGTGTGGTTAAAGATATTCCTAAACTTAGTGTCCTTTGACTTCTCTTGGCTACCACATTTGGCAGGTACACAACAAAAACAATCCCTTCATCCAGGCTAATGGTTTTAGCAGCCAAAATCTGAAAAGCATCCACCACCTTCTCTGTGGGACTCCCAGCACAGACCAGGAAAATTCTCAGCCCAGCCCCACTCAGAGGCTTGCAATACCAGCCTCAGAGACTGAAGGGGACTTTTCACAGGGGAATGTTGCAAATATCAATAGAAAACCCTGATGGCTCTTAGTATACTTCTCAAGTTCTGGTTCAAACTTACTGGCAGCCTCACCTGCAGTACAAATAACCCTTGAGTACCATCTACTTTTGCCTTGACCTGTCTGTAGCCCAGCATCTGAATTTGTTAGGAATTAATGCCATCAAGTTCTCACACGGGATAGCTTAGAGTGGGGTTATAAAGTTTATGAGAGGAAAAAAAGTTTTCTTTACAGGAATTTGGAAAGATTCCTGTTAACTCACCATGCCATGTTTGCAAATGTCTTATCCCAGATCTGAGGAGAGGCAAGAAGTGCATTAGCAGTAAATCCATATGACAGAATGTATGGTGGGAGCCAGCCTTGTCTTCATATCTGCTGCAATAATGTCTGCAGTCAACGAAAACTGAACTGCTTTTTCCTTCTTCCTTGAATTCTAGGGCATGGATGAATTATTTCCTAGAGTGTGAGGGTAGCTTTGCTGGAACTTTTGGTGTTGCAGCACTTCAAAGAAGCAATCCCTTAAGGTAGAGATGCTTATTCCAATCCCTTAAGGTAGAGATGCTTATTCCACTAAGGATTTGGGGCCTGTACCCACCTTTCTTCTTGCTTGGTTAAGACCAGAGGGAGAAAGAAAATAAAGGAGAAAAGGAGTGAGGTGAGGTAAGCAAGGAAGAGACAGAAGGACATTTTTACTGTGGTGCTGTATTGATGATAAATGGATTGATGATAAATGGATTCTCCATTCTGACTTGTAGATTTGTGTTATCTCTTCCTCCACCAGCACAGTTGTGCATCACAGGCACGAATCCAAACTTGTCAGCTGACCAGAGCTGGGGACTGTTATTCCAACCAAATGCCTTCAAAAAGGCAAAGGGAGGTTGTAGCTCTGGCCAGGGGTTGCAGATAGCACAGAGGTTGTGTGAAGATTCTGTTTTGTTCCCTGGGAGCACATCTCCTCAGCTCCTGCTCTTTCTGACACCTTGCCATGCTTTCTGCTGCTGGTGTGAGCTCCAGCACTGTGCTCAGCAGAGAACAGGCAGGGCTCTCCTGGCATCACTGGGGGATGATGAATTGTCATAAGGATATGGGGAAAAAACATTTCAAACCAGGTTTTTAAGAGTTTGAAAAAGAGGTCTGAAAGTGTTGAAGTCTTCAAAGTACTCAGATGAACATCCTGTTCCTTTGACCTCAGAAAAGAGGGATTTCCCTGTGGGTGTGGAGAGCTCTTCTGAGCACACTTCTGTGTCTGCTGTGGGGCACTGGGAACCCTGGGGGAGCAATAAAAAACAAACACCACGTTCACAACAGCCTTTCAAAACATCAGAGACGCTGAATGGTGGATGTAGGGGTGAGAACATCACTGTGGCACCAATAGGGTGGGAAAAAGTTTGGGTTTTTTCCTTCAGACCTTTCTTTATCTCTTCCTTACTGATTTCCTGCATAGATTCATAATCCTGCTTGGCCTTTCTGTACATAGCCCTAGCCTCAGTAATGGAATGCAGTTTCCTGCACCTTTTTTTTTTTTTTGAGAGATGCAACTCACCGTCAGCTTTGCTGAAATCACAGTAATGGCAGAATATCCTTGGAAAGACTTCTGTATTCTTCCAGACAAAAGTGGCTGAACATATGCTGGAGTAGGCTTTTCTATCAAGAAAATGTAAATATCCTTCTAACTGTGCCTATCTTATACTTTACATCAGAGTATTTCCTGAGGCACTTGCCAGCTTTTCTTTTATTTCACTACTTCTTCAGTCAATAAATCATCACAAATCTCATTTTCATTTGTAAGTCCAATAGTGCAGCCATTAAAGGGTACCTACTACTGTATTTCTAATAATACTGTGTCTTTTTTATGGAAGCAAGTTTCCACTTAATATTGAAAACATGTGCCCAGACTTTGAAAGGCTGTCTGACTTAGAGGATGCCAGGGATTGGTGTCCTGGCAGAGGGGTTTGGTAGCCCTGGAACTCCTTCATTGAGTCACTGGAGGCATTTTTTGTGCCAGTAAGAAAGGAAAGGCAATTAAAAGAAATAGGAAGGATAGAGAAAGTGGAAAAAGAGAGAAAACTACACTAGACAAGGGTAAAGTTGCTGCCCTTTCCATATACAGACTATGTTTTGCTGCCTGATCTTTTCTCCCATCTCCTTCTCTGCTGCTTGCTCCACTGCTGCTCCACACCCACTCTCATTTTGCTCCATGGTTCTTGTGCTGCTGGACATTCCTCACTCCTCGCTGTTAACCTCTTTCTCACAGCACTCCTTTGCGGCTGCTTTCCAGTTTTTTTCAGCTGCTTAACTCTGCTTTGCTGAGTAGATTTTCGGTAAAAGAGTTTTCCTCCTAAAGCTGGAACACAACTTTTTTTTTTTTCCTGAATGCACTGAATGCAACAAATTTGGTCATAGTAAAAAATAGAGAGGACTCAAGTCTCTCAAAACTCTACACTGTGGAGGGAGAAGGGAAAGATTTTGGTTTTTTTCCCAATAACGTAGGAAACATAATATCCTCCTTCAGTAACCACAGCAATGCTGCCAGCCTCTGCAGCTGGTACAGCGTGCAAGTGTAAATAAACACAATTTACAGAGTTACAGCATGGGTATTATTGGGTAATCTGGGTAAATATGATAACAAAACATTTATATTGTATGTTTATATAACCCTGCAATATCCTTGGCTAAATCCTTTGCCTGTTTTTTACCTGCCTGGCAGCGCTACACTTTCCATGTGTGCTGCACCCAGGGCTGGCTGGCGGCCACCACCTGCAGGGAACTCCATTCACCTCCTCACACCAACACCACTAAATATTGAGTTTTATATCCTCTTTTTGTTGGGATTAAATGTGTGAGGTGGTATTTTTTGTTTGGATTTAGATGTTTATTAATTTTTATTTATATTACATTGTCACAAATTAGGAGTTTTACAGTACTTTAACAAACTAAAAGTGGAGTTGTATTTTTTATAAGGCCTTTAAAGGATAAACTGTTTAATTGAGAAATGTTACTTAATTATTTTTATTTTTACAAACTATTACTTGTGGTTTGTAATGTGGACTTCTAAATTTAATTTTGCAATATTACTTAAACTTATGAAGAAGGACTAGTTTCTGTCTTAAAACTTTTATTTTGTTTTATATTATTACATTTTAAAACTTTAAGTTTTCTACTATGTGATATTATACATTTCTATTTAAGTTATATATTCATAATTTTAGTTGTATTATTTAATTTTGGAAGTTTTAAAAATGGTTTTTGGTTAAATGTAGTGTTTTCTAAAGGGTTACTGAGCCCAGGGCTCAGGAAAAAGGTGCCACTCAAAGCTGTAGAAACACAGCAGCTTCTCCCCTATCTGCCACTACATCATCTCCTTGTGCTCTTACACAGAGCTACAAGTACAGCTGGAAATTACTCTTCCAGCAGGGTAACTTAAGAGTGCACTGGAAAAAATAATTTAAATTATCAATTATAGTAAATCAATAATATAAATAATTGGAATATAATTTTAAATATGAAAAGTAAATTAAATTTCAAATAATTAAAATAGTCAAAAATTAAAATAATCAAAATTTTAAAATTAAAAATAAATTAAAAATAAATTAAACTTAAATAATTTTAATTGAATTAAAAATAAATTAAATGTAAAATAATTTAAATTAAATTTAAAATATTAAAATTTTAAAATTTAATTTAATTTTATAATTATAATCTAATTTATTTTTATTTTATTTAATAAATTTTATATTTTAAATTTAATAATTTAAAATAATTTAAATTAAAAATAATTATTAAAATATTTTAAAAATTAAAAATCATTTAAATTTAAAGTACTTTAATATTGATTAATTTAATATTAATAAAAATAAATTAAATTACATTTAAAATAATTTAAATTAAAATAGTTAAAATTAAATTTTAAATAATTTTAATTAAATTCAAATAATTTAAATTTTAAAAAGCCAGCCCCTTCTGGCTCAGCGACATTAACATGCCTGTGTTGTTATTGTCCTAGTGATGTCGGTAGCTCAGTATCGCCGGGGAGGTTTTTTCCTGGGGCTCTCGGGGCCGGCTCGGTCCCGTGCCAGGAGCGGCAGGAGATGGCAGCAGAGAGCCCCGGCACAGCCGCGGGCACCGCCGCCTTCCCGCACCCGCACCGGGCTTTGGGTGCCCTTGAATTCACAGCTAAGAGGGGAAACAACCCCAAATACTCTGAAAAAAAATTGCCAGGCTCCTAAAGACACCGGCAGTCACTTCTGCAAAGCTCCCAAAGCTCTTCTCTCTCCTGAATTTTTTTTTTTTTTTAATCAGCTAGGAGAGGAATTGTAGGAACGACAGGAGCGAAATGTCCTGACACCATTAAACTGAGCTTCTCCCAGGTACAACATTTCCTGTCCTACCTAATTCTGCCAATTTCAGAGGGACTTCACTTAAAACTGTTCAATTGCTCTTGAAAAGAATCATAGAATTGTTTAGGTTGATGAAGACCTCTAAGATTATCAAGTCCAACAGTTACCCCAGCACATGCCAGAGCTGGAATTGGCCATGCCGAGGGAATTGGACAGAATGAAGCTCCTTGAGCTCGGCAAGAGCCACTCTGCAGGTTTGTCACCCCAGTGTCACTGCCAGCTCTGCAGGGACAGCTCCAGGGTGTGCCCTGAGCACTGAGGCAGCTTCCACATTCCCCTGCTTTGTCTCCTTGATGGTTTTTTTGCTGATGAAAACAGGTCATTGTCCTGCTCTGGTGAGGAAGTCAGATGATTCCTTCCTCACTGTGATTGCCCAGCAGCTGATAAGGCCTGACACAGCAAATCCTGGGCTTTGGGGAGTTCCTCTCTCTGGGATACCCCCACTGCTAGAGGAGAGGCTGGAGGTGCAGTTCTCACCCACATCTCAACTCACAAAGGGCTCATGTCCATGTGTGTAGTGGAAGACTAGAAAAGGTCACTTGTTCAGTCTTCCACCTGCTTTGGGGTTGACTCCATGCTCGGAAAACTTGGAAAAATTCTTTCATTCCCAAAGCACAAAAAAGCACAAAATGAACACACAAGAATGGAAGAATTACAAAGCATCTGCTGCATAAGGAGTTGTCTCCAAACTCCTGAATAATCATGTTTATGGGAAATTTGCTTTTCTTACATGAGCTCTGGGAGTACAGAAAGTTGATAGTACAGAAAGATATCCCAAAGGATGTGGATGAAATTGGGAACCCTGCTGCAGTTGAGGGCTTGTACTTCCTTACACAGGGTTGTAGGCCTGTGCTGTGCATTAATAGCATGAGATTTCTGTCATTAGTGTGAGCTCTGAGAGCTCTGAGAGCTGGACTTGCAGCCATGCTCACGAATGCTTTCATGTAGGATTTAATGTAACAGGTAAAGAATTAAGCTTTTTCTGCCCTGGTCTGGAATGCCAGCCCTGCTCTGTGTTTCCACACCAAACCTCACACAAAAGGTTCCTAAGATTGCTTACTGCTACAGTTGGCTTCTAATGAGGGAGATTTCACAGGAGTAATTTGACAAATTGTCATGCAAGGGCTCAGTGCATTTTTGAGTCAGTTAGATTGGCCATTCTCCATGGATACAATGCAGGGCAAAGTGTTGGGACCAACTCAGCAAGAAACCAAATATATTTCAGAGTGGCTGGAAAGCTCTGAGTGCTAAATAACAGTGGAGTCTTGAGAACTTTTAGCTTTACCAAAGGTCAGACAAGATGAACATTAATCTGAAAAGCTCTATAGAATGGTAATTCCTGCCCTCTGAATCTCGACTGATTTCCTCCAGTGTCTTGGTTTGAAAAGACAGGTGTCTGCTAGGAAAGGCAGGAGCCTCCCTGAAAAGGAAAATGTAAACCCCCTCCCTCTGAATTATTATAATTTTGAAATTAAGGGGCTCTCAGGCAAAGATATGGGAGTAGGAATAACAGTTCTTTATTAGGAAAATAAAAAAAATACAAATTCAATAGGACAAAAAACCCCATAAATACCACTGCCAGGGTCAGAGCATGCCCTGTCCCCTGTGTGTCAGGGTGGTGGCACAGCCCCATCCCATGGGGGCTCAGCCCTCCTGCAGTGCCAGCTGTGGCTCTGCTGGAGCAGGGATCCTGCACAAGGGGGGAGTTTTCCTCTGCAGCTCCAGGGCTGCTGGAGATGGGCCTGGGCTCCCTCTGGCCATGCAGGGCAGCAGAAGCTGCTCCTCTGGCAATGCCCTGGGCAAAGGCTGCTGTGCTGTGCCAGGCTCACATTGGATCCAGGTAGGAATGCTTGGCTCCTGCCCTGGGCACAGCATCTCCCCATGGGATGCTGGAATTGGATCAGCCCTGCAGGGACACTCAGTGGCCATGGACAGCAGAGATCTCCTGCAGGGAGGAGTGGCTGTGGGAGAGATAAAGAAAAACTGCCCAATGAACAGAGGATAACTGCCTCACCTGTGACAGATGGTAATAGAACACCAATTTCCAACCTAAGACACTCCAGACCTGTCAAAACTTTGATATTGAAGGTTGTTTCCTCTCTGGAAGAAACAAAACATTTCCAGCTGTGTTAGTCTTCACTCCTGACTTGGGTAATGTAAGGTGAACATCACTGTTTATCCCTGCGTGGTGTTGGTATGTATTTTCTCCACGGAGCTGAACTTCTACAGGACAATGGAAAACTAAAAGAAAATTGGGATTTTGTTTTCAGGCCACTTAATTGATTTTTCATTTTGGTCCCATTTTGTGACCTACACACCCTCACACACATGCATGGGCACCATCTCTCTTTTTTTATCCAACTGTCACCATCCAGTTTTGCAAGACACTGACCTTTGATTGCAGCTGAGGTCTGCCCTTCCAGGTTTACTGAATTTATTGACATAGTGGCACAGCCAACATAAATTGTGTCTTCTTTTGAGAAGATCCAGCACCAGAGGGTTAATTCTGTCAAGCATCATTCCTGTTAATTGATAAGAGTGCAGCTTGTGATGACAAGCTCCAGAAGTTTCTGTAAGATGCAGATGGGGTGAATATTTCAGTTAAGATAGTGCCTCATGAATTCTTTTTTAACAAGTCTCCCCTTGGGAACTGCAACCCTATTTCGGCTTGTACAGTCTTGTCATCAAGTGTGAGATTCTGAAACCTAGTAAAAAAATTAGCCTGAAACTAATACCTCAAAGTCATATGTGCAGAGTAATATAAAGTGAAGAGATGCAAACCTTGTAGAAATCAACCCATTATAATGCCAGGATAATTATCAATCCTTTCTGAAAGTCTTTAAGCAAGCACAGCTGGTTTTGTAATTTTTTTAATTACTATATTCAGTGATACTTTAATATCCTTGACTTGTCATTAAGTATTACATAAGTCACTGATTTATGAGGTTTTAAAAAGTCTTTCTTAATGGTATTGTAGGTATATAAATGGTATATAAATATTCATGGTGCCTGGAATTAAAAAAAAGCAAACCTCATTCACACTCCCAGGTGAGAGTTACCAATACCTTTAACCATCAGATTGGGCAAAAGTGATTAATTCCTTTATTGAGCAGGTGAATTGGGGGTCAAACCAATTAGCAGATAAGCTTGTATTGTAAAGGAAGTTTAAAGGTTCCTGTAGAAGGGAAGATAAAGCTTTTTCTCTCAGTAACTGCAGTCTGTTTGAGAGCAGTCCCACCCTGAGGAATGTGCTGCACTGGGGCTGGGCAGGGTGTGCTTCCAGTTCTGCTGCTGTTAACACAAAATAGGATTTATTTCTTCATGTGGCTCTACCAGGCAGCCACCACAGCCCTAAAAGGGACTGAGTGTCACTGCAGCCTTGGGATCCTGGTAACTGGACAGGGAAAAGTTGGAAAAACAAGACACAGCAATAGTTGGAAACTTAGAGATAGCCAGAAACATAAAATTCTTGTTATAAAACCCCCACAAACCTCATCTTGTAGGGAAACATCCACTGAGGGGTGTCTGTACACAATCCAATTAATGCTTCCTACCCAGGAAAGCATCACTGAAAAAGGTACAAGGAGCCGAGCAGTAAAATCTTCTGGAGAAGCAGCTCACAATTTTTCACAGTTCCCTTTAGTTCATCTGATCTAGCTCATTGCTTCTTAATGGATGATCTTTGTTTGATTTAATTAGTTCCACAAATTTTCAAGATGTTAAATATAATTTTTTAGTCTGGTTTCTACACATTACCTTGTCCAAAGGATTGTCCAAGAGGACTTTGCTTGCTGTCTTTCCTCCTGAAAACCTCTTCTTGATTTATTCTGAAAAGCATTGATAGGAAAGCTAAAAAATACCTGCAAGATGGGTAGCAAGAGAGTTTTAATTGTAATAAGGACAACAACGTGTTTAGAATTGAAAATTCTCTAGCACATTCAGGAGCCATGAAATCATAACTTGGACAATCCCCAGTTTCCAGCCTAGAGCACAAGTTCCAGTTTGCATGTTCTAATCCTCTTGAAAAGAGGGATTTAATAAGCTGTATTCCAGCTCAGTGACTTCAGAGTGACTTTCAAAGGATTACATTGAAGAGCTGAACTATATTTAAGTGCTTGTAGCACCAGGGTCACAAAATTCACTTTACTTCTTGTATTTCTTCAGAGAGCTGAAGTTATACTCAAGCTTTAGTTTCTAGAGGCTCTTTCCAGGCTTGCTTAGAACTATTATTTCCCCTGGATAAAATAGCTTGAGAATCACAGGATAATGTGCAACATTTAGGACAGAAACCACAATATCTACTGTATGTGGTTTAATTTCAATTTTCTGCTTACCAGCCTGTCCCATCTATTTTGTGTAGGCATTCCCAGTTCCTCATGCACAGCCTGCAGCCTCTATAAATAATCAATTACTGTCTATAATAAATGTCTTCTTCCTATTGAGTGACTCAGAACAAGGTATTTGTGGTCAGCCAGCACTTGAACAAGAAATTACACTGATTTCACTGTTTAGTGAATAACTATTTCAAAATTATTCCAATTGGATCTGGATCTTTTTAGTCTTTTACCATCACAGAGGAAAAACATGTTATTCAGAATTACACCCAAGCTGTCCATACAGCTGATGTCACTCATCTGTGTCTGACAAAATCAGAAGTGTGGCCCAAAAAAGCAGGAATCCTTACACAGCTCTTCCTGTGTCTACACTACACACTTCCAAATCTTTTCTCTTCATCCAGGCTTTCTATTATTATAGAGATAGAAAATTAATCAGATTAACAGTAACTTCCCAGTTCTGGAACAATTCTTGAATTATTTGGGAGATATTCCTTGATGCTAAGAGCTAGGGCATAATCACATTGCATTTTATTTTTTGTACGTTTCCAGAATTTGTAGTTTTGGAAAAGAGGTTGACGTTTACATGCAGAATACTTTAAAAGTCAGGCAAATAAATTACTTATTTGAAATCCTGAACTTCTAAATTTATCTCAAGATTCTTCCAAGAACTTTCGAAGAAGTACAACAAGGCCTTAGGTGAAAGATGGCCTTTGGAAAAATTATAGGGCTTTGCCAAAATGATTCCAAAGTCAACATATGATACCCAAAAATTACACGTGTTTCATCTCTTTCTGCAGCAAAAGAGCCCCTTTCAAATTTTTTCAGTGGCTGTGCTGCCCACCTTGACACTCAGTTCTCACCACAAGCATTGCATTGTAAACCTATCACTCACTTGACCATCTATTCTAATTTTTGTTATATCAGCAGCTTGTGATGCTAATTAAAATTAAATTTACACATCTCACAGTACTTACATTTATTTTTTGATATGACAATAATTCACCCTTCTGTGTGAATTAAGTCTTGTCTGCCTGTGTTTTAAAATTATTTTTCTTCAGCTATTTGGGGAAAGAGCCTTAAAACAAGGTCTTGAAATACTATCATTAGATTCCATACTACAGGCTGTAAAGATTATTTTCATAATTTGAATAATCAACACCCTTATCTGTTTGTCAATGGAAATACTACGAGCAATTCACTCATACAGTTCTGATCAGAATAATGTTTAAAAAAAAAGATGAAACGAGGAAAAGCTGTTTAATTTCATCTAGGTTCATCACAAAATATTCAGCTTTTACTGATTCTGACAGAAAATACAGCATACCCTGAAAGCTGGCCATGTTAAAGACTGAGGAGTGAGAGGAGTTTGGTTCTTCTAATGCTGTGTGCAGTCTTCCAGAGGCCTCAGGGTGTGGTGAGGAAATTGGGATGCTCCCCTTGCAGCAGAGAGCTGAGGTCTCTTCCCTGGCATGCTGAGAAGGTTTTACAAGTTTAGGTAGCCAGATATTTCTCTCATGTGAGGGGAGGTGACACAAGAAGCACAAAAAGCCCCAGGAAATGCTTTCCCAGAAATGTGTCAGTATATGTCAGTGTTGGAAGGAGAATTTTATCTCCACTTGCTGTCTTGTCTAAAGCTGACATTCTCTCCTTTGATAAAGAAGTGGCTGGAGCCACAGCTCTTAAACATGATGAACAGGGAAGCAACACAGAGAAAAATCCTGTTGGTGTGGTATGGGTGTGCTCTACTGATAGAGTTTTATATTAAAAACCAAAACCAACACCCTACAAATGCTCAAAATGTAATATGGATGCATTTCCAGGTTGTCCCATTACATGCTCCATCTCAAATTTTGCAGTCCAGAGCAGGTGCTCCTTTGGAAAGATAATAGAATATCAGAGTAAAGCTGTTTGTAAACTAGTGCTGTTACAAATAATTTAGGTTATTAAAAGTTTGTCTCTATATGCAATTCATTACAAGCAGCACTTCTGACAAAGAAAACATAATATTTAATTATAAACTAGTACCTCAGACCAGCTTAAGGCCACATCATCAATGCTCCAGTGAACAAACACCTTGTGATTGAACAGGATTGTTGGTTTTCACCATTTTACCCTTGAATTTTGTAGGAATTAGGATGAATACTTCACATTTCAACATGGGAAGGGCCAGGAAAAGTACCAGAAACAGTGCAGATATAGAGACAGAAAAACGTGTGAATCAGCACCAGCAGGAGAAATGACCATGGCATCTGAAGTGACTCCTGAGATTCCACAGCAGATATTCACAGTGAAACTATAGAGAGAATCCAAGATGTACCTGCTTTGATCTCCTTCAAGAAGGTTTTCTTAGGAGGTATTAAAAGGATAATGATACTTTACAGCAGAAACTGAGTTCTCTGTGCAGTGGGACGTGTCACTGACACACTCTTTGACAGCTTAAGTTGCAGTCAAGCAAAGTGAGAAACAATATATTGCATTTATGCAAAAATTTTTCCTGGGTTTCTATCTCAATTAAAAATATTGAATATTGTTATAGATTTTTGGGGGAAAAAAAAGGCAAATTGCAAGCAAATGCCACTCAACTTTTCTAATGAAATACTTAATCTATTAATTCTAAAAGGCATTATAAAACTAGTGATTCTTCTCACAACAATTACACCTCAGTCTGTTTTGGAAGAGGAGAGATAAGTGTCTGAATTGGATTACTTTTCTGCCACTGTAACTCCCATTGACCACAAAGAGATCAACAAATTATATGCTATAACAAATTATTCTGCTGACTGCCTTCAAATTCACATTAAAAAATCGGTTTCACAAGATTTTTATAAAATTTGTTGCAAGTTTGCAATACTTGTAATATCCTAGCTCTGTAGCATCCTTTTTGTTCGTTACACTTAGAATCTTTTTATACAGAACATTTTTGCTATCAAAATGTAAAAAGGAAATTACAAAAGATCTACTTTCATAATTCTGTTTTGGCTGATTCTGTATTCCTGGTATTACTCGCTATGCTGATTTTTTAACACCGCCATCCCACATTATAAGTGATAAAACACCAGAATCTAAATCTTTCCTGACTTTCTTTTGTCATTTAGTTCCATTTTAGTTATGCTGAAACACTTCTAAATCCCAATCAGAAACTCATTTTTTAACAAAGTCATACTAATGTCAATGAGCTTTATATCAAACATATCATGTCAAGAAAGCAATTAGAGAACTAATGGTTTTGCTCTATTTTTAAAGTTAAATGTCAAGTAATTTTTAGCTGTTTTAAAAATCAGTGCCATGGGTTCCTGTTTGTTTCAAGCAATTGTAAACCCATTCTTTTAAAGAAAAACATCTCATTGACTTCCCAGCACCAAATCCACACACTCCACGTTGGAATAGGCACTGGAAAAAAGACTTATCATTTGAGAAGTTCTTTTATAAATTATTTTATCTGTTGACATAATTCAGATGTTAAAGGGGTTGCAGCCTGAGCAAGCTGACCTTATTTGTTGAGAAGAATTGCCTTACAGAACAAAAGTAGGAGTGTTTCATGCCTCTGCCCCACTTCTTGCAGAAGGCTGGAAAGTGGATGTTGGTAATAGGAAATAGATTGGCCAACATCCAGCTCATTCCTTCTATTTTTCGTGTGTTTGATGCACAATTTAAGTACAGCTTCCTCCTCTTTTGGAAAGGCTCAGTTGAACAATGTGTTCACACACAAAACTTTTTGAATACTTTTTTTTTCCTAACTTAAAAACAAATAACAAAATTACCCTAATTCTCATTGCAATAAACTAAACCTATACTTATTACACACTACTAAATACTATAAAACATCAAATAAAACAAAAAAAAAGCCCAAAAATAAACCAACAACTACCCTGATCACTCAAACTACAACCAACACCCCAACTACTCAAATTAACTAAACCAAACAATAAACCTAAACTCACAACGAAACCAAACAATAACCCTAAACCCCTAATAATCACCACAAAAAAACCCACACAAACAAAACCAATCAATCAATAACCAACAATAATAATTAAAAAACATACTCAACACCCATTACTAACACAAAAATCAAAATTAAAACAACTAACACAAAATCAAAACCCACTATTAAATCTATTCCTTAAAAAACCTTCATAACCTAATAAATTACACTCAACAACCTAATAAATGTATGATTAATTAATCCATCTTTAAAATACTAAAACCAAAACTTTTAAAATCCCTATCACATAATCAAATTATAAAAAATAATAAAAAACCCCTAACCCTCACAATCTGTATACACAAATCCTATGCCCATATTCCAAAACATTTCTCAGAGCTATTTCCTAACCACACCTGATACAGATGTGTGTCAACCACCAAGAAAATATCAGGAAAAAAGCTTCCAACGCAAATAAAGAAGGTCAGGGTTCAACTCAGACCTACCCAGAACAGCCACAAAATTCAGACACAGCTGGTGTGCACCCATGGTGTCTTGTGACTGCCATTCCTGCCTCACTCTGCCAGGGATGCCTCAGGCTTCAGATTCTGTATTTTTTCAGGTTCTGTGCTGCTTTGGTGTGTACTTCTGAGCTTCACATCAGGAGATGGTGAGTTCTTTGCACAGAGCATGGAGAAAATTCGTCCTCTGCCCGGGGACCAAGGACAAATGATCCAAATCTCAGGCCCATGAGCACAAACAACGTGGGGTGGAGAGAGAAAAACAAGCAGGATGGGACTGCCTGGGCTAAAGGTGGAATCGGACAATGAACTCCAATATGCAAATGGAGCAGAACTGATCACAGTGATCAGTCGTGCATTTTGTGCCCATTTTGGTTCACCTTGGGTGCAGCCCTGTCTGGGCTCTTGTGCTGCCCAAGGTGGATCCATTGAGGTTTTTTAATAAATCCCTACTTTACTCTTTAGCTCTGTCCAGCCTCTGCTCTAGGTCAGCCTGCACAATGCATCAGCAGGGTCCTAAAAGCATCCCTGGGAAGAAATCCTACTTCAGGTTAGTGCAGAGGCCTCAGCAGTGAGAGCAGAAAGACCTTAGTTATCTTGAGCTGGAAATAATTTCC